>NW_012109252.1:2599045-2609295 GCF_000951045.1 Mandrillus leucophaeus
AGTGGAGGCTTCTGTCTTGTTACCACAGGAGCGAGGCTGTGGCCTGGGTACCGCGGGATCCTGCCCGGAACTGGCTGCACCTGCTGTTCTTTTGCTAAAGCCTCAGCCCGTGGCTGCCCTAATTCCCTGTTCTCCTGCTCACGAAGCCCATAGCAGTTGGGAGACAGTCCCAGGGTCCTTCCCACGTCTAAGTGTCTTCCTCAGGCATGCCCAGAGCTCAGTGGCTGGACTGCTGTTTCCCGGACCCCCTCTCAGGGCTGTGCCTGCAGGGAGCCACCCCGAGGGAGGAGGAAGCGTGTGCCCCGGACAAGGTGCAGGCATCGGCTGGCTGCTGTAGAACAGGGTCCCAGAGTCCGTGTCCGTGTCCGGGACACAGGGCCAGCGTGCACGGGGCATCCCGCTGAGCTGTTCCACGGGGCCCCGCGGGATGTGGGGCCAAGGGAACCCCAGGCTGCTGCTCGTGCTGGCTTCTGCCCAGTGAGGAATAAAACCCTGTCTCTGATCCAGGCGGCTCCGACTTCTACCAGCGTCAATGAATTAGCAACAGGTAACTTTTTAACTTGTAAGTGAAGCAAAAGAAAATTTGTGACCTTGCAGTTCAACGTAAGTTCAGAGCTTATTATTTTAATTTTAATTTTTTTCCACATGGAAATTGCTTTAATGACCTTTTATATCCCCTGCTGATAAAACAATTAAAAAACTGAAAAGAGTTTTACAGTGGTAACAGATACAATTGCACAACACTGAATTAGACATTACAAATGGTGAAGTAGACGCTGCGTATGGCCCTAGGGTCTGCAAAATTAACATGTGCCTTGAAACGAATTAAAAAAAACTCATTAACTTGAGAAACAAGTTTGTGGCCGTAACACTCTCCAATGTCACCTCCTCTACCATGGTCTGTGCTTAAAATTCTGAAGTACTATCTTTGGAATAAAGATGATGAGTCTGAAATACAAGCATTTCTTTTCATTGTCCTTGATAATTATCTTTTTTCTTTTTGAGAGAGGGTCTTGCTCTGTCACCCAGGCTGGAGTGCAGTGGTGCAATCTCGGCTCACTGCAGCCTTGAACTCCTGGGCTCAAGAGATCCTCCCGTCTCAGCCTGTTGAGTGGCTAGGACTACAGGTGTGAGCTACCACACCTGGCTAATTTTTAAATTTTTTTGTAGAGACAGGGTCTTGCTGTGTTGCCCAGGCTGACAATTACTTTTGTTTCCATGTTTGTTGATGTTTTTTCTCTTTTAAAATCACTCCTTGTGGAGCGGGGCTACCTCTTAGGCAGTGCAGTGGAGCTGCCAACAACTACTGCTATACAGAGAACATAAGAGTGTGTAATTAGAGGATGTGGGATATCATTGGTGCAGCTATACCATTTAAAATTGGTAGAAGTCCAGGCCGGGCACGGTGGCTCACACCTGTGATCCCAGCGCTTTGGGAGGCCAAGGCGGGTGGATCACCTGAGGTCGGGAGTTTGAGACCAGCCTGACCAACATGGAGAAACCCCGTCTCTACTAAAAATACAAAATGAACCAGGCCTGGTGGCATATGCCTGTAATCCCAGCTACTTGGGAGGCTGAGGCAGGAGAATTGATTGAACTCTGGGAGGTGGAGGTTGTGGTGAGCCAAGATCGTGCCACTGCACTCCAGCCTAGGCAACAAGAGCAAAACTCCGTCTCAAAATTGGGGGAAGTCCTGAAGCTGGTGAGGCCAAAATTAAAACAAACACACACACACAAAACAAACAAAAAAAACGGGGAAGGGCATATGTTGAGACCTGAGATAGCTTTTCCGGAGGAGCAAAAAGCCAGTCTCCCAGCCTGTCCCGGAATGTGCTCTTAGGTAGTTGGTAGAGTAAGGCGTGGACAGTAAAGCAACCAGGTGATACTAGGGTTCTGCAGTTCTCTGGGAGTGAGTTCTTCTCTGCTGAGATGTCCCTGAGAGAATGCAAGCTCTGCGTCTGCGCAGGGCGAGCACCTGGTCACCAGCCATTTGAACAATTTGTCTTCATAATGTCCCAGTTCAAAGCAACAGCCAGCGCCTTGGGGTCTCCCTTGGGGTCTCCCTTGGTAACCAGCTCCACATCCTGAGTAGACACACCCAGCTCCAGGGCCGGCTTCTCCTGAAGTGTGGGAAGGGATTGGCTCCTCAGTGCAATTGCAGGTTGGTTGGTTGGTTGGTTGGTTTTTTTGCCCCAAGACAGAGTCTTGCTCTGTCACCCAGGCTGGCGGGTAATGGTGTGATCTTAGTTCACTGCAATCTCTGCCTCCTAGGTTCAAGCCATTCTCCTGCCCCGGCCTCCCAGGTAGCTAGGGCTACAGGCATACACCACCACGCCTGGCTAATTTTTTTTTTTTTTTTTTTTTTTAGTAGAGATGGGGTTTCACCATGTTGGCCAGGCTGGTCTCGAACTCCTGACCTCAAGTGATCTGCCCACCTTGGCCTCCCAAAGTGCTGGGATTACAGACGTGAGCCACCACGCCTGGCCCAGAGGAGGTCTTTTTGTTGAAATCATGTCTATTGCCTCTGCCTCGTCACTGAAGGCTGCTTTGGAGTCCTTTTGCTTTGACAAGAGGCTGCCCTCTTTCTCCAAAGCCTGGAGGTACAGCTCCAGGAGCTGCCTGGACAGACCGCTTCCTCTGCCAAGCACCTGCTGGAACGTGTTCTGCGGCCCTGGATGGTGGCACAGCCTTGGCTTAGTTGCTGAACCAGGTCTGAGCACGGGATGGTCCTCCTCTGTTAGGAGGATGGCACTGGATGGAGCCTCGTTCAGCCGCCTGGCCACATTCTTCCACTTCAACCACGACCCACTATATTTCATTCACATCAAAGGATGCCTGGGAAACCAAAGCCGCATCTCCATCAGAACTGTCCTATGCCCTCTTCTCATTGTCGGTCACTACCAAACACTTAGTATTGGAAGGCGGACACAGGAAGTAATCCTCATCACCACGGTGCCAGCCTCTGCAGGACCCGGGTGACCAGTGGCAGGGACTTGTCAATGGCCAGGCTGTCACAGGACTTGCTGCTCAGGTCCTCGAGGCGGGAGGTGACCACCTGCGCTGTTCGTGGCTGTAGTTGCAGTGCCGCTAGCTCAGCTTTAGAGTCTGAATCTCGCTGGGTTCTGGTGCCCTGGTGTCCCCTGTCACCTCCATCCTCTTCGAGGTGGGACCTGACTGCCTCCAGGAAGCCGCACCCATTGTAGTTTATTTGTTTGTTTAAATACAGTATTTCCAGCAGAGTGGACAGTACATAAGCATTGTTCAGTAAATATTTATTGAATCAATGAATGATACACAGAGGAGTTTGGTCTTTTCATCATCCAACCAGTCACCCAGCGTGCACTGAGAACACTGAGGATGTATCCAGTGCCATACTTTCTTGGGAACCAGAGACATAAAGAAGAATATATATATATATATTCGTTCCTAAAAGGCTCACAATTTGATCACAAGCAAGTTAACAAATGCTTGCTGCTCATTGTGATGTATGAGGACAGTTACTAGGTTGACTATCATTTTGGGAGAGGGAAGAGGAAGGTGACCAACTCACCCAGAAGGACCAGGGAGGCCCTTGGAGGTGGTAGTGCAGGCAGCATGGGGGTGCTGGCACTGAGGGCACGTGGAGGGAAAGGCACAGCCCTGGACGGAGCATGGATTTGGGAATAGCGGGAATATCAAACACACAGTGGCTGCTGGGCTGGAGAGCAAGGTGGATTAGAATGTGGACGGGTTCTGTGAATGTGAGGAGGAGTCACTGAAATGGTTTAGCCAAAAGCAGCCATTTGGAGAATTTGAATTTTAGAAACAGCTTATTGCCAGCGTTATGCATGTGCTCAATAGGAAACGGATGTCGTGTGAGCACAAGTGGAGGAGGCTGCCGAGGGCAGTAGGGCTGACTGTGACCAGGAAGACAAACAGGAGTGAGAGGCGTGGACATGGGCTGCCTGGCCCCCTGGTGCCCACCCCCCAGGCAGAGTCTCAGCTCCCAGAAACTGGTGCTGCATGCTACGGTCCTGTGCTGTGCAGAGAGCGGAGAAGGTTGGGCGAAGGCTGGAGACCTTGAGAAGGGGTAGGGGGCCCAGAAAGGGGAGGCTCACGGAGCAGCCTTAGTCTTCCTCCTGTGGCCTGCCTGCGGAGGGCCCCTCAATGGAGGGAAACTGAGGGCAAGGCTGTGAGCACCAGGCTGCCACCAGGGAGGACCAGAGCCACGGCGGCGCACGCACCGGGTGGTGTGTCCTGAAGGTGGTCTGCATCTTCAGAGAATCTTGGCTATGCAAAATGTGGTGTTGGTATAAAATTGAATTTTTCACACTCTAAATTGTTACAGACCAGAGCAGTGTAATGAGATCATTTGGAAATGGATTTCCATCTGCACTGGACCCTAATTGTTTGGGAAAAATCCATTTAGCCCATTTTAAACTACGGTGGAGGCTGTGTGGAGAACTCCCCAGAATTCAAGTTGCACCCTGTGGCTGGATGCCAGTGCTGGGAGCAGCCCTTTCCAATATCTCTTTTGTTCTTTCCCGGCCCAACACCTGTGCACTGCTCCTCACCTTCACTAAGACACAAGTGGCAATTCTCGGGACATATTAAGTGATGCTAACTTAAGAACTCACAAGATTAAAAATAAGGAACAGAACTCTTTCCAGTGGTCTAATTTTAAAAAGGCAACTTCATTTAAAATTTCAAATAATGGAAAACAAGCTGAAAACATTCAAATTGTTGTATCTGACATTTTCTCATCATCGCCTCCTGTTTTGTTGCTGATTTTAATTTTAGCAGTTTAAGTTCACAGACAAATTCAGCAGAAAGTACGGGGAATTCTCATATACCCCTCGCTCTGACCTCCATTTCCCCTCTTGTTAATATCTTGCATTGGTGGGTATATTTTATCATTGATTTTACAATTACACATTAATATTAACTAAAGTCCATAGTTTACCTGCAGGTTCACTCTTGGTGTTGTACATTTGTGGGTTTGGAAAATGTGTCATGACATGGATCTACCAGTATGGTATTCACAGAATAGTTTCACTGCCTTAAACATCCTCTGTTCTCTGCCTGGCCCACCCCACCCCAGCTGCCCTAACTCCTACCAACCACTGATCTTTTTACAGTCTCCATAGCTCCGTCTTTTCCAGAAGGTCATGCAGATGGAGTCATGCAGTGTGTAGACTTTCCACGTTGACTTGTTTCACTTAGTAATAAGAATTTAATTTCCCCCAGGTCTTTTCATGGCTTGGTAGCTCATTTTTTAAAAGTGCTGAGTAATATTCCATAGTCTGGATGCACCGCAGTTTATTTTTAAATTCTGAGATATGTGTGCAGAACGCGCAGGTTTGTTACATAGGTATACATGTGCCATGGTGGTTTGCTGCACCCATCAACCCGTCATCTAGGTTTGAAGCCCCTCATGCATTAGGTATTTGTCCTAATGATATCTCTCCCCTTGCCCCCCACCCACCGACAGGCCCCGGTGTGTGATGTTCCCCTCCCTGTGTCCACGTGTTCTCATGTTTGACTTCCACTTATGAGTGAGAACATGAGGTGTGTGGTTTTCTGTTTGTGTTAGTTTGCTGAGAATGATGGTTTCCGCTTTATCCATGTCCCTGTAAAGGTCATGGTCTCATTCTTTTTTGTGGCTGCATAGTATTCCATGGTGTATATGTGCCACATTTTCTTTATCCAGTCTGTCAATGATGGGCATTTGGGTTGGTTCCAAGTCTTTGTTATTGTAGATAGTGCTGCAATAAACATACGTGCGTATGTATCTTTATAGCAGAATGATTTATAATCCTTTGTGTATATACCCAGTAATGGGATTGCTGGGTCAAATGCTATTTCTGGTTCTAGATCTTTGAGGAATTGCCACACTGTCTTCCAAAATGATTGAACTAACTTATACTCCCACCAACAGTGTAAAAGCATTGCTATTTCTCCACATCCTCTCCAGCATCTGTTTCCTGACTTTTTAATAATCATCACTCTAACTGGCATAAGATGATATCTCACTGTGGTTTTGATTTGCATTTCTCTAATGATCAGTGATGATGAGCTTTTTTAAATATGTTTCTTGGCCACATAAATGTCTTATTTTGGGAAGTGTCTGTTCATATCCTTCTCCTGCATTTTGATGAGGTTTTTTTTTTTTTCTTCTTATAAATTTAAGTTCCTCGTAGATTCTGGATATTAGCCTTTTGTCATATGGATAGATTGCAAAAATTTTCTCCCCTTCTGTAGGTTGCCTGTTCACTCTGATGATAGTTTCTTTTGCTGTGCAGAAGTTCTTTAGTTTAATTAGATCCCATTTGTCAATTTTGGCTTTTGTTGCTATTGCTTTTGCTGTTTTATTCATGAAGTCTTTGCCCATACCTGTGTCCTGAATGGTATTGCCTAGGTTTTCTTCTAGGGTTTTTATGGTTTTAGGTTTTACATTTAAGCCTTTAATCCATCTTGAATTAATTTTTGTATAAGGTGTAATGAAGGGGTCCAGTTTCAGTTTTCCACATATGGCTAGGCAGTTTTCCCAGCACCGTTTATTAAATAGGGAATCCTTTTCCCGTTTCTTGTCTGTGTCAGGTTTGTCGAAGATAAGATGGTGGTAGAGGTGGCACCATGATTCGTTCACCCACAGAAAGACATCTCGGCTGCTTCCAGGTTTTGGCAATTATGAATGTAAACATTTCAGTGCAGGTGTTTGTGTGGACACAAGTTTTCAACTCCTTTGTGTAGACACCAAGGAGCACAATTCCTGGATTGAATGGAAAGTTCAATTCGAAATGTCTAAGCACTGTCCACGGTCCAGGTCAGGCCGCGCTGATGTCAGAGCTGCTCTGTCTGAAAGTCTTGGATCTGAATCTGTTTTAGGCCTAGAGATGGGCCAGCTCAGGAGGGCAGTACGTCTCCAGATGAGACTGATATGTGGATGGACATTTCAACAGGTAAGACTACCCAGTTACCAACTTCAAAGAGTGGTGGTTCTCCCGGTTTAAAGTCTGTTGTAGGAATTAGATAGGGATCAAAATTTAGGTCTTCATACTCTGCATATTAATAGCTTCAGTATAATATTTAGGTTTATGAGACACTGCCAAACTGTCTTCCAAAGTGGCTGCACCATTTTGCATTCCCACCAGCAGCCAACGAAGGCACCTGTTAACCTGCATCCTCTCTGGTGTCTGGGGTTGTCAGTGGTGTGAAGAGCGGACATGCTCACAGGTGTGTGGTGGTATCTCACTGTGGCTTTAATTTGCATTTCCCTGATGGCACGTGATGTCCTTTTCATATGCTTTATTCGCCTTCTGGACATTTTCTTGGTGAGGTGTCTCTTCAGGTCTTGTCTATTATTATTACTATTATTATTATTATTTTCTTTTGAGGTGGAATTTTGCCAGCCAGGCTGGAGTGCAATGGCATGATCTTGGCTCACTGCAGCCTCCCCCTTCCAGGTTCAAGCGATTCTCCTGCCTCAGCCTCCTGAGTAGCTGGGATTACAGTAGCCACCACACCCGGCTAATTTTTATAGTGTTAGTAGAGACAGGGTTTCACCATGTTGGCCAGGCCGATCTTGAACTCCTGATCTCAGGTGATGTTCCCCCCTCAACCTTAGTGCTGGGATTACAGACGTGAGTCACCGCGCCTCTTTGCCAATTTTTTAATTGGGTTATTTGTTTTCTTACTGTTGAGTTTTAAGAGATGTTTGTATATTTTGAATGCCAGTCTTTTATTAGATAAATGTTTTGCAAATATTTTCTCCCAGTCTATGACTTGCCAATTCATTTTCTGAACATGGTCTTTCATGAATAGATGGGTTTTAAAATTTTAATGAATTCAAACTTATCAATTCTTTCTTTCATGGATCACACCTTTGGTGTTGTATCTAAAAGATCATCACCAAACTCGAGGTCACCTAGATGTTCTCCTATGTTATCTTCTGGAAGTTTTATAGCTTTGCACTTTACTTTTAGGTCTATGATCTATTTTTTATTTTAAAAGTTTCTATATTTTTCCTTTTTACTTTCTTGAGACAGGGTCTTGTTCTGTCACTCACGCTGGAGTACAGTGGTGTGATCTTGGCTCACTGCAGCCTCGACCTCCTGGGCTCAAGTAATCCTCCTGCTTCAGCCTCCCAAGTAGCTGGAACTATAGGTGCCGCCACCATACCTGGGTAATTTTATTTGTTTTTCGTAGAGTCAGGGTCTCTCTATGTTGCCCAAGCTGGTCTCAAATTCCTGGGCTCAAGCGATTCTCCCACCTCAAACTGCCAAAGTGCTGGGATAATAGGAGTGAACCGCCCTGCCAACCAGGCCATGATCCATTTATAATAAGAATTTTTGTGTACAGTCTAAAGTCTAAATCTAGATTCTTTTTTTTTTCCCGTGTGGCTGTCCAGCTGTTCTAGCACTATTTGTTTAGAAAACGATCTTTCCACCACTGACATGCTTTTGTTCCTTTGTCAAAGATCAGTGGACTACATTAATGTGGGTCTGTTTCTCGGTTCTTGATTCTGTTTCATTGATCTGGTCTGTTATTTAGCAAATCACACACTGTCCTGATTGCTGTGGTGTTAGAGTCAGACTCGAAGGTGAGAAGTGTCACTCCTCTGACTTTATTCTCCTCCTTCCATATTTTGTTGGCTATTGTGGGTCTTTGCCTTTCCATATACATTTTAGGATCCATTTGTCAGTAGCCACAAGGTAACTTGCTGGGATTTTTATTGCGATTGCATTAAAGATGTTTTGGAATTTCAGATTCCGATTGTCTATGGGTTCTATGTGAGAAAGCAATTGTTTTTTCATACTATTTATCCTGCAACCTGGCTATAATTACTTTTGGTTCCATGAGTGTTTTTCTGTTGTTTCTTTGGTATTTTCTACACAATTGTCATCTGCAAACAAAGATTTTTAATCTCTTCCCAATGTGTATGCCTCGTCTTTCCTTGGTTTCTTGTGTTAGCTGGGATCTTCAGTGTGATGATGAACAGTAGTGGTGAGAGGGACGTGCTTGCCCTGTTCCTGATCCTACTGGGGAGCCTTACAATTTCTCATAATTAAATATGGTGCTTGCTGTAGGCTTTTGCAGATGTTCTTTATCAAGTTGAGAAAGTTCCTTGTATTCCGAGTTTGCTGAGAGTCTTCACTGTGAATGGGGGTTGGGTTCTGCCAAATGCTTTTTCTGTATCTACTGATATCATTTGATTTTGTTTTTCCTTTGGCCTGTTGATGTGATGATTACATTAATTGATTCTCAAATGTTTATAACAGTCTTGTATACTGGGGATAAATCCCTCTTGGTTGTGGTATACAATTCTGTTTACATATTGTTGAACTTGATTTGTTAATTTTGGGTTTTTCTTTTTTTGAGAATTTTGCATCTATGTTCCTGAGAGATACTGATCTTAGAATTTCTTTCTTTTAATGTCTTTGTTTGGCTTTGGTTTTAGGGGAATTCTGGCCTCAGAATGAGTTAGGAATTAGTACCTCTGCTTCTATTTTCTAAAAGACATGATGGAGCATTGGTGTGATTCTTATAGTTACTGGTGAGTTTGGTGGAACTCATCAGTGATCTCATCTGGGATCGGTGCTTTTTGTTTGGGAAGGTGGTTATTTAATTTCTTTAATAAATATAGTCCTATTCAGAATACATGTTTCTACTTATGTGGGTTTTGTTGGATTGTATGTTCCTAGGAATTGGTCCATTTCGCCTAAGTTATCAAATTTATAGACATTAAGTTGTTTATACAATTCTTTTTCTTTTTTCTTTTTTTTAAAGCAGGTTCTCTCTCAATCACCCAGGCTGGAATGCAGGGGTGCGATCAGGGCTCACTGCGGCCTTGACCTTCCAGACTTGAGTGATCCTCCTGCCTTGGCCTTCCCAGTGGCTGGGATTACAGCTATTCTATCAGGTGCATGCACCAGAATCCGGTGCAGGTTACTATGCCAGGCTAATTTTTAAAAATTATACTTTAAGTTCTGGGGCGCATGTGCGGAACGTGCAGTTTTGTGACATACACAGGCCATTGTGGTTTCTGCATCCATCGACCCATCATCTACATTAGGTGTTTCTCCTAATGCTGTCCCTCCCCTAACCCCCACCCACCGACAGGCCCTGGTGTGTGATGTTCCCCTCCCTGGGTCCATGTGTTCTCATTGTTCATCTCCCACTTATGAGTAAGAACATGCGGTGTTTGGTTTTCTGCTCTTGTGTTAGTTGCTGAGAATGGTGGTGTCCAGCTTCATCCCTGTCCCTGCAAA
>NW_012109252.1:2609345-2612598 GCF_000951045.1 Mandrillus leucophaeus
AGTGGACTACATTAATGTGGGTCTGTTTCTCGGTTCTTGATTCTGTTTCATTGATCTGGTCTGTTATTTAGCAAATCACACACTGTCCTGATTGCTGTGGTGTTAGAGTCAGACTCGAAGGTGAGAAGTGTCACTCCTCTGACTTTATTCTCCTCCTTCCATATTTTGTTGGCTATTGTGGGTCTTTGCCTTTCCATATACATTTTAGGATCCATTTGTCAGTAGCCACAAGGTAACTTGCTGGGATTTTTATTGCGATTGCATTAAAGATGTTTTGGAATTTCAGATTCCGATTGTCTATGGGTTCTATGTGAGAAAGCAATTGTTTTTTCATACTATTTATCCTGCAACCTGGCTATAATTACTTTTGGTTCCATGAGTGTTTTTCTGTTGTTTCTTTGGTATTTTCTACACAATTGTCATCTGCAAACAAAGATTTTTAATCTCTTCCCAATGTGTATGCCTCGTCTTTCCTTGGTTTCTTGTGTTAGCTGGGATCTTCAGTGTGATGATGAACAGTAGTGGTGAGAGGGACGTGCTTGCCCTGTTCCTGATCCTACTGGGGAGCCTTACAATTTCTCATAATTAAATATGGTGCTTGCTGTAGGCTTTTGCAGATGTTCTTTATCAAGTTGAGAAAGTTCCTTGTATTCCGAGTTTGCTGAGAGTCTTCACTGTGAATGGGGGTTGGGTTCTGCCAAATGCTTTTTCTGTATCTACTGATATCATTTGATTTTGTTTTTCCTTTGGCCTGTTGATGTGATGATTACATTAATTGATTCTCAAATGTTTATAACAGTCTTGTATACTGGGGATAAATCCCTCTTGGTTGTGGTATACAATTCTGTTTACATATTGTTGAACTTGATTTGTTAATTTTGGGTTTTTCTTTTTTTGAGAATTTTGCATCTATGTTCCTGAGAGATACTGATCTTAGAATTTCTTTCTTTTAATGTCTTTGTTTGGCTTTGGTTTTAGGGGAATTCTGGCCTCAGAATGAGTTAGGAATTAGTACCTCTGCTTCTATTTTCTAAAAGACATGATGGAGCATTGGTGTGATTCTTATAGTTACTGGTGAGTTTGGTGGAACTCATCAGTGATCTCATCTGGGATCGGTGCTTTTTGTTTGGGAAGGTGGTTATTTAATTTCTTTAATAAATATAGTCCTATTCAGAATACATGTTTCTACTTATGTGGGTTTTGTTGGATTGTATGTTCCTAGGAATTGGTCCATTTCGCCTAAGTTATCAAATTTATAGACATTAAGTTGTTTATACAATTCTTTTTCTTTTTTCTTTTTTTTAAAGCAGGTTCTCTCTCAATCACCCAGGCTGGAATGCAGGGGTGCGATCAGGGCTCACTGCGGCCTTGACCTTCCAGACTTGAGTGATCCTCCTGCCTTGGCCTTCCCAGTGGCTGGGATTACAGCTATTCTATCAGGTGCATGCACCAGAATCCGGTGCAGGTTACTATGCCAGGCTAATTTTTAAAAATTATACTTTAAGTTCTGGGGCGCATGTGCGGAACGTGCAGTTTTGTGACATACACAGGCCATTGTGGTTTCTGCATCCATCGACCCATCATCTACATTAGGTGTTTCTCCTAATGCTGTCCCTCCCCTAACCCCCACCCACCGACAGGCCCTGGTGTGTGATGTTCCCCTCCCTGGGTCCATGTGTTCTCATTGTTCATCTCCCACTTATGAGTAAGAACACGCGGTGTTTGGTTTTCTGCTCTTGTGTTAGTTGCTGAGAATGGTGGTGTCCAGCTTCATCCCTGTCCCTGCAAAGGACATGAACTCATCCTTTTTTTATGGCTGCATATTATTCCATGGTGTATATGTGCCACATTTTCTTTATCCAGTCTATCATTTATGGGCATTTTGGTTGGTTCCAAGTCTTTGCTATTGTGAATAGTGCTGCAATAAACATACATGTGCATGCATCTTTATAGTAGAATGATGTATAATCCTTTGGGTATATACCCAGTAATGGGATTGCTGGGTCAAATGCTATTTCTGGTTCTAGATCCTTGAGGATTGCTACAGTATCTTCCACAATGGTTGAACTAATTTACACTCCCACCGACAGTGTAAAAGCGTTCCTATTTCTCCACATCCTCTCCGGCATCTGTTGTTTACTGACTTTTTAATGATCACCATTCTAACTGGTGTGAGATGGTATCTCATTGTGGTTTTGATTTGCATTTCTCTAGTGACCAGTGATGGTGAGCTTTTTGTCATGTTTTTTGGCCACATAAATGTCTTCTTTGGAGAGATATCTGTTCATATCTCCCACTTTTTGATGGAGTGGTTTGTTTTTCTCTTGTAAATTTAAGTTCTTTGTAGATTCTGGATATTAGCCCTTTTGTCATATGGATAGATTGCAAAAATTTTCTTCCATTCTGTAGGTTACCTGTTCTCTCTGATGATAGGTTCTTTTGCTGTGCAGAAGCTCTTTAGTTTGATTAGATCCCATTTGTCAATTTTGGCTTTAGTTGCCATGGCTTTTGGTGTTTTATTCATGAAGTCTTTGTCCATGCCTATGTCCTGAATGGTGTTGCCTAGGTTTTCTTCTAGGGTTTTTATGGTTTTAGGTTTTATGTTTAAGTCTTTAATCCATCTTGAGTTAATTTTTGTATAAGGTGTAAGGAAGGGGTTCAGTTTCAGTTTTCTGCATATGGCTAGGCAGTTATGGAATCCTTTCCCCATTGCTTGTTTTTGTCAGGTTTGTCGAAGATCAGATGTTTGTAGACGTGTGGTGTTATTTCTGAGGCCTCTGTTCTGTTCCATTGGTCTATATATCTGTTTTGGTACAAGTACCATGCTGTTTCAGTTACTGTAGCCTTGTAGTATAGTTTGAAGTCAGGTAGTGTGATGCCTCCAGGTTTGTTCTTTTTGCTTGGGATTGTCTTGACTATGTGGGCTCCTTTTTGGTTCCATATGAAATTTAAAGTAGTTTTTTCCAATTCTGTGAAGAAAGTCATTGGTAGCTTGACGGGCATAGCACTGAATCTATAAATTACCTTGGGCAGTGTGGCCATTTTCATGATATTGATTTCTCCTATTCATGAGCATGGAATGTTTTTCCCTTTGTGTCCTCTCTTATTTCCTTGAGCAGTGGTTTCTTGTTATCCTTGAAGAGGTCCTTCACATCCCCTGTAAGTTGGATTCCTAGGTATTTTATTCTCTTTGTAGCAATTGTGAATGAGAGTTCATTCATGATTTGGCTCTCTGTTTGTCTGTTATTGGTGT
>NW_012109252.1:2612648-2630230 GCF_000951045.1 Mandrillus leucophaeus
GTGTGGTGTTATTTCTGAGGCCTCTGTTCTGTTCCATTGGTCTATATATCTGTTTTGGTACAAGTACCATGCTGTTTCAGTTACTGTAGCCTTGTAGTATAGTTTGAAGTCAGGTAGTGTGATGCCTCCAGGTTTGTTCTTTTTGCTTGGGATTGTCTTGACTATGTGGGCTCCTTTTTGGTTCCATATGAAATTTAAAGTAGTTTTTTCCAATTCTGTGAAGAAAGTCATTGGTAGCTTGACGGGCATAGCACTGAATCTATAAATTACCTTGGGCAGTGTGGCCATTTTCATGATATTGATTTCTCCTATTCATGAGCATGGAATGTTTTTCCCTTTGTGTCCTCTCTTATTTCCTTGAGCAGTGGTTTCTTGTTATCCTTGAAGAGGTCCTTCACATCCCCTGTAAGTTGGATTCCTAGGTATTTTATTCTCTTTGTAGCAATTGTGAATGAGAGTTCATTCATGATTTGGCTCTCTGTTTGTCTGTTATTGGTGTGTAGGGATGCTTCTGATTTTTGCACATTGATTTTGTATCCTGAGACTTTGCTGAAGTTGCTTATCAGCTTAAGGAGATTTTGGGCTGAGATGATGGAGTTTTCTAAATATACAATCATGTCATCTGCAAACAGACAATTTGACTTCCTCTTTTCCTAACTGAGTACGCTTTATTTCTTTCCCTTACCGGATTGTCCTAGTCAGAACTTCCAATACTATGTTGAAGAGGAGTGTTCAGAGAGGGAATCCTTGTCTTGTGCTGGTTTCCAAAGGGAATGCTTACAGTTTTTGGTCATTCAGTATAATATTGGCTGTGGGTTTGTCATAGATCGCTCTTATTTGGAGATACATTCCAACAATGCTAGTTTACTGAGAGTTTTTTGCATGAAGAGCTGTTGAATTTTGTTGAGGGCCTTTTCTGCATCTGTTGAGATAATCATGTGGTTTTTGTCATTGGTTCTGTTTGTGATGAATTATGTTTGATTTGTGTATGTTGAACCAGCCTTGCATCGCAGGGATGAAGCTGACTTGATTGTAGTGGATTAGCTTTTTGATGTGCTGCTGGATTCGGTTTGCCAGTATTTTATTGAGGATTTTTGTATCGATGTTCATCAGGGATATTGGCCTGAATTTTTCTTTTTTTGGTTGTGTCTCTGCCAGGTTTTGGTATCAGGATGATGCCGGCCTCATAAAATGTGTTAGGGAAGATTCCCTCTTTTTCTATTGTTTTGAATAGTTTCAGAAGGAATAGTACCCGCTCCTCTTTGTACCTCTGGTAGAATTCAGTTGTGAATCTGTCTGGCCCTGGACTTTTTTTGGTTGGTAGGCTATTAATTACTGCCTTAATTTCAGAACTTGTTATTGGTCTATTCAGGGATTCGACTTCTTCCTGGTTTAGACTTGGGAGAGTATTTGTGTCTCAGAATTTATCCATTTCTTGTAGATTTTCTAGTTTATTTGCATAGAGGTGTTTATAGTATTCTCTGATGTTAGTTTGTATATTTCTGTGGGATTAGTGTGATATCCCCTTTATCATTTTTTATTGTGTCTATTTGATTCTTCTCTCTTCTTTATTAGTCTGACTAGTGGTCTATCTATTTTGTTGATCTTCTGGATTCATTTTTTTTGAAGGGATTTTCATGTCTCTATCTCTGTCAGTTCTGCTCTGATATTAGTTATTTCTTGTCCCTGCTAACTTTTCAATTTGTTCACTCTTGCTTCTCTAGTTCTTTCAATTGTGATGTTAGGGTGTCGATTTTAGATCTTTGCTGCTTTCTCTTGTGGGCATTTAGTGCTACAAATTTCCCTCTAGACCAGGCATGGTGGCTCACGCTGGTAATCCCAGCACTTTGAGAGGCCAAGGCGGGCAGATCACGAGGTCAGGAGATCGAGCCCATCTTGGCTAACACAGTGAAACCCTGTCTCTGCTAAAAATACAAAAAAATGAGCTGGGTGTGGTGGCAGGCACCTGTGGTCCCAGCTACTCAGGAGGCTGAGGCAGGAAAATGGCGTGAACCTGGGAGGCAGAGCTTGCAGTATGAGCTGAGATTGCACCACTGAACTCCAGCCTGGGGGCAACACAGCAAGACTCTGTCTCAAAAAAAAAAAAAAAAAAAAAAATTCCCTCTAAACACTGCCTTAAATGAGTCCCAGAGATTCTGGTACGTTGTCTTTGTTCTCTCTGGTTTCAAGGAACATCTTTATTCCTGCCTTAATTTCATCATTTACCTGGTAGTCATTCGGGAGCAGGTTGTCCAGTTTCCATGTAGTTATACAGCGCAGTTTTGAGTGAGTTTTTTTCTTTTTGTTTTTGAGACAGAGTTTTGCTTTGGTTGCCCAGGCTCTGTCTCTTATACACATCTTAATCTCAGCTCACTGCAACCTCTGCCTCCCAGGTTCCAGGGATTCTCCCACCTTAGCCTCCCGAGTGACTGGAATTGCAGCTATGTGCCGCCATGTCCGGCTAAGTTTGTATACTTTTTTTGGTAGAGACGGGGTTTCTCCATGTTGGTCAGGCTTGTCTTGAATTCCTGACCTCAGGTGATTCACCTGCCCCGGCCTGAGCCACTGTGCTCAGCCATTGAGTGAGTTTCTTAATCCTGAGTGTTCTAATTTAATTGCACTGTGGTTGGAGAGACTGTTATGATTTCCATCCTTTTGCATTTGCTAAGGAGTGTTTTACGTCCAATTATGTGGTTAATTTTAGAGTAAGTATAATGAGGTGCTGAGAACAATGCATATTCTATTGATTTGGGGTGGAGAGTTCTGTAGATGTCTATTAGGTCTGCTTGGTCCAGAGCTGAGTTCAGGTCCTGAATGTCCTAGTTAATTTTCTGTCTCATTGATCTAATATTGACAGTGGAGTGTTAGACTCCCACACAACAATATGGGAGATTTTAAGTCTCTTTGTAGGTCTCTAAGAACTTGCTTTACGAATCTGGGTGCTCCTGTATTGGGTGCACATATATTTAGGAGAGTTAGTTCTTGTTGATCCCTTTGCCATTATGTAATGACCTTCTTTGTCTCTTTTGATCTTTGTTGGTTTAAAGTCTGTTTTATCGGAGACTAGGATTGCAACCACTGCTTTTATTTTTGCTTTCCATTTGCTTGGTTAATATTCCTCCATCCCTTTATTTTGAGCCTATGTGTGTCTTTGCATGTGAGATGCATCTCCTGAAAACAGCACACTGATGGGTCTTGACTCTTAATTCAATTTGCCAGTCTGTGTCTTTTAATTGGGGGCATTTAGCCCATTTACATTTAAGGTTAATATTGTCATGTGTGAATACGATCCTATCATTATGATTCTAGCTGGTTATTTTGCCTGTTAGTTGATGCAGTTTCTTCATCGTGTTGATGGTCTTTACAATTTGGCATGTTTTTGCAGTGGCTGGTACTGGTGGTTCCTTTCCATGTTTAGTGCTTCCTTCAGGAGCTCTTGTAAGGCAGGCCTGGTGGTGACAATCTCTCAGCATTTGCTTGTCTGTAAAGGATTTTATTTATCCTTTGCTTATGAAACTTAGTTCTCTAGATACGAAAATCTGGTTGAAAATTCTTTTCTTTAAGAATGTTGTATATTGGCCCCCACTCTCTTCTGGCTTGTAGGGTTTCTGCTGAGAGATTCACTGTTAGTCTGATGGGCTTCCCTTTGTGTGTAACCCAACCTTTCTCTCTGGCTGCCCTTAACATTTTTTCCTTCATTTCAATGTTGGTGAATCTGATGATTTTGTGTCTTGGGGTTGCTGTTCTCGAGCAGTATCTTTGTCATGTTCTCTGTATTTCCTGAATTTGAATGTTGGCCTGTCTTGCTAGGTTGGGGAAGTTCTCCTGGATAATATCCTGAAGAGTGTTTTCCAACTTGGTTCCATTCTCCCTGTCTCTTTAGGTACACTAATGAAATTTAAATTTGGTCTTTTCACATAGTCCCATACTTGGACACTTTGTTCATTCTTTTTCATTATCTTTTCTCTGATCTTGTCGTCTTGCTTTATTTCATTAAGTTGATCTTTAATCTCTGATATCCTTTCCTCCATTTGATCAATTCAGCTATTGATACTTGTGTATGCTTCACGAAGTTCTCGTGCTGTGGTTTTCAGTTTCATCAGGTCATTTACATTCTTCTCTACGCTGGTTATTCTAGTGAGCAATTCCTCTAACCTTTTTTCAGGGTTCTCAGCTTCCTTGCATTGGGTTAGAACACGCTCCTTTAGCTCGGAGGAATTTGTTATTACCCACCTTCTGAAGCCTACCTCTGTCAATTCGTCAAACTCATTCTCTGTCCAGTTTTATTCCCTTGCTGGGGAGGAGTTGTGATCCTTTGGAGGAGAAGAGGCGCTCTGGTCTTTGGAATTTTCAGCCTTTTTGCGCTGGTTTCTTCCCATCTTTGTGGATTTATCTATATTTGGTCTTTGATGGTGGTAACCTTCAGATGGAGTTTTGGTGTGGACGTCCTTTTTGTTGCTGTTGATGCTATTGCTTTCTGTTTGTTAGTTTTCCTTCTAACAGGACTCTCTGCTGCAGGTCTGCTGGAGTTTGCTGGAGGTCCACTCCAGACCCTATTTGCCTGGGTATCACCAGCGGAGGCTACAGAACAGCAAAGATTGCTGCCTGTTCCTTTCTTTGGAAGCTTCATCACAGAGGAGCACCCACCAGATGCCAGCCAGAGCTCTCCTGTATGAGGCGTCTGTTGGCCTCTACTAGGAGGTTTCTCCCAGTCAGGATACATGAGGGTCAGGGACCCACTTGAGGAGGCAGTCTGACCCTTAGCAGAACTTGAATGCTGTGCTGGGAGATCCACTGCTCTCTTCAGAGCCACCAGGCATGGAGGTTTAAGTCTGCAGAAGCTGCACCCAAAGCCGCCCTTTCCCCCAGGTGCTCTGTCCCAGTGAGATGGGGGTTTTATCTATAAGCCCCTGACTGGGCTGCTGCCTTTTTTTCAGAGATGCCCTGCCCAGAGAGGAGGCATCTAGAGAGGCAGTCTGGCCACAGTGGCCTTGCTGAGCTGCGGTGGGCTTGCCCAGTTTGAACTTCCCAGAGGATTTGCTACACTGTGAGGGTAACACTGCCTACTCAAGCCTCACCAAGCTCGAGCGTTTCAGGTCGACCTCAGACCGCTGTGCTGGCAGCAAGAAGTTCAAGCCAGTGGATCTTAGCTTGCTGGGCTCCTCAGGGGTGGGACCCTCCGAGCCAGACCACTTGGCTCCCTGGCTTTAGCCCCTTTTCCAGGAGAGCAAACGGTTCTGTCTCGCTGGCTTTCCAGGTGCCACTGGGGTATGGAAAAAAATAAAAAACAAAAACCAAAAACAACAACAACAACAAAAAACTCCTGCAGCTAGATTGGTGTCTGCCCAGTTTTGTGCTTGAAACCCAGGGCCCTGGTGGCGTAGGCGTTGGAGCGAACCTCCTGGTCTGCAGGTTGCAAAGACCGTGGGAAAAGAGCAGTATCTGGGCCAGAGTGCACCGTTTCTCACAGCACAGTTCCTTGCAGCTTCCCTTGGGTAGGGGAGAGAATTCCCCGACCCCTTGCGCTTCCTGGGTGAGGTGACGCCCCACCCTGCTTCAGCTCGCCCTCCACGGGCTGCACCCACTGTCCAACCAGTCCCAGTGAGATGAACCGGGTACCTCAGTTGGAAATGCAGAAATCACCCGCCTTCTGCATCAAACTTGCTGGGAGCTGCAGACCAGAACTGTTCCTATTCAGCCATCTTGCCAGTGAGTCCCCACCAGGCTAATTAAAAAAAAATTTTTTTGTAGAGATGGAGTCTCACTGTGTTACATAAGTTGGTCTCAAACTCCTGGACTCAAGCAATCCTCCTGCCCCAGTCTTCGAGAGTGCTGGGATCACAGGTGTCAGCCTCCACATCTGGCCCTCTGATTTTATTTTGTTATCCTTTTGATGTTCATGGATCTGTAGTAATGCTTTTTCTTTCATTTCTAGTATTAGTAAATTATGTCATCTCTCTTTTTTTTCTTAGCTTGGTTAGCGGCTTATCAATTTTATTGATCTTTTCAAAACACTGGCTTTTGATTATGTTATTTTTCTCTATTTCCTATTTTCAATTTTATTAATTTCTGCTCTAATTTTTATTCTATTCCTGTGCTTACTTTGGGTCTAACCGCCTCCTAAGGTGGAAATCTAAATGATTGGTTTTAGATCATTCTTTTCTAATACAGGCATTGAATACTAGAATTTTTTCCAGGTACTACTTTTGCTGCATCTCACAAATTTACATATATTGTATTGTTATTTTCATTCCGTTTAAATATTTTTAAATTTCTTTTGAGACTTCTTTGTAGATCCGTGTGTTATTAGAAGTGCATTGCTTAATCTCCACGTGTTTTGGGATTTTCCAACTCTTTCTGTTACTGATTTCTAGTTTAACTCCGTTGTGGAATTGAGAGTGTGTACATTGTGTGACTCTATTCTTTTTATTCTTTTACATTTGTTAAGGTGTGTTTCGTAGTCCAGAGTGTAGCTTGGGAAGCATGTGTGTTCTGCTGTAGCTGGATGAAGTAGGGTGTTAGGTGTTCATTATAGCTAGGTAACCAGGGGTGCTGTTGAGGTCAGCTATGTCCTTCCTGATTTTCTGCCGGCTGGATCTGTCGGTTACTGGTAGACAGGTGCTGAGCTCTCTAACCGTCACAGTGGATTTCTTTCTTTGTAGTTCTGCTGTTTTTGTGTCACTTGATACTGTTTTTGGGCACAGGTACGTTGAGCACTGTCACACCTTTGTGGAGAACTGGCCTCTTTATCATGTCACGTCCTTCTGTGTCCCGGAGGAGACTCCTTGTCTGAAGGGTGCCCTGTTTGGTGTTGATGCAGTACCTGCAGCTTTCTTTGGATTGGTGTCAGCACGGTATGCACTGCTCCACGGTGCCACTTATAATCCGTGTCTTCTTATTTAAAGCGCTTTTCTAGTCGACAGCATGTTGTTGGGTCTCTTTTTTAAAAAATCCTGTGCTCAAGTGATCCTCTCACCTTGGCCTCCCAAAGTGCTGGGATCACAGGTGCGAGCCACCATACCCGGCCTCCCCCCTTTTAAATACAGAAGTGCTATTGATGGAATGGTAAGGTGTGAGGGGAGGGGAAGCTTTCTCTTATCCTATGATTGGGTCTCAGTCTTTCAGTGAGCCTGTGCCCTGAGGTCTGATCTTCATAAATCCTTCTCAGTCCCTCCTCCCCACCCCTGCCTTAGGATGGCTAGAGGGGGCTTCCCCTAGATACGTCAGACTCTGGCAAACCCTAAGTCTGTTTGTTAGGCTTTGGTAGGATTCTTTCACTGGAGGGCCTTTTGTCAGGTGAACAGATGCTCTGGGCATATTTCAGAATGGCTACTTTCTCCCCACCTGCTGGAAACACAAGGGCGTTTTTCTCTGATCTACACCCTGAGAACCTAGGGGGGTTTCTGGGGGTAAAGCTCACAAAGTGTGAGGGGCATCCTAACACTGGGCCCCCTAGAGTTTTCAGTCCTCAGGTTTGTCCATGTTGAGCTTCTGGGTTTGTCAGCTGCAGGTCAGGCTTCCCCAGCCCAGCACGGGCCCTCACGGAGGCATCTGTACCTGGGCATCTGCTCAGTGGGTTGTGAGTCTCTGTGTCGGCCTCTGCCATTCTGGGGGAGCTGTTTGCCTGTGACATTCATTCTGATAAGAATCTACAAAGAATTGCTGATTTTCAGCTTGCTCCACTTTTTCTTGTTGTGAGGATAGAATGCTTTATGAGAAACCAGAAATTCTCATGCACTGGTCCCTTGGTTTTTAATTAAAAGGTTCTATAAATTATCTTGTTATAATTTCAAATGAATTCCATATTAATTTATTTGTACTTTTACTGACTTCTGGGAAAATGTTTGACCACATGAGGATGAAGGTATCAAGTTTCAAATGAAAGGCCAAGTAAATTAAAATATTTATTGAAGGGCTATGGCATTAAAAAAGAAAACTATATAAAGCTTCACATTTGCTGGTTATAAGCGTATCATGAAAAGAAATACCGTAAAGGAAAGACAGGAAAACCAATGCATGAAACACAGTCCTGATGTGCACTGGGGGAAGGTCATCCTCAGGAGCTGCACTGTGCCCTTGGGGAGACGGGAGAGCACTACTCAGAGTGTCCAGGCAAGGAGTGCACAGAAAGAAGGCGCAGAGACATAAGGCAGCAGGACTTCACCGATGGGAGTGAGACTAGCTGGTCACAGGCAAGAGAAAAAGTGCAGCTGATCAAGGAGGTGGAAGGCAGGGAGCAATTGCTCAGAGTGGTAACGTGTGGTCCCCCTCCCCGGCCAGGTCCCCCTCCCCGGTCTGGTCCCCCTCCCCAGACTGGTCCCCCTCCCCGGTCTGGTCCACCTCCCGGACTGGTCACCTCCCCGGCCCGGTCCCGCTTCCTGGACTGGTCCACCTCTCGGACTGGTCACTTCCCTGGACCAGTCACTTCCCCGGATTGGTCCACCTCTCCAGCCCGGTCCACCGCCCCTGCCTGGTCCGCCTCCCCGACTGATCACCTCCCCGACTGGTCACCTCCTTGGCCTGGTCCACTTCCCCGACTGGTCCACCTCCCCAGGCTGGTCCACCTTCTCTAACCAGTCTACCTCCCGCACTGGTTTACCTCCCGCGCCGGTCTACCTCCTGGAGTGGTCCCCTCCCTGGACTGGTCCCCTCCCCGGACTGGTCCACCTCCCTGGATGGACTGGCTCGCACTGCTTCCTGGCAGCTGCAGGCTCAGTGGAACCCACTTGTCCTCCTGGAGTTTCGTCACCACGTCCACATCCCACTGTCTCACTGGAGCCTGGATCTGTGAGGTCCAGGGAGCTAATGTGCGTCTCTTTTCAATGCAACTCAAAAGAGCGTAAAACAACCGTTAACTAAATACTGTAGGATTTATTAATTAAAAACTCATTTAATCTATACCATTTTTGCATACATATTAAATCTGTAGCCTTAATAAATGTCCATTACTTCTTAAAATATAGAGAAATTGAGGGTATTTCAACAATGAAATATATAATGGAGGAAGAGTGTAATTTCTTTTCGGATAAAACTCTTTGGTCTATATAATTTTTCTGAGATTAAAATAACACGAGAATTCACTCCAATAAAAAAGTAAACATTACTTTTCTCAAAAAATTTAATTGCAGAACTATTTACAGGAGGTGAACAGCGATACAGGAGTCAAATGGAGGCATCATCACAGAGGGTTATGGCGGAAACGGTGCGCATTTCTTACAGTCAGATGAGTGAAAAAAAGTCATGGGAAAAAAGAACACAAATAAAGCAATCCTTAAATGCCTTAAAGGAATGACCAACATTCTGATAAGTTACTAAGAAGAAGTAAGAAATTGTTGCGGTGATGAATAGCATATTGCACATTCAGATTAGGTATCCTGCATGCTACTAAATAGAATTTATCAAAAGAACCATAAAAGCATGAGAAAGAGAATTACATAAAATAGTTTAATTCCAGTGAATGACTTTGTACAGATGCTGAATATTTGGCACTCTGTTCATCCTCACACTCGATATGATTTCATATTTATATTTATATATATATATATTTATATACTTCTTTAAAACTTTAACTAAACAGCTAGTTTCCTGGTTCTAACATTCCTTGAATTTCTATAGGAGGCATTTAATGTAGTCCTTAGGCCACACCTGGGTATTTTGGTCTGTAGTATGGAAGGTCAGGGATGAGTTGTGTCTCTGCAGGGAGGACCTGTCCTGTCCGAGAGTGAAGTGGCTCACCGTTCGGAAGGAAGCATTCAAAAGGAGACTAGGTCTCACTGCTCGTAAGGGGAAGCTTTGTTGAGTTCAGCAAACCCGTTAGAAAGTGGAGTGAGGGGGACATTCATGCTGAGCCCTTTGAAAGTGATATGATTGTATTATTCAAATGAGTGGGGCTGGGGCATGGTAGTGTTTTGGGGGTAAATCAGAGAATGGGTGAGTGGCTTCCATAAGGTACCACGATCAAGCTGGGAGCATCCTTTGTCGTACTGGCAGACCCAAACCAACACACTCTCTAGGGAGACCATGGTCTACTTGAAAGAGATAAATTTGAACTTAAATTTGTCCAAGAAACCTGGTGTCAATCTTTTCATTCATTATCACCTCTCCTCCGTTGAGTAGGTGAAAGCTTGGATGCCCAAGGCTTTCAGGTTCTGAATAAGCACCAATGAAAAGAGTTACATAAAATCTAAGAAAGTAGGGAGGTAAATCTCTGTCACCTTGGTGTGTGTATGTACAAAATCTGTTAAAAAGTAGTTTGATAGTAGGTAACGAACATTTCCTCTGCAAAGAAGTCATCTGTTAAGTGTTTACATTGAAACTTGAAATAATTTATTTTAACACTGGATAAAAACGCCAGAGTTAGGACAGCAATTCATAAAATTGTGGACATTTTTCAATGTGGCAAGGATGAAAGATGGTTATTTCCCAGAGCTTTCCCATGGACCACCTCTGCCTTCTCTGAAGTGTGAAATAGAGGAATTAATTAGAGGGGTGGGCTTCTCAAACCCTTCTGTGGTTTGAGTCACTGTGTCTGATTTCATTCCTGCTGTTTCCCTACCCATGCAATTTTCTGCTTCCTAATTTTTTTTTTCCTTTATCACTTTAATGTTTAGTGTATCTCCTCATTTCATCTAAGAGGCAACTGAGCTTAAGTAATGGTGAAAACGTGGCCTAATTCTGGTTGATGCTGGGTTCTTGTTCTTGGAAGCATCTAGAAACAGTTGAAATGAAAGCCAGAAGCTAAGGAGAATGGCCCTTATAGTTATTTCTCCATTTCCAAACCTTCCCAAAGACAGTCTCGTGGCCTTTGCCTCTGGTGGTCCCTGATTATCTGAGATGTTTACAGCCAGCCTGGATTTTGGCAGCATCCCTTGCAGAGCTGGGAGGGCAGCCTTCCAGAAGAGGCCAGGGACTAACCTTAGCAAGAACTCACACTTTCACCACCTGTTCCCAGGAGCTCGAAGGACTTTAGAGCCAATATATCATTAATCCTCACAATGTATCCTCAAGGGAGACGGGGACAGGAACTATAATCCCCTTTCCAGAGGAAAAAACTGAGATGAGTTGCTGGCTGAGGATGAATAAAAGTCAGGTTGCCTGACTAACGGCCTAGAGATTCCTAGCAATATCTCCTTTATTTCCAGAACATTCTGCTGCTACTCTGCGCTGGGGAACATTCAGCCGAATGCATAGAACAAGCCCTTTCCTTTAGCACTTTGTTTATGGCCAACAAGGAATTGCAACTCCCAACTAATAGCAACAAGATGGGGCACCCGCAAGGGAAGCCGTGGCTCTGATCTGACCCCCCGTGGTGTGTGTTACGGCTGACACGGTGCTGAATGAAGCACATTGCGTTGCCCCAGTCCACAGGGTTACGGATCCTACTCAGAAAGGGGTCATCTTTTTCATCTCTTAAGCTCATGGTTTTCTCTTTTATTTTCAAGTTTTGGAACCTTGTATTCAACCCATGCCTACAGAGAAGTGTAAACAGACATGCAGATCAAAACAAGACAACCCTCGCACATTCCCAGGGGCTGTCGTCCGAAAACTGCTGTTTTAAACCAGCCTGTTAAATTTGCAGTTAGAAAAAAAATGAAGTTCAGGCTTGACAAGAAGAGGGCTGGGAAGTGAGCACACAAGAACCATGGGGAGTTTGGTTATTTCGGCCCGTGTTGGAGGAGCTTGTTTCTATGCTCAAAGGTGGGGCGATTCCAGGGCCAAAGGAAGTATCCAGGGGCCCTCCCCGAACCAGTGCTGTTTTGGGCAACGCTTTTACGTCCGTACCCCTGCACACACTCTTACACATTTCCTGCTGCCTCTCCCAGGTTCGTGGGGGGCCCTGCTGGTGACTGGGGTACCCAGGCTGACTTGGCCACGGCACATGGGCCTCCTGTCTGCTGAAACACCCCAGGGAACCTGCCAGAATTCCAAGCAAGGCTGACTGATGAAACGCAGCTGAAACACGAGCTGCGTCTCCCAGGAGGTCCCCTGGCCCCTTAGTGCTCAGGACCACAGGATGGCTTGACTTGATGGAGGTCCTGCCGATAGAAAAGGCCCTCCTGAGGAAGACTCAGACCCACCTCCCCAACTCCCTACTCGCCCCCAAAAGGTTTGGCCCAAACCAGAGAGCGGTCCCTAATACAGCTCATTCTATGGTCATCACAGGCGCTCCAAACACAGGCCTGCAGTATCCCTTCACTTTCCTGTGGAATTCCATCCTGAACTGGGGTAGCGATGCTTACAAGGATCTCACGAAAACAGAGATGAGCGAATTTACAGATGCAGGGCCTTCTAATGAAAGGGGTGGAAACAGTGGCTGCTTAATATGGCATTGAAAAGGCAAGAATCAAGACAGGGAAGACAAGGACATACGCTCCAAGAGAAATAATCAGAACCTATGCACGTGTGTGCTCTGCCACTGTGTCTTCTAATCATAAACCTGGCCACTGTCATAAGAAGCAGCAGGGAGAAATTCCCTCTACTTAGCAGGTCACTGATTTTGTAGCCTTTTTTTTTTAAAAAAAAAAAAAAAAAACCAGATAACCTTACATGTAATTTATATTTTTATCTAACCATTTACCTTTCAATTACGTGCTCGAAGTTTTTAGAATTGATTTGGTGTTGAAAACATTTCCTTTTAAACAAAACTAATTTTTTGGTATCATAAACAGTTCAATTTTTTATATACCATTCTAAGATGGTGATATAAATTTGCTGAGAAAAGTATGGTAAAAATTGTCATTGAGAACAGCTAGTTTTACTTCAAACACAATAACACGTGAAGATGCATGAGACGCATCACAAGAAAAGCACCCTGGGTAACAAGCAGCATTCTCCTTTCCTGGGCTAAATGCGAGGTCCTGTTTATCATACTTGTGTTTTATTAACTACAGCCTTCAACAGAGCAGGATCAACTTGTCGGCTATATGGAAAGTGTCTGGGTTTCACCCGTCATTGGCTGTATCATTAGAGAATGTGGGTATGGGGTTAGAGCGAACATCACACTCTCGGATGATGTTCCTAGAACAGCACAATAATTTTCAGCCATGTTCTCCAATGGATGTTTACTCTTTTCTTAAAATTATATTTTAAATGACGAAATGGTCACACGTGAGCTCCATGGTATGTATCTGCTAGAAGTGGCTGAAATAAGCTAGCTCGAGTAACTAACACAAGTATCATAAACAGTTTTATTTTTCTTGACATGTACAATACATAAACATGGCTTATCTTCTGCGTTTCATGGTAGAATGTCACCTGCATGAGAACTGAGTATATTGCACTTGATTATGTAACATGGACAGGTAACATTCCATCAGGTCTAGCAGCAGGTATCCGTTCTACCATTAAATCATCTTCTTTGGAACATGGCGGACCGAGCAGGGCGTGTCCACATTCACCACGTCGAGTCACCAACCCCTGTGCAATGTAGTGGTAGGTTGATCTGCTCACCTAGGGATGGTTTAGGCCAAGACTTTTGGGGATTGAAAAATAATGAGTCTACACAACGTAAGAAATCAACCTACATCCAGTGAACATTTTAAGCAGGGATCGTAGAATCTGGGATCTGAGACGAATAATTATTGTCTACTTTAACAGTTTGTTTTTATACATGTTTGTATCTGCTCAAGGAAATGAGTGAAACATATCAGCTGCCAGTAGATAGACCAACGTGAGGAGGTGGCGGGCCTGTATCCACATTACATTTCCTTTCACTCGGAGTGCACACTGACTTTGCTTTTCTGTGGTTATTTCTAAACAGCAGAGTTCATCTGAAATCATACAGCATTTTTAAAGTCTAAAATGCCAATACTCGCAAATACATTTGTTTTAACATAATAGAGTGGATATAGGAAGAAGCATCATTACTGTACACTACTCAAAATTTAGGTATTTAGGTAGAAAAATGCTTTGAACACCCTGGGGAAATAGGATTCATTTATAGAAGAATATTTCAGGGATTTTTCTTTTTTTTTTTTTTGCATTTTTCAAGGAGATACATTCGTACTGATTTTTGCTTCCAAATATATTTTAAGGCTGTTTGGTAAAATATATACCAGATACGAGGCTCAATTTACAGGGTTTTGTTGTTACAGGGAATTCTTAACTACTCAGCTTTAAAAAAGTAAAACTTCGAAGCTAAACATGCTTTAGTATCAGCTCTGCTCCCAATGGTCCCATGCTCCGTGGGATGTGGCGAATGAGGCAGGGAGACCCCGCGGCTCTGGAGGGCGCTCTGCCGGACAGCTGCGCCTCGAACGCCCTGCCAGCCACGGGCTGCGGAGGGGCCGGGGACGCTGTAAAGTGCAAATCAAGGTGAAGAAACAAAGTGCTACGGGGTCGTCCTCGAAAGCGGTTCTGCCTGTGGCTAAGTACATGGTACTCCTTAAGCCGGGAAGGAAGACCAGGTACTGGGGTGGAAACATCTTACATCGCAGTCCTGCTTTTACTCTGAGTAATAACGAGGACTGTGAAACTGGAACCCAGTGGGAAAGTCTGATAGGCTTTTCCTGCGAAGACTGGTCTGAACTGTGAACAAGTCGTGTTGGAACAACGGTCGTGGTAGCTGAATTTAATGATACACACGGAGAGCCTATTAGTCGTTCCTACTTTCCTCTGGCACCGACCACAGAGTCATGAACACTAATTTTTTTTTTTTTTGAATTCCACAGCTGGAAATCACAATATGTGACCTCTTTTTCCCTTCAGGTCTAACACAGGCAAGGAATATATTCTTGACTTAAGCAATACTGCATAGGACAAAATAATTCTGGAAAAATACAAATGTAAACTACATTTCTTCTTTACCATTTAAACTGAGATATACTTACCACTCACATTCATATTTCTGAAACTTTTTACAACATCACAATTGTCATTTTAAACAAGCAAACTTTTTGTGTTTTTTTTTTTCGTGGTTTTTTTTTTTTAAGGATACCCTGGAAAGTCAGCTGATAGAACAATTTGAGAATATATATACATACATTAAAAAAATCACATGTAGCGTAAATGGTGAAACTTAAAGAAAATACTGGGTGTCATATTTTAAGTTACAAAGAAATAAAAAATACAATAACTATTTCATAGAAGTAAGGACATTGTTTCCCCTTTATGCTCCCAGCCCTCCGTAAGACTCTCTCTGCCTGTGACTTCCTCGTGGGAACACTCGGCTTATCTTTTCAATGTGTAGATGCTGTGCTGGGTATTTTAGTGGGTTCAGATTTGTCATCCCCTGGGATGCTGGAGAACTGTATGGTGGGGAGTTTGGTGGCTGGAGAGAGAACTTTCCCTCACAGTAAGCTGGACACAAGGAGCCTAATGTTTTCTACCTGTGACAAACAGGAGCAGGAGAGCGGAGCGGGTGGACGGGCTGCCTGCGCTCAGGGAGCAAAAGCTTGGGTGTGCGAGGGGAGTGGGCCTTTCTTCCTGCACTTCAGGTTGTAGCACCTTCCTCTTGGGTGTCTAATGCCTCTAGGGGGTGGTGAGATGCACCCATTTATAGTTATTTGTTATTCTTACCTCTAATTATCACACAATTTATAAAAATAGAAATAACAAAATGTAAGCTGGGTTCCAGCTCCAGAGGCATTTCTCGCCGTCCTCTGAGAACACGGAGAAGTCAGGTCTCACCACGCCTGTCCCTCAGAGCCGAGTGTGAGCCAGGCCACCAGTTTAAAAAACAAAAAACAACAAAAGTCGTCCTCGCCACGAGCTCCGTGGACTCTGAGGCCACTGACCGCATTCCACTGTGTTCACGGTACAAGGAGCATAAGAGCAAGGGCGTGTTCAGTGGAAGAAATGAGACAGAAACCACCAGGGAGGCAACAAACTGTACAAGCGTTTTGTGAAAAAGCAGAAACAACCAAGGGGAAGGTGGCCGGCCTCCGTCCTCAGAGCCGGGTCTGGGCCTCGGGGATGTAGATCTCGATGCTGTCCGCGCGCTCGGTGGCAGAATTCTGCCGAAAGGACGCCGCTCGCTTGGCGGCCATGAGTCGTCTCCGGGCTTCCTGACGTTGTCTGTCGGGCAGGTCCAGGGATTTTTCTCTTGTGATGGGAAATTTCCCTTTGGGGGGCTTCTTTGGTATTGGAGGTGGGACCTTTCTTTCTTCCTGAAAAGCATCACAAGTCAACATTGGCAGGTGGTCGGAGGTGGGTCCTTAACAGCTCAGTGGCCCTGGGGTCTGGCCCACACCCTTCCCGACCGCAACCCCCGTGGCAGCATCCTTCATTCCCTTCCCACGTTTCCCCTGGTCCCTGACTCCCAGGCCACAGGCTTGCCTTCTGCACAGTATGTAATTTTAGAAGCTCCCTCACACTCTGAATTCAAAGGGGGCAGAGGCGTTGGGGGCAGGGTTCACAAATCAGGAAATACATTCTGCAGATTCGCGCCTTGCGACTCTGGAGTCACTGAGTTATTCTGACATTGTTGCCTGATTCCTGCACTTCCGGAAGCCCTGTGTCATCTCCTCTGAGCATCGGCCGATACCTGCGTCGCCAAGCTCGGCACTGCGAGGGTTTTGGACACCATTGCTGGACATCCCTGTTAAACACTGCAGGGATTTCCACAGACTCTGGGATTCCAAGTGTGCTCATGAAAACCATCTTACATGGGTGGGTGTGTGGGGAAACACTGGCCGAATTCTCTTATTGGCCTCAAATCCCACTGACAGGGATGATATTTATAAAACCACTATTCACTGGCTTGCTTTGTAAAAAGATGCAAATAAGTATTCCTGACCCTTAGCTCAGATTCTCAGATAAGTCACGCTAAAATATGTGTATGCCTTTTTAGAAGGATAAATCTCACAATTACGCAACAAATGCAAAAAGTAAAGCTTGCACTTGGCCCCGCAAAAGGTCTGTGTCCACAACTGTGCATTCACATCGTTCCTGAAGACAGCGGGGCCTGCCCCGTCTCCCCTTCTGGACGGAGCCATGACGGGGACTCTGTAGCCAGCTGTTTCCTTCCCAGGAAAGGGTGCGTGGCAGAAGGCGTCAGAACCCCTTTGCTAAGTCGGTATCTAATTTTGGGGGAGAAAGGCACGAAAACCCCACTCGTGTCTTTTTCTCTTCAGCCTCTGAAACATTCCACAGGGAGCCCAGAGGTGCTTGGAGATCGGGGAAGACAGGCAGTAGTGTGAGTGCGGAGGAGGCCTGTGGCACGGAGGCTGCTTTGGTGTCTGGAACTTTCTTCCCTCGGCTTATTTTACATGACCTAGGCCGGGAGCAATGACTCTTACCTGACTTCTCGGCATCCATCTAAAACACCGGGGCGATGGGTTCACTGAAACCTTCAGCTACTTTAACAAGTGATTCCTGGTTTCAGCACATGGTAACTGTCCTCATAGTTCAGGGGACGCCAAGAGGAGAGGAAAGAAGAGGGTCCCTTTCCTCCTTTGGTGTCCCCTGAACTGTGAGCCTGTGAGGCGCACACATCAGTATTTACTGTGGGGTTCCCCGTTCAAAGGAGCTTCTAAGCCTGCGGGTGTGGCTCTGTAGGAGTGTCCAGCAGATGCCGTGCAGGGCCCACCCCAGGAAAATTTTTTTTTTTTTTTTTTTTTTTTGAGACGGAGTCTTGCTCTGTC
>NW_012109252.1:2630446-2636527 GCF_000951045.1 Mandrillus leucophaeus
GTATTTTTTTAGTAGAGATGGGGTTTCACCGTGTTAGCCAGGATGGTCTCGATCTCCTGACCTCGTGATCCGCCAGTCTCACCCCAGGGAATTTTAAGACGCCATGTTCAGGAGGGGCGGGGCTGCCTCTTCAGGCATGGAGCCTCTGCTCACTTTCTGGACTGGTGTGCTCTGCTCTCAGCAAGAAACCATTTTTTTTTTTTTTTTTTTTTTTTGAGATGGAGTTTCACTTTGTCACCCAGGCTGAGTGCAGTGGCGCAATCTCGGCTCACTGCAAGCTCTGCCTGCCGGGTTCCCGCCATTCTCCTGCCTCAACCTCCTGAGTAGCTGGGACCACAGGCGCCCGCCATCACAACCGGCTAACTTTTTTTGTATTTTTAGTAGAGACAGGGTTTTACTGTGTTAGCCGGGATGGTCTCCATCTCCCGACCTCATGATCCGCCCGCCTCAGCCTTCCAAAGTGCTGGGATTACAGGCGTGAGCCACCGTGCCCGGCTAACTTTCTGTATTTTTAGTAGACATGGGGTTTCACCATGTGAGCCAGGATGGTCTCCATCTCCTTACCTCGTGATCCACCCAGCCTCCCGAAGACATTTCCATTTTGAGAATCATACTCTATGTGCAGCTTGGGTAGATGGGCTCACATTCACTCTCAATGACCAAAGAATGGAAACCAGATGGAACCATCGCATGCACCTGGGCTAACTTCAGTACGTTCCATTTGAACAGCCTTCTTACTCAACATCACTGATCATTTCCTTCACCTCAGATCCAAACCGTGGCTTACTTGGACCTGCCTAGTCCCACGTGTGGCTTATGTGGACCTGCCCCACATGTGGCTTAAGTGGACCTGTCCCACGCGTGGCTCATGCATCTGTCCCATGCGTGGCTTACACAGACCCTGTGTGCTCCCACCCTGCTCCCTGTCATCTGGGATGAGAGGGAATCTGGATGGATGGCATCTGGCCTGGAACTCCTCTAGCGGCCAGGGCACCTTCTGGGAGGAGCTGATGAGGACGATCAGCCTTGGCTCTCATTCTAATGACCCAGGTGTGCAAACACCACTTCCCCCAAAGGATGCTGACTTGATTTTCTTTATCATTTTAATTGATAACATTTGTCTAGAAAAATCCAGTGATGGTTCCTCAGGACGTCTCTAAAACGTGTGAGGAAATCAGTGTCTGCTGCTGACTCAGAACCATCTAGTAGTTCTTCTGATGACAGCATCATGGAAGAAGTGAAATGCCAGGGTTCAGATTTAATGGGAAATTTCAGCCTATTTTAAGGGCTGAGGCTGATGGATCTACAGGAAGATTAATTCATCAAACTGTTCGATAAGGTATGAAATGTTGCCTTGCCTATCGTGGCTGTACTAGAAGGTATATTGACTAGGAGACAGTCCATAAGCAGGGCTAAAACTTCCCCTGTGGGAAACCAGCTTCATATTTACACGATCAGAACAGGTTTGATGAACATAATTCAGAGGTGAGACGCCTGTCTGGAATGAGGCTGCAGATTCTCCTGTCATCTTGGCTAGTGTCTCTCTGAAAGGCATATATAGAAGAGACAGAGCAGGGAAGGCCCTATGATTTACCACCCATGCCCAAGGCTTCAATTCCGCCCCATTTTGGGCACATGCCGCACACACGCACACATACATAGAGGGAAACGTGCTCCTGTGCTGCCAGCAAAAGACTGAGAACCCCATTGTCATGCGGTACCTGCAGCAGGTCGTTACTGCAGTGGCAAAGGGGGTTTGCGGGGAGCTGGCCCTGCACAGACGCCCTTACCTTTCTTTCTGGGGACTCCATCATCTTCCAGTCATTGAGCCGAAGCCGCTGCAGCTCGTCGAACTTCATGCTGACGTCCTCGATGGAGAGCTGCAGCATGTCCCAGTAGCCGGCCAGGTCCTGTGACGTCGGCCTCGGCATGGCGCTGGGGTCCTGGGGACACACACAGGGTGTTCAGAGCCAGGAGAGTCTCCCACGGGCACAGGGCTGGGGAGGCCACTCCCCCCAACGCGCGCCGTTCAAGAGGCGGATTAGGGAGAAGCGTGGCTAATTCCACCCTGAGGCAAATATTTGGGAAGGCCTGCCATGCTTCCATGACAGTTTACTTTAGCACAAGTATTTGCTGATGGCTTAAAAACACGTAGCACAGCTGTTCATTGTCCCATGTTGAAAATGCTGGGGATGGGGAACATGGGAGAGTTTCTAAATGCTCCACAGCTCATAAAAGCAGTAGGACCCTGTGTTTTTGGTCACCTGTGGATGATTCGGAAGGGACAGGGCTCTGTGAGCCTGCCGTGGTATTGGCCTGGAGGTGGTAGTGGGGAACCAGCTTGGAGCCCGTTCTATACCTGCTTGTTCTCTGACGGCTCTTAGCTCTCATTCTTACGGGATGACACCTTATAAATGTAACGTGCCAAGGAACAGGACGCTCTCACCAACCGGCGCCCACACTTAGGAGGCACAGGTGATGCTGCTGGGCTGCAGCCCTGGCCAAGTGGGACCCAGAGATGTGCTTGGTTTCTCTGCACAGTGCCTGATAGATACATGATTTCCACCAGCTGCCTACATTTACGTATTTATTTTTGAGACAGGGTGTTGCTGTGTTGCCCAGGCTGGAGCGCAGGTGTGATCATGGCTCACTGCAGCCTTGACCTCCTGGGCTCAAGAGATCCTGCCTGCTCAGCCTCCCAAGGAGCTGGGACCACAGGCATAGGCCACGACACCCAGCTAATTTCTTTAATTTTGTAGCAATGGGGTCTGGCTATGTTGCCCAGGGTGGTCTCGAACTCCTGACCTCAGGTGATCCGCCCGCCTCAGCCTCCCAAAGTGCTGGGATGCAGGCATGAGCCACCGCGCCTGGCTTGCACCCTACATGGAAATCCGAATGACTTTTCCAGGCATGGTTCCCTTGATTCAGTGGGGGTTCAGCAGAGTCAGAGGAGTTTCTGGTGGGTCGACATTCAACTGGATTTGCTTCCGGTTTCAGCAGTGCACACTTGGCACGCTCAGTGAAGAGCACGCTGAACGGACAGCTCTGCGATTCCTCATCCAGAGCCAGGACCTGGGGTCCCCAGCTGCCCTCTGCTTGGCTGAGCCTGTTCTTCTCTGCAGCCACACGAGGGCAGCCTTGGCCGCTCAGAGCCCCACCAGGCCATTGAGGCGTCCCCCAGGAGCACGGGGAGGGCGGCCCTGGCCGCCGGCCGGGAGCCCGAACTCAGCCTCTGTGGGTGGGGACAACCAAAGTGCCTGGCAAGGAGGCCACGTTCTGCACCGAAGTCAGTCGAGGGACGCCAGGAGCTGCAGCCTCAGGGCAGGCCAGGCCGGGTGAGCAGCAGCAGGGAGGCTGCTCAGGGGCTGTAGGGGTGGTGCCTGCCTGGCTTCCAGAAGTCTTCGCCAACCTAACAATGTCCCCTTTCTGGAGGGCTGGGCATGGCTGTGCCCCCTCTTTCTGGAGGGCTGGGCATGGCTGTGCCCCCTCTTTCTGGAGGGCTGGGCATGGCTCTGCCTGATGGTGTGGGGGGAAGCGGAGTGGCTTCTCCTCCCTTGCCCGCACCTGAGTGGTCCTGGTCACATCTCCCAGGGGACGCAGGAGGAACATGGCCGGCCACTGTGGCGGAGGCTGCCCTGGTCTGAGAGCAGGCATTGCCTTCCCATGCCCCTCTCCTCGGCAACAACATGCCCGTCCTTTGGGCTCACCCAGACCACACTGGGGCCGGACGGGCACAGCCTGGCATGATCAGGATTTGGCTTTGTCTTCTGTTCTCTTTTGGTGGGGGAGGCGGTTGCACCTGAATCCACTGGACATTCAGAGACGATAAGGTGTTTATAATAAAAAAGTCAATGGTTGTGCCATGCCATTCCCTTTACACCAGCAAAGTCATGCAGGGCCTCGTTCCTGTGAAATTGCCACTGTTTTAAATTCACACAGCTCTGTGGCTCTGGCATCTGGTCCACTGGATAGGAACTTCGGTGCCCCGTGTGGCCTGGGGCAGCTCTCTGTGCGCTGGCTCCTGCTCAGATGCACACACCTCTGGGGTTGGATGGAGTTAAAATTCAGAGGCAGGCTCAGTGGGTCTGAATGAGACTGAGTTTGTAACAACCTTTCTGGGGATGCCAAACTGCTGGTCCCACAAGCACAGCAGTCAGGCCGCACGCTTTGAGGGAAAGTTCTTTCCGGTATTATGTGCCTTCTGGTTGCGTCACAAACCACCTGTACAACCCGACCCTGAGAGGCTCCGCTCCCTGTGGTCCGTCCTGAGAGATTCCCCTCCCTGTGGTCCGTCCTCAATCTCGGGGTGGGGTTCTGACATTTTCTAGGGTCTTAGTTACCCACTTGACTTAAAGCTTAGTTACCCACCAACAACTTCCAGCAGACAGTGGTGCTACTTCGTGCTGTGGACCATTTGGCTTTGATGAGCAAAGCATGTCTTACCATGTCAGCACTCCTCTCATGCCAGGCCTGTCTCAGGCACCACCCCCTCCCCACACCACTCTTCCCCAGCAAACGTGTCACAGTGTTTTTGTACTAATCCTGAATAGAAGTCGAAAGAAAAGGATGTAGCCAAGCCAGCTATTTCAAAACTCAAAAGGCATAACAAATATTAGAATGAACAATTTTAAGCCAAATATTAGCTATTTCTGGCAGAGCAGAAAGGAACATGTAGCAAGCCTGAATATGCACCTTGGGCTGTGTGTGGGAAGCTTTGGACGAGCGTTCCTAAAGACAACGCCTGCCTAGGCTCGCCCGAGTCTGCATAATATTACACAGAGTTCATCCGTGGTCCGAATGAATTCCTTTAAAGGTAACAATTAAATAGATACTACAGAGGAGGCAAGGACGTTCACAGGTGACACGACAGCTCAGTGTTTACACAGTTAGCAGCTTCTTTCAAGGCACTCCAAACCTTTCTGTTTCCCCCTTTTAAATGATGATTATAACTTTGTCAGAGTGATGTGTTGATAACTCTTTAAATTTGCTGTGAACTTCAATGGGGTTGATTGGAAAGTGTTAGAGAAGGCACACTTTTTAATGATCCTAATGAAAAGACATGAGATGGCAACTCTGGCTTGCTTGTGCATTCTTTGATATGTAAGAATATTATTATGTCTCCTTGCGTGTGAAAAAGCCAGGGAAAACATAATCAAAACACCTGGCACCATTGCTATGCGAGGCCTAGAGAAGACCTATTTGCATTTGACTGAAAATGTTTGGTCTGAAAAAAAATCGATGTGTATATTATAAAACAACCTATTAAGTAGCATAAATATTATTTAGCTATTTCTCAAAATAGTGAATAGTCAGCTAAGGAAAAGTATACGTGTATGTGTGTAGGCAAATATATAGTATATATAAAATATGTTAACATATATATGTAAACTTACATATATAGTGTATATAAAGTGTATATGTATGTGTGTAGGCAAATATATAATATATATAAAATATATTACCAAGTAAATTTACATATGTTTTATGTATACTATATATTTGCCTATGCACATACTATGTGTATTTTATATATACTATATATTTGTATAGATAAAATATATAGTTAATATGTTATATATTATATGTTAATGTTTAACATGTATATATAAGGATACATAAGTAAACCTTCATATACATGTTAATATTTATGTTTATATATCACTACACCTATATATGTTTATATAGGTATATATAAAAACATATAGATGCATACATGATTATAATGTATAAATCTAATATATATGAGATGTATATATGAGCTTTTCTGCTCTGCCAGAAATAGCAAATACATATTTATATATTAACATGTGTATATATATTTATATATAAGCACATATAAGCATATATTAACATGTATATATCTAAGTATATGTAAATATATATGTGGTTTTTCTTTCTCTTTGTCAGGAATAACCAAGTTTAACATCAACTGTATTAATGCATCTAGTTCATGGTGTATTTGTTTCACTACCGACTATAAAATACAAAGGATAAATTATTTGCAAAATATCCTCTTAATCTCTTCATTGTAATTGTTTACGTGTTTTTATTTCCAGGCACCTCAGATCATTTTCTTCATTT
>NW_012109252.1:2637078-2644666 GCF_000951045.1 Mandrillus leucophaeus
CCGTATCAGCCTCCCTGCCTCGGTACCACGTTTAAACCAGGGCCTATCGTCTCTGTCCCCAGGGCGGGAAGTCTCTTCTGTGTAATGCGTGTGACATTCTGCATACCGATAGGAACTCTTTGACAAGGAAGAAAACAGTGAGGATCTAGGGAACGACGCCCATTAACTTGGTTACAGGGAACAGGGGTTCCCTGAGGACCCACTTACCATATTCTGTTGGCAAAGCCAATAAAACTGCTGGAATTTCTGGGACATGAGAAGCTGGGCACTCCCGACGGCACTCCTGATTTTCCCGAGAACTGTTTAGAACAAAAACAAAAAAACAACAGCTTCAAAACTGGGTCGATTAAACAAAAGCAGAAACATCACACCAAGGGAGCGGGTCCCGCTGGAGAGGAAACTCCGAGGACTTCATCGTGCCGAGTGCATTCGCCGGTGAGTCGGGCCTCCGCCTGCTCCGTCCCCAGCTCACGAAGGAAATCCAGAGATGACCAGATGTCACCGCGGGGACATTCTCCTTGGGTATTGGGAGAAACTTAGTTTAAAAGGCGGCCTATACCTCAGGAAGTTTTCCTTATTTTGGCATCGAGATTATTTCAGTGCTGCTGTTTGGATGAGCTGGAAGACACAAGAACACGTGTGAGTAAAAGCAGCCTTGAGTTCTTCCTGTTTTTATGGACTCCGTGACGTGTTAGTGAACTCGGTTAGGTGCGAATTCCTTCATTTTCAGAAAACAAACACATCCATATGTGTTCTCTCATTGGATTTGATTAAATAATTTCTAGTGGACTGTGGGCCGCTATCTCCTGGCAGTGCCGTGAGGTGTGTGTTATGTAGGAAGAGTCTGTGTGGACAGAGGCCGCACAGGAAGGTCGTAGCAGCTAAGACGTGGCTCCTCTCCTGGAGATGGCAAAAGGGTCACGAGTTTCTGAATATGCTCACAGCTACTAAACTCACCAATCCAGGTACCCAGTAAACGTGTAATGCACACGCTACACTTCTGAAGTGCTGAGTCAGCAGACCACAGTTTAGTGAGGTAGGAAGAATTAATCTACAAATGGTTCCTAATTGCAATGACTTTATTTGGTTAATCAAATAGTAATTTTTTCTTTTTTTTTTTTGAGACAGGGTCTCGCTTTATCTCCCAGGCTGGAGTGCAGCAGCATGACCTTGGCTCACTGCAACCTCCGCCTCCCAGGTTCAAGCAATTTTCTGGCCTCAGCCTCCCCAGCAGCTGGGATTACAGGTGCGCACCACCACGCCTGGCTAATTTTGTATTTTTAGTATAGACAGGGTTTCTCCATGTTGGTCAGGCTGGTCTCGAACTCCCGACCTCAAGTGATCTGCCCATCTCAGCCTCCCAAAGTGCTGGGATTACAGGTGTGAGCTGTTGTGCCCAGCCGTAAAATTTTTAAAAAGAATATACTGTATGTGTGTGTGTTTATTTTTATTTATTTATTTTGAGATGGAGTCTCTGTCACCTAGGCTGCAGCGGCGTGATCTTGGCTCATTGCAGCCTTCACCTCCCGAATTCAAGCGATTCTCCTGCCTCAGCCTCTGGAGTAGCTGGGATTACAGGCGCTTGCCACCAAACCCGGCTAATTTTTGTATTTTTAGTACAGACAGAGTTTCACCATGTTGGCCAGGCAGGTCTTGAATTCCTGACCTCCAGTGATCAGCCTGCCTTGGCCTCCCAAAGTGCTGGGATTACAGGCATGAGCCATCGCACCTGGCTCGTATGTGCGTGTGTTTTAGAGACAGGGTCTTGCTCTGCTACCCAGGCTGGAGTGCAGTGGCAGGTAGCTCACTATACCCTCCAGTTCCTGAGCTCAAGCCACCCTTCCATCCTGGCCGCTGAAAGTGCCGGGATTACAGGCGTGAACTACCATGACTGGCCATAATATAATTCTATCAGTGGAAATAATTTAACCAAGAAAAATAGATGCAGCTACTTTTGCGTTTAGACTAGTCAAAAAAAAAATACTCTGTTCAAGGAGTCTGTCTCCGAGCCTTCCGAGCTTCCTCATTTTCCTCCTCCCCTGTGTTCACACCCACTCTTGCGTCTGCTGTCAGCCTGGTCTCCACTTTGTAAATAATAGCTTTGGTAGATCCTAGCTCACCATGATCTTCAAAACCACACAGGAATCCACTGGAACCCATTTCTTACCAGTGCACCCCGGGCCCACGGATCTCTGCTAGGTTTTATTTACTGGAGCAACAATTCAACGTCATTCCATAGAGCGTGCCCAGTACACGTATGTGGCTTTTCTGTACCCAGGTCAGCACTTGGGGCCAGGCTGCCCACCAGGCAGGGGGCAGATGATCTAAGCATCTCCTCGCCTCTCAGTTCACACCAAGTCTCCCCGTCACGGCCTTCAGCACGGGCGCTTCAAGGTGGGGCCGTCCTTCCTGAGCTTGCCCAGGAGGCATCTTCCGCTTCTTCCAGCCAAGCTGATTATTCCACCTGCTCTTTTTATTCTCCCTGGAGATTCTCTGCCGAGCACAAATCACTAACCTGCATGACACACCCTAAAACTGAAAGTGCTGCTGGTTTAACTAGCCCAGCCCTTTCTCCTGCTTTCACTGGAAGGAAAAGGGGGCACTTATCCTGGAGATTTGCCCCCTTGAATGCAGAGGCGGGAGATCCATCCCCACTTACATCTGCGGCTTTACCTACTTCGCGAGGGAATACTGATGCGCTCGAGGTTTTGCCTAGAGACGTGCAGGTGCCTGGAGCTCAGGGGACTTTGCAGACCCACCTATGCCTCGCCTGGGAATCTTGTGCCAGGCATGGCCTGACTCATGGGGTCTGGGTGGGCCAGAGAGTCCGTTTCTTTCGAGCGTTTAGGAGATGCCCCCGCTGGCTCCCAGGGCACACCTGACTGTGGAAGCCTAGACAGCATTTCCAGAAGTCGAAACCGAGGTCCAGGGAAGTGAACTCAACCCCCGTGGAGGTTCTTCCACAACAGCAGCTCTTTCCCCAGACATTCCTTAACAGTCAGTCCCAGAGACAGGTACTGGTGAGATTCGTTCCACACGATCCAGAAACTGGCATCAGAGACCCTGGCATCCTGCCGCCCAAGCCAGGGCGCTGCTTTAGGGAAGAAGAACCACATGTCATGGGCACAAAGGGCCTTAATGTTCATGTAATAAAATGCTATGAGCCAGGCGAAAATGACGTTGCAGAGATAACTTTGATTTGAGAAGGCTTATGACACGCTGTGACCCGGGAGTCGACCACACACCAGGGTGTGCGGTGCGTCTCTCGTTTTTCAGAACAGGAAGGTCTGGCATTCTGTGCCACATGTTTTGTCCTGGGTGGGATAATGGACTTAAAAACATCCTTTTCTGTCTTGTCTTATTTTTCTAAAGTGAAGATTGTTTTGCTCCCCACAGTTTTATTATGAAGCTTTTCACACATGCAGAAAATGGGGAAGAAAAGTGGAACCCACAGCTCCCTCCCCGTTCTGTGGAGACGGCTGTTAGTGTTGTCCTGTGGTATCTCTTCCTGAGCCCTTTACCTGCGACCACCTTGTAGAACCAAGGCCACTGTCACTCCCGCGAAGGTGACAATAGTTCCTGAATATCATCTAATTCTCCATTGCTTCTAGGGTATGAAAAAGATGAAGAAAGCATAACTTTAATAAAAGCAAATAACTCGGATAACACTTTGGCATCATTTCAGTCTTGAAAAGAAGAAAAGAATGGAAGGTTGTCTGTCAGGCATCTTAACACTGGGGCCTCGTGCTGCTCACAAATCCACTTCAAGACAGGCTGCTCTTCCATGGAGCTGATTTGCCAGCCAGCCTGGGAACAGAAGGGAGGGGAGGACTGGAGAAGGAAGGCTGGAGCCCCTGCCCATGTGGCCTAGGATGGAGCTGGCAGGGCTCTGAGTTGGGGTGAGGGGAGTGGAGGGGCCGCTGCGGTCAAGATACAGCTGGAGGCGTTGGGGCTTGAGCGGTTTTTTTTTTCTTTTTTTTTTTTTGAGACAGAGTCTCGCTCTGTCGCCCAGGCTGGAGTGCAGTGGCCAGATCTCAGCTCACTGCAAGCTCCGCCTCCCGGGTTCCTGCCATTCTCCTGCCTCAGCCTCCCGAGTAGCTGGGAGCTACAGGCGCCCTTGAGCGGTTTCTTGAAAGGGGTGATGGTGAAAGCCCCTCATCCTTCCTCTGCGTGCCGATGCCCCCAAAATGAACGTGTTCTGCAGCCTTGGTCTCGATGATGAGGGGAGGAATCATCTTTGCTTTTGAAATGTTGAATTTCTATTTCTTTTGTATTCTAAAACCTGGGTAATTAATGAAGATATTTAAAGGGACTATTTTAAGCAAGTGGTTGCTGCAGAAATATATAGAAGTGGATGAATAGATGAATTTATTTTGCCAACTCTATTCTTCCTCAAACTGTAATTAAAGTCTATCAGTTTTTTAAAATTTGAAGTTTAATCCCCAATTTTCACATTTCTCTTAAAGTGGAATTCAACTCAACTGTTAATACAAAGTACTTCAATTTATACTCTTTAACACAACATGAATATATGGGCAATATCTTGGTATTGATTTAATGTAGTGGAGAGTTATTACAAAGGGAATAAATTGAATATTGCTAGGGAGAGATAATGAATGTCAAAGAGTGTAGCTAATGACATGCCTGCTAATGGCAGGAGAATTTTGCTGTTCAGTGACTGAGAATGATCCTATCTGATACCTATAATGTAAATAGCTTTCTATAATTGCAAAGAAGTTGAAGTGAAAATTCAATTTATTCTCTTCCAGTCTCTACTTTCGCCATAGTTTAGACACTTGTGGGGGCTATACTAAGGACTAATTCTCATCCGAATGCAAATTCACAGAGAACCTGCTAGAACCCTTGCCTTTGATGTACAAAGAAATTTGATTAACATACTTGGCTCTTTTATTTTTTCTATCATTCCAATTCTATCTAAATTTGGTATGAAGTAACATAATTTACACTATTCTGGTGTTCTAATATTTGAGATGGATGTTTATAAAATTTGCAGAGTCTGAAATGATCATTTGAGTATTTGTAACCTCTGATCCCCTGAGATTCCCTTGTGACTAATTTTGTAGTGGGGTCTGCCTAAGTTATGGCTCCCAGAAATCTCCTTTGAAGACGAGCCTCATCATTTTCATGTTTTTGAGCACATCTATTCTGTGTGTTTTTAATGGATGTATCACAGTTGTACATATTCCTGGGGGCACATGTGATATTTGGACACATGTTTACAATGTGCTATGATCAAATCAGGGTGACAGGGACGTGCATCACCTCAAACATTTATGTGTGTGTGTTGGGAACATTACAATTCTTTTAGCTAGTTTGAAATACACAATACATTATTAACCATGTTTTCTTACTGTACTATTGTATACTAGAACTTATTTCTTCCACCTAACTGTATTTTTGTACCCATTAGTATGAATCAACTTCTCTTCCTCCTCCCTCCTGTTCCCTTCCCAGACTCTGGGAATCTACCAGAGTAGATTGGAGAACCATCCACCTTCATTAGCTGCTTTTTTTTTTTTTGTCTTTGGGATAATAGCCATTCTAGCTGGGATGAGGTGATATCTCACTGTGGTTTTGATTTGCATTTTCCTGATGGTTAGTGGTGTCAAATCTTTTATCACATACCTGTTGGCCCCTTGTATGTCTTCTTTTGAGAAATGTCTATTCAGGTCTTTTGCCCATTTTTGAATTGTGTGTGTGTGTGTTTTTTTTCTGTTGTTTCAGCTCTCTTATATATTCTGGTTCTTAGTCCCTTGTCAGATGTGCAGTTTGCCGACATTTTCTCCCATTCTGTGAGTTGTCTTTTTACTTTGCTGACTGTTTACTTCTCCTGTGCCGACAAGCATCCATGCCTTTTTATGGTCTGATTTCCCCATGGCCATTTAGTTGGGTTGTGTGGTGACATCTTCACAGGTGCTTAGCAGAGGCCTGGTCAGTCGGTTGATTCTCTTAGTCGGATCCACATAATGGACACAGTCCATGACCTGCATCTCCCAGGAGGTTTGGAAGCAGTGGACATTCCGTTAAGCTGTGTGATACATTGACCCCTAAGGCTGGTAGCTGCCAATATGTGCACAGGCATCTGCTGTGCTCAGAACATCATCAGTGTTTCTGATGCCTCCATCTTCTCTGTTGGTCTGAGACCGCCTGGGTCAACCATGGACACAGGCACAGTTTCTCTGTGGCCACGTCCTCCTCGTCCCCTGCACGGAGCATGTGTTCTTCTGGTTCTCAGAGTTGCTCTGGGCTCTTTGTCATCTGCTGACCTCTGTGAGTGCCGACTGCTCGGGTGCTTCTTCCCATCCAGACCATTGTCTCAGATGGAAGACGGCCCAGGAGATACAACGCCACACATCTGACCCCAGCTCTTGTGTTAATATGACTTGTGGTCATTCTGGCTGTCAAAGGAGACCTTAGTGAGCAAATCCCTATGCGCCTCCCAGCATTAGTGTTTGCCTGGAATGTGGCATCTGACCTGGTGCACACGTAGATTATTTGTTACTTTGGGAGGAGTTGCTTGGGGCAAGGAGGTTTCCGATACCGCTTGAAAGATCCTGTGTGTACATGGGCTGCCTTGGTGAGTTCTTGATGAGAGCTGCATCTCAATGGAATTATTCAATAAAGTCTTAGCTTGGGAAGGATTCCTTTTGTTTTAGCAAATGTGCAAATTTTTGATTTTTCCTTTATGTATTCACCCATTTGGTTTAACATAATTAATACAAAAATCTTAAAACATTAGTAATGATTTACAATGTCTTGAGAGTACTTTTATTAACAAGAGGAGGCCTGCATTAATGTGACTTCATGCAGACCAGCATTTCTTTGGGTTCACAATAGTTTTATTAACCACAGAAGATTGAATGAATCTAGATTCATTCAATCAGTTCAGGGAACTGTGTTATGAAATTATATTTTAGGCAAAAATTACTTCATATAATGGAAATTTCAATATTCAGAGATCAGAGTTTGTCTCATAAGCCATTTAATTTAATCTTTATTTTAAAAAGTGCCATAACCAATAACCCTGTATCTGCTCCTAAAATTAGGACTGGAAATTAAGGTTATCATCTTACCTTTTAAACATTTAGGGAATTATCTGAGCTTGATTAATATTGTGCTAGTTTTATGGACAAAGTACATAGATGAGAGGCATAACAAGTGTTTTGACATCTTTGTCCACAAAAAGATGAAGGTATCTGGGCAATTTAAGAAAAGAAATTAAGAAAATCACAAAAAGTATCAAGTTCATCCATTCTCTGTTCCTTGTGTTCAAAGTTTATAGCAATGCAGTTACATTTTCTGATTAAAAATTAGCTGGGCATAGGGGCGCTCAGCTGTAATCCCAGCTACTCAGGAGGCTGAAGCAGGAGAATTGCTTGAACCCAGGAGGCGGAGGTTGCAGTGAGCCGAGATTGCACTACTGCGCTCCAGCCTGGGCGATGGAGTGAGACTTCGTCTTTAAAAAAAAAAAAAAAGTAGAGCAAAGACAAGCACAATCAGGATCATTTCAGTGGATGTCTATAGAATGCGAAGTGTATAAGCTACTTCCAGCCTCCGAAACTGAGGA
>NW_012109252.1:2645906-2648399 GCF_000951045.1 Mandrillus leucophaeus
ACTCGGGAGGCAGAGGTGGTAGTAAGCCGAGATCATACCATTGCACTCCAGCCTGGGAGAAAGACCAAGACTCCCTTTCAAAAAAAAAAAAAAAAAATTACTATATATCCTAAGATTTTGGAATCTTACTGTTGATCTGGGTCCCTATATGTCATCAAATTCAATTTTGCATGTAGTACTTTTATGGCATAATTTATAGAATTTTCTGGAATGCCTCTAGTGACAGAAAACCAGGACTTACTGCGACAGGGCCTCAGCACTAACGCCCTTTAATTGAAAGGACTTTCATTCTTGGTTTGAGAAATAATTTGCCTCCTTACAGCTCCCGCCACTTACTTTCCAGTGGCTAATGCAGGAGAACCTTGGCCTCAGCTTCGCGGCTGAGGGACTCTGTGGGCCACGTGTGGGTCACAGCGGTGGAGGGTCAGGGATGGGACACAACCTTGTCTGAAACAGCAGCAGAAAGCAGGGGATGCACATCCAGCGTGGAAGCAGGCAGTGGAGGGGGTGCTTCCTGTAAGGGAACATCTGGACACCTTCGGACCACGGGTTAGAAAGGCGGAGCCTTCAACGTCAGAGGGTTGTGACTCCCAGTCCCGAGTCATTGCTGCTATTCTGTGATTTGGGGCAAGATCTTAATCTCTCGGAGCCCCAGTTTATCTGTAGAATGCTGGCACTACTACCCGCCTAGTCCGTCGGGATGAGCATCAGTGAGGTCTGCGGTGCATTCAGCCTAGGACCTGACCTGTCATATGTGTTCAGGGAGAACTGGTCTAGATAGTGTTCCTTTATTTTTTTGAGACAGGGTCTTGTTCTGGAGTGGTGGCGGGATCTTGGCCACTGCAACCTCCACTTTTGGGGCTCAGGCAATCAATCCTCCCACCTTAGCCTCCTGAGTAGCTGAGACGACAGGCATGTGCCACCACACCAGGCTACTTTTAAAAATGTTATTTTTTTGGTAGAGACAAGGTTTCACTGTGTTATCCAGGCTGGTCTAAAACTCCTAGGCTCAAGCAGTCCTCCTGCCTCAGACTCCCAAAGTGCTGGGATTATAGGTGTGAGCCACTACGCCCAGCTGAGGATTCCAATTTTTTTTTTTTTTTTTTAAATGGAGTCTCGCTCTGTCGCCCAGGCTGGAGTGCAGTGGCAGGACTGTCTCTTATACACATCTAGATGTGTATAAGAGACAGGCATCCTGTTCGCTAAGACGGCCCATCCTCCTGCTTCCCTTTCTTCCTCCCCATTCCTATTTGCACGGCACTCTGTGCCAGGCGATGTGTGAGGCACTATCTGTGGATGATAAATGTTAAATGTGACCACTGCATTGAAGGAGACTAAAATCTCAAATGACAGCAGAGGGTGGAGCTTTAGGGAAGTTTCATCCTTTGAGAAACACCTGTCCCCCCAGGGCATGGGGCATGGCCCCAACAGAGAGGGCTCTGAGAGGTCAGGTAGCACAGACCCTCCCCGCAAGCAGGGTGAAGGGCAGTGCTGACGTGAAGATCTTCCTCCAGAGGAAGGAGACAAAGGGGCCTCTGCTCCCCAGTTCTCGGCCTCTGCGTGGACTCTTGAATCTCCTTTTCTATCATCCCCATCCACCTCCTTGGCCAAATCTAACCGCGCGTCAAGGCCCAGCACGGTGCCACCTTCTCCGGGAAGCCTTCTCAGAATCTTCCCAGGTGAAAGCGTTGCTGAGACCCCTGAGTTTTTAAGGTACTTTATCTGCACCTCTCTTATGACACTAAACAGTTTCCACTTTCTGTAAATAGTTTTTCCCTGGTCTGTCTGCTCCCACTGTCAGGTGATTGGTTAGGTCCTTTGCCATGTCTTACTCATTGTTGCATCATTTTTGTCTATCGGAGAGTGGCTTGCTCCATCATAAGAAATCAGTAAATATCTGTTGAATGCAGACATCACTGAGCTGAGAGAGTCCAGAGGAGGATCCTGGAGGCTCCAAAAGGTAAAAAACAAAACAAAACAAAAAAACCCTATAACATAAACCAAACATGTGTTTAGGGAAATACAATTTGGAGGCAGCAAAAATTAACTTTCCATCCTACCTTATTGAAGAAAAATAGTTTTTCAGATGCCTAATAATAAGGTAAGTGAAATTTAAATACTAGGTATCCTGGCTGGGCGTGGTTGGTTCATACCTGTAATCCCAGCACTTTGTAAGGCCAAGGTGGGCAGATCACTCAAGACCATCCTGGCCAACATGGTGAAACTCTATCTCTACTAAAAATACAAAATTAGCCAGGTATGGTGGCACGTGCCTGTAATCCCAGCTACTTGGGAGGCTGAGGCAGGAGAATCACTTGAACTCGGGAGGCAGAGGTGGTAGTAAGCCGAGATCATACCATTGCACTCCAGCCTGGGAGAAAGACCAAGACTCCCTTTCAAAAAAAAAAAAAAAATTACTATATATCCTAAGATTTTGGAATCTTACTGTTGATCTGGGTCCCTATATGTCATCAAATTCAATTTTGCATGTAG
>NW_012109252.1:2649384-2677809 GCF_000951045.1 Mandrillus leucophaeus
TTTTTTTTTTTTTTAAATGGAGTCTCGCTCTGTCGCCCAGGCTGGAGTGCAGTGGCAGGATCTCGGCTCACTGCAAGCTCTGCCTCCCGGGTTCACGCCATTGTCCTGCCTCAGCCTCCCGAGTACCCGGGACTACAGGTGCCTCCATGCCTGGCTAACTTTTTGTATTTTTAGTAGAGACGGGGTTTCACCATGTTAGCCAGGATGGTTTCGATCTCCTGAGCTCGTGATCCGTCCGCCTCGGCCTCCCAAAGTGCTGGGATTACAGGCATGAGCCACTGCACCCAGCCGATTCTATTTTTTTTAAAGGTATCTTTTCAAAAATGACAATCCTTGAAGAAACTAAATTGAAAGTACACACTAAAGATGGAAAATGACAGGGAATGTAGTCTCTGTGTTATAAACACAGTAATGGCTAATGTCTCAATGTCTTATACCTTCCAAAGAAGACCAGAACTTTCTGAATGTGTCCTGAATGGGATACACTCAAATGATAATAAGATACAATTTTATAGGCATTTTATGGGCTAAGCCCTGACGAACATGACCTCTTTGTAAACTTTTCCCTCTCTCCTCCTCCTCAAAAGTGTTCTTTTGAGGAGCCACATGCTGCAGAAAACACACCTTGATTGAGTGACACGCAGGTCTCACCACCTGCTCTCATCCTGGAAGGAAGGTACCCCAGCCCGACGCTGCCCCTGTCAGCACGCACCAAACCAGAGCTGGCACTTTAACTCGAATTTGGCATCAACTTAGGCAATACAGTTTTTCTGTGTTGTATCTTTGTGTTAAAGATTATAAACCCCTTTTATAATTAAGACAGTTTTGCCAAGTTGAGGCATAAACCAACAAGGGCGAAGATGCTACAGAAAATGAGTGATTTTTAGATGTCAAAATCGTGAGCAGTCACTCTGTTCAATGTACCCTAACCATGAGAAATGCGAACGCCACAGGAACGATCGGAACACGGCTACGCTGACTTGTGCCAGCCTCATGCAGCCGTGGGTGCTGTGGGGACTGCGGGGACTGGGTCACGTGGAAGGCTTTCCCACAGCAACATCTCCTCCCCAACACTCAGTGTCCAGCGTCACCTCCTGTAAAGGATACGTGGAATTTGATGATTAAGAGACAAATGTGGAAGAACACGATTAGTCAATTAAAGGCAATCTCTTTCTTTCTTCCTAGGTTCAGACCTTAAGTTATAACAATAAAAAATCAGCACGCCAATGATGTTCTCAGACTGCTGAGGCTCCAAGGCCGTTGTTCTCTGTAAGTCCCAGTCAATGTAGTTTCACTGTTGTACTTCTATTTCTAGGATTAGTGAATGCCCTGTTAACACAGCCATCTAGAAATGGAATGTCAGGGACCAATTTCCAAGGATCTCAGCTATCCTTTTGAAGTTCAGAATTTATAGTGATCATGTCAATGTACAAATAAATTCGAAGAAAAAGAAAAACACTTTAGAACATAATTTGTCAAGACATTCAGAAATAGCTTTGTGAAACTGTACTGTGTTCAGCATAAGCACTAATTGTAGGTACTGTGCAATTATGTAATCTATAAACAAAGACAGGTGGTATTAGCTTAGAAGTCAAATACAGCAATTTATAATGGGAGCTGCTTCTGAACTCTTTTTTTTTTTTTTTTGAGACAGAGTCTTGCTCTGTTGCCCAGGCTGGAGTGCAGTGGCTGGATCTCAGCTCACTGCAAGCTCCACCTCCTGGGTTTACGCCATTCTCCTGCCTCAGCCTCCCGAGTAGCTGGGACTACGCCACCTCGCCCGGCTAGTTTTTTTTGTATTTTTTAGTAGAGACAGGGTTTCACTGTGTTAGCCAGGATGATCTCGATCTCCTGACCTTGTGATCTGCCCGTCTCGGCCTCCCAAAGTGCTGGGATTACAGGCTTGAGCCACAGCGCCCGGCCCTTTTTTTTTTTTTTGAGACAGTGTCTCACTCTGTTGCCCAGGCTGGAATGCAATGGCACGATCTTGGCTCACTGCAACTTCCGCCTCCCAGGTTCAAGTGATTCCCCTGCCTCAGCCTCCCAAGTAGCTGGGATTATAGGTGCCCACCACCACACCTGGCTAATTTGTATTTTTAGTAGAGACGGGGTTTTACCATGTTGGCCAGGCTGGTCTCGAATTCCTGACCTCAGGTGATTCGCCCACCTCAGCCTCCCAAAGTGCTGGGATTACAGGTGTGAGCCACTGCGCCTGGTCTGAACCGTCTTGATGGTAGGTTTCTCTAGACAAATGGGAGGAAGGTGGAGAATAAGGGGCTGTCCCCTTCCACGTGGAGAGGCAGAGGCACAGCTGAGCCCCAAAGGGGCTGGGACAGATCTGCCTGGTGACACCTGGTCGAGGAACGACGTGTCCCACCTTCCCGTCCCACCCAGGTGAGGAGACCTTTGGGTACGTCATCACATCGTTAACTAACTTAATCTTTTACTTACCTTCAACTTTTCTTTGGCATAATGCCAAGGCATTTTCTTGTAAAGCATGAGCTGGTAACAATACTAGAAAATAATACGAATGCTCCCAGTGAAGTTTTTGCCAAAATCCAAGAGAACTGCTAGGTGGACTATGAGATCACCTGTGCTCCCAAGAAAACTGTCAGCACAGTTGATCTTCTATTCAACTTACCTGACAAACAGAACACACACTTTTCCATCGATATCTTAGTGACTGCTTCTCTTTTCATGTAATTTATATCTTTTCTTAGCATTGAGGGGGATATACTAGAAAGCACGTTTATTTTCATTCACTTGAATACCAAAGGAAGGAACTTTTCTCCATTAATGCTGTGATGTGCATGTTTGCATGACTGAGAAATGGTGTCTAAGAGGCCCCAGGGAAGCCTGAGCTCTTACTTTCCTCCGAGAGATCGTTCTCCTCCGCCTCTCGCTCCATCTCTTTGCACCAGCCTTCCATCCTCTTCGTCTCCGTGTGCAGCAGCTTCAAAAACCACGAGCCATCCCTGCGGCACGGAGACATCCTCCCAGTCTCTACCGTGTCGATGGCGGGCTCCAGCCACGGGTCCGGAGGGGGCAGGGTGGAGGTGTCCACTTGGGTCCGATAGTCTTCTCGATAGCTGAAGAGCCCCTGGGTCCGTACAGTTCTCACCGCGCCATACTGGGTGGGGGTGCTGGGCTCGGAGTGCCGCTGGAAGGATGAGCCGAACTGGAGGCCTTTGTCCTCCATGGTGATGTGGCCTGGGAACCCCTCCAGCTCCAGGTCAGCTTGGACGGCAGCCGTGACGCTGTTAGAACGTTTGAAACGCCCGTGTCTGCAAAAGGAGGGAAGGAAGAGAGAGGGTAGCCTTTCTGAGAGGACTTCGTGCAACAGAATCCTACATGTAGCTTGTCAGGAGCGCACCTGAGCGCAGCAACATAGCAGCTCAAGGGTGGGTGGTGGTTTGTCTGTGAAATATGCTGGTGTTTGTCTATGGAAGAACATTTGGTTTTGCAAATCGTTAAACTTTAACATCTGCCTGAGTCTCAGGCCCTAAAAAACGCCCACTTGGGATTTAAGTTTATTGAATGATACAATGAGAGTTAATGTGTTTCATGAAACCGCTATTAGCAAATGGCTACCTCCCTTTCAGAAATATGCTACAAGCTTATACAGCTGAGGTCGTGGGTTCTTCTATGTAAACAATACCCACATCATACTGAGTTTTAGTGGCTTCCAAATTGTGTTTCAGGGCCTGAGCCACTTCTGTCTGAATAACTTAATATGTCCCCATTAACCCCTATATGCAAAATAAGGACTCCAAATTCTGACTTTGGTGTTTGAAAAACATTTTCACTGTGTGTATTTTAATGTTATCCTTTTCCACATGGCTGATCACTGAAACAGTCGGCAGGAAGGGGCTTATAGTTGGAGAGCAGCATGCTGGGTGAGAACGCTGTGAGCGTGTGTGTCCTCTGTATCTCTGTGTTCGGGATATGTGTACATATGTGCATCTGTAGTGTGTGCCTGTGTGGTGTCTCTGTGTCTACATAGCCCCAGCTACTGCAGCCATCCCCGTGGCTCTGCAGGCTGAACCCACAGAAGCACAGAGCTGGTTAGTAACGTTGCCACGTGTTCCCTTTGCGGGAGGGACACTGAGTCACAGAGCAGGATGGAAGGCAGCCTGCCCGGCTCCCCGGTGCAGAAGATGGCCAGGTTCTAGGAAGTCTACTTGGAAACTGGGGAAGCCATGAGCTGGGGTCGGAATCTCTTTGTAATCAAAAATCTCCATAGGGTGGGTGCTAAAATGCTCCCTGATGGGGGAGGCCACCCAACACTGTCCCTATCAGAGGCTGGCTGAGCCCTCACAATGTAATATTCTCATCAAAATTTGTTTTTATGAAATAGACAATACATGCTATTTTAAATATAAACTAAAATGATCATCCTGCCTCGTTGCAAAAATAACACTAATGGACATCACTTTGTTTCCAGGTAGTATTTTTGAAGTGAAACAACTTCACGTTATACGAAGGTCTTGAATGTGCTTTGCTATCTTTCTATCATTTTACGTTTAACATGACAAGGTGTGAAGCCTGCATTGGTGTCACCCTCAGCCTGTCCTTTTTTTTTTCTTTCTTTTTTTTTTTGAGATGGAGTCTTGCTCTGTTGTCCAGGCTGGAGTGCAGTGGCGTGATCTCGGCTCGCTGCAAGCTCTGCCTCCCAGGTTCCTGCCATTCTCCTGCCTCAGCCTCCCGAGTAGCTGGGACTACAGGCGCCTGCCACCACGCCTGGCTAATTTTGTGTATTTTTAGTAGAAATGGGGTTTCATCATGTTAGCCAGGATGGTCTCGATCTCCTCATCTCATGATCTGCCCACCTCGGCCTCCCAAAGTGCTGGGATTACAGGCGTGAGCCACCGCGCCTGGCCTCAGCCCGTCCTTTCCTTTGGATCAAGGACTCTGACTTTTAGGCCGTCAGCTGCTCTGCTTTCGGAGGTGACAAATTACTTTGGAAAGAATTACTCCCTTGCCTCTTGCAAAAACAAGACATAGGCAGGTGTTAACTCATACTTGGGGGCTATCAATGGAAAAGTGTAAACGTATGGCCCTGTTTCCACAAGCACAGGCATGATTGAGGGCCAGCAGGACCTAGGAGCTTCCATCAGGCATTTGACAAAGAGCTCTCCCTCGGGGGTGACCGCGTGTCAGAAGGGGCTGAGTTACCGCTTCTCATCTTCCACTTGCACCCCGACGGAGTGGTATTCCCGCAGACCACGGCTCTCCGTGTCAGAATCTGTGGCCGTTTCCACCTAATTCAACAGAGAACATCTTATTTTAGAACTGAAACATGGGGCCTGGGCAAGGGACTATTTTGTTGTTGTTGCTGATTTGCTGTAATTAATTACGCATTTGTTTAATTAATGCAGAGATACACTTGACCCAGTAGAATCACAGAGAGGGAAATGCATTCACATCAGAGTAATAACATCGCTCCTGTGTCTCATCACATTTTACATAACTACCTGAACTCAGTGCTGCACTTTGGTCTTTTAAATGTATGCAAATAAAACTGCTTAGTTCAGCTCAGGCAAAATATAGGTTTTGTTGAACTGCATTATTACAGGACTCAAAAGCTCTTATCACGCCCTACGGTGATGAAAGTACAGCATGAACCAAACATAGCTAATGGCAACAAATAAGCAATTTAATAGAATTATACTGATGGCTGCAGCCACATACAGAGAGACACAGAAAGGAATTTAAGCATTGATCAGAAACAGAGGCAAACTCTCCACCTTGATCCCCACAGAGCTGTCTCACATCTGCTAAGAGGATGGCCAGTAGGGTGATGTCAGATCAGAACAGAAATCATATATTCCACAGAGATTCTTACTGTGGCTATATTTGCCAAAAAGTCCCCACAAACCCACCAAACGTTTCAACGATCATCAACTATGCAAAGTTATCCCACAAGGGAATTCTAGTACAGTACAGTTTCTTAAAAACAAAAAACCCCTAAGTCTCAGTAGGAAAACTCTGAAACCAAACGTTAGTTAAGCCATTGATGAGATTCCAGGCACTGAGTCATTCCTCCTTCCAGAAAAATATTACCTATTGTAGCAAAAGGGCTTTTGATCCCTCTCTGAAATGTCATAGCTAAGTTATAAAACATCTCTCTTTTCTTAAACATATTACTGATCACTACAAGGAAAAGGTGCAAAGCATTAAATAATTATGACCGTGTTCTCTGGGGGTCAAGAGAGAGGAGCTGCACGTTGACATTTGAGTTGCAGTTTGTGACTGTCCTAAGGTTAGGCCTGTGTCAACAAGGACTGGCTCAGATTTGTGGCTGAGAGAAGTAATCATGGTAACAGGGAAGACTTACTTGGTGCGTACCTTGTCCGAGGCACTATGCTGAGGTTCCAGCGTTACCACGTGTAATCCACACAATAACCCCAAGCATGTTTCCAGCCCCAGGGGAGAGTTGGGGGATCAGAGGAGTGGGGGGGGTGACTTGCTCAGGAGTGCCCAGCTGGTTGGGGGCAGGGCCAGGGCTCTTGCCCAGATCTCTCTGACCCCAGAGCCGTGTGCGGCATGGAAGAAAGCATATGAGAAAACCCTGGAGCTCTTGGCCGGCCACGGAGCCAGGGGAATGGACAGAGATGTCCACTTTCATTGGGTGTAATTCTGAAGACAGGCACAGAAGCCGTCCCTAGACTGGGATGCGTGTTCTGATAGCTGGGTGAGACGGGCTAGAGGAGGAAGAACGTTCCTGAGTGAAGATCCTGGCCTTCCTGTCAGAACTGACCATTCCCCTTTCTAGTTTTAAGTGGGTCACGGCTTTATTAAACCTTACCTTGCTCGACATAAACATTATTACACAAAAGGATTGTAATACAAGGAATAGATTTAAAATTCCACGTCTGTACCTACGGAGCTGCCTCGTGTTTTACCTGCAAAGGATCCCATTTGATGAACACAACCTAGTGCATTTAATGAGCCTTCAGTGGAGGGAAATCTGGTTGTTTCTAGTTTTCTGCCATTATAAATGATGCTGCTACAAATACATGTCTGTACTTGTGTGTGTGTGAAAACTTCTGTGAATGTATCCACCGGATGGGAGGTCTGGGTCAGAGGCATTTGCACTTTTTAATTTTGGTAGATATTGTCAAATCTGATATGAGTGAAATAAATTCCAATGGATACTTTTAAAGTTTTTATCATAAAAATGTGGAGAATATTTGTCTCACTTATTCTATTTCTAGGAATCCAGCCTAAACAAAGGCTCTTAAATTCTGACCGATGTGTGAGGTGTTCATTGCAGCATTATTTATAAGGTAGCACCTGGGGAGAATGAGGGGGATACAGTGGGATAGGAATGTGCAGTAAGTCATGATTTACTCGTGACATGGAATACCACACAGCCGTGAAAACGATGGAGCTGGGCATGGTGGGTCATGCCTGTAATCCCAGTGCTTTGGGAGGCTGTGGCGGGAGGATCACTTGAGCCTAGGAGTTTGAGACCAGCCTAGGCAACATGGCAAGACCCCCATCTCTACAAAAAACAAAACAAAACAACAAAAATTAGCTGAGTGGCAGCACCTGTGGGACAAGCTACTCCAGAGGCTGAGGCAGGAGGATCACTGGAGCCCAGGACGTTGAGGCTACAGTTAGCTGTGAATGCACCACTGAACTCCATTCTGGGCAACAGAGTGAGACCCTGTCTCTAAAAAATAAAGATGGTTATAAAGAAAACCTCAAGAATGCTTATAATACAGACTTTAAAGGACACAGATTAACAGGTGCCATGGACAACAGAATTACCAGGTGCATGCACACACGTAGAAACACCCATACTCACAGGCAAGTACGTGTACCATGGAAGAGACGAAAAACACACAAAAAAGTAAAAGCTTTTCCTTCCTTTCTCTGTCTCCAAATTTCCTCTAATATATTTTTGTTATTTTTATAGTGAATTTGAAAAATACAGCTTTTGGAACTGGTCAGATTCTGCTACTTGCTGGCCATGCAACTCTTAGGAAAGTCTTTTAAATTTTGTTGAATCTTTGCTTCCTTGTCTCAAAGAGGGGACACCCAATGCCTCAGTTAACTGATGTAAAACTCTCAGCATGAGGCCTGACTCAAATAGGTTCGTCCACAGCAAGTGCGAATTCCCTGTTCTCTCATCCCAGCTTTAAGGATGGTCAGGCGAATAGTAGTATGCATATTACATTAAAATTACATTAAAGGTGCACGCATATGATGAACCGTGCAGATTTTATCGTGGCTGTCTCATGAAATCTTTCTAAGGAAAATGAAGTTCAGCATTGCTGGAAGGTAAAGTCTGAGGGAGACATGGTAAAATCATACTTGGCCAGGAGGAGTTAAGTATCAATTTCAGAAATCCTGGGCATAGAGAGGCTTCCTGTGAGACAGAAAAGCAAATCTGGGACAAAGAAAATAAATTATTTTGTACAGTGGAAAGGCAATTCAAGAGTCTTTTCCAAAGGAAATGCTGGCTAGCAGTAGGTTTAAAAAGTGTTGAGGCCAGGCACACGGGTTCACACCTGTCACCTTGGTGCTCTGCAAGGCTGAGGGGGAGGATCACCGGAGTTTGAAGCTGGAGTGACCTATGATTGCACCACTGTACTCCAGCCTGGGCAACACAGCAAGCCCTCGTCTCTTACAGTTTTGAAAAATACATGGGTGCAAGAAAAAAGATGAATGAGCAAAATCACTGTCCCGCCTCCCATGCAGTCCCAGGCTAGCAGCAGCGTCAAAGCCAACCAGCCGCTTCTGAGCCAGCTTCTGCAGGGACGCTGAGAAAATGACTGTGGGCAGGGCTGGCAGCAGGAACCGCTCACTAGTCATATCGGGCCAGGGTGCCAACCTGTAATCTCTGCTCTCCCGACAAGCTCATTTTCTGCTCTTCCTTCCAAACCTCACACACAGCAGGGCAGGTGCCCTGGATTTGATGCAAACTCCTCTTTCCCTCTGAGACGTGCTCTGCCTCCAAGAGTTAGGGGTGAGTGGCCAGCCCCGCCTGTGAGGCTTTGAGCTCCAGGGCAGCCATGAGGAAGAGCAGCTGACTGTGTGTCTGGAGAATCGGGCAGACACCAGTCAGCGTCTTTTCCAGGTTGCCTCTGCCTTCTCACAACCTGGTGAGATCACAGAATAGAGACTGATCTCATTGGCCGGGCATGGTGGCTCACGCCTGTAATCCCAGCACTTTGGGAGGCCGAGACAGGTGGATCAGCTGAGGTCAGGAGTTTGAGACCAGCCTAGCTAACATAGTGAAACCCTATCTCTACTAAAAATGCAAAAATTAGCCAGGCGTGGTGGCACATGCCTGTAATCCCAGCTAATTGGGAGGCTGAGGCAGGAGAATCACTTGAACTCAGGAGGCAGAGGCTGCACTGAGGCGAGATCAGGCCACAGCACTCCAGCCTGGGCAACAGAGTAAGACTCCATCTCAAAAAAAAAAAAAAAAAAATTAAAAAACAACAAAACTGATCTCATTTCTAAAGGTGGGGCTCGTAAGGCACCAGGGACAGAAGGATCCTGACTGTTAGACCAGGCCTCCACCTCACCTAACTGCAGTATCTGGGAGCTGTAAACATTTCCCACAGAGTTCCCCAAACACACACATGCACACAAAAGAAAATGGAAAACTTAGCAGGAGAGACAAACTGCAAAGGATAAAAATGAAAGTGAAAACACAAATGGTCCAATTGGAAGAAAAGCAAGGTCAGGCCAGACCGGGTTAGAGGACCTCTCCGAGGTGGCTCAGCCATGCCCACAAGCTCTCCTTCTTATCCTAGGCCTGGCCTATGAGTGCCAAGACTGGGGCCCATTCTCTCCTACGGGCATCTGGCCTGCAAATTTGGAGCTCTGATGAGACCTGTCTGTGTGTCCTGCTGTAAGGGCCAGACTCACGCGGCCATGTCCAGACATCTGAGGAACAGGGGACTTGCCACTGGCTTCTGCTCTAAGCTGGGCAGTGCGGGAGGATGGGGGCCATAGGAGGTGTGAGCTGAGGACCCTCACTCACTGGAGATCATGTTAGACACAGCCCAGTAATTATAATGAGAATCCTGAATTCAAACTCTGGTAGTAAAAGGTCATGCAATGCACTGTGAACAAGGGAGCTGCCTTGTGGGACAGGACCCCCTGGGACTGGACCCCCCTGGAGCTGTCTTTCTGCAAGCCAGTGGGCCACAGAGGGCGTGAGCTCCACAGAAGATGTGTTCAGTAGCATGGACTGAACGCTGGTCATCTGTAGGAATGACATTTGCAGAACACAGATTCTCCTGCTATCTGCACTCAGACAAAACTGTGCCCAAAGTTTCCCGGAAGCCAGTCCCGTTGGATGCCAGTTGAACACAGGCTGGCCAGCTTTGTCTATGAGCTCAGAACAGCGTGACACCTGCCCTGTGTCCCAGAACAGGAACAGAACCAGGGCAGGCTCCTGAGGGCACAGAATCATTCTGGGATTTTCTCCTGTTTGAGAAGCAGAGCAGAGAGGAGTGGAGTGGAGTGCAGGCTCCAGAGTCTCACCCGCTGGCTTCACTCATGGTCTTGGCCGTGAGCCCTTAGGCAAGTCCCTGACCCCTCCTGAGCCTCAGTTTTCCCATCCATAGGCTGGGCACAGTAACAACCAGCACACAGGGTTATTATGAGGATTAAATCGTGCCTTGGTGCCTGGCGGGGACGTGGCCACCTGTCCACAGCCTGCTCACTCCTGTCTCAGCCTGTCACCTCCTGCCCTGGCAAGGCTGCTGTCTGCAGCTCCCCTCCTGAGGCCTCCCAGGCACCCACAGGAACCTGTCTTTCATCCACTCGGTTCCTTCTTTTCCTCCCCTTTACTCCTGCAGTGGCTTCAATTCTTTGGCTGTTTTCCTTATCCTGACACTGGAGCTGCTCCGGCTACATTTTCTCCATAGCTTTTCAATTCGCTTCCTTTGGATAACTGTGAGGTCACCAGCTCACAGGATGCACAGAAAACACACAGGATGTTGTACGTTTTGTTTTTTTTTCTTACTGCCTTGAAAGGTGACTTTGTTATCCACCTTCATTCCTGTCTTTGCATCCATCCTCACCCAGCACACACCCAGCGACCCATCCGTCCACTCGCTCACCCAACATTTACTGAGCACTCCCTATGTGCCAGGCACAGTGCTGGGTGCAGGGTGGCAAGAGGCTGGGGGTGCAGTCCCCCTCACGGGACACAGTGTGTGGGGCTGGGGTCCAGAGAGGCCCCCGGGAGGGGGTAAAGGCACAGGCTGAGCTTTGCAGGGGAAGCTGGGGGGATGAGGAGAAGCCTGTACTCAGCAGAGGCTGCTGTGCCAGGGGTGAGAGCTGGGAGTGGAAGAGGGGTGACCACTGAGGGGTGTGGGATCCTGGCTGTGGGTGGGGCAGGAAGCGGCGGCATTGTGCCCAGCGTGCTGACTTAACTGTATGAGTTTCCAAAATTATGTCCCACTCATTTCAGATAAAGTCGGTACTGCATGTGCTTAGAAGTGGGCGCTGCCTCGGTCATGGCTGGGTGGACATCCTGGAGGGCACCTGTGGGAGGCAGCTGAGGAGAAAAGAGAGAGGGTGGGAGTATCTGGCAGTGGGAAGTCACCTGGCTAATTTGGGGACCTCTCCAGTCTCTACTGCAGACATGACCCTGGAGACGGAGACAGGCGAGGGCACGCTGGCTGTCCTGCTTACGGGTGCCCGGGCCCAGCGAGGCCCAGGGCTGCAGGCAGGTTATGGACCCTGGTGAGCCCCTTGTCCTCATCTAAGAGGCGATGGATGGGGGCACCCAGCATAGTGCCTGGCATATAGAATCAGGACAGAGGCAAGAGGCGATGGATGGGGGCAACCAGCACAGTGCCTGGCATATAGAATCAGGACAGAGGCAAGAGGGGATGGATGGGGGCACCCAGCACAGTGCCTGGCATATAGAATCAGGACAGAGGCGACAAGAGCAGTCGCATAAACATCCAAAAAGGGAGAGAAAATGAAAGTCATGCGGACGCGGCTTTGGAGCACATTTCGGTACTTACATCTGACCTTGGGTATGGCTGATGCTCTGGGAATTCAGAATCCTAAACAAAACAATGAAGCCACATGTGGAGACCCGGTTCGGAGGCCCTGGACCAGCGGGCGGCTCCCCTGCTCTCTCCACCCGCATGCCTAGCTACCAGCGCCGCACGGCCCGGCTCTCACGCACGCTCCACTCACCCTCCTCCCTGGGCCGCCCCAGCGGCAATCAAGAATCTGATTGTTAAAGCTCCGAGGAACGCAGGCTGAATGCAGGGGTAAAAGGAAGCAGGAGGTGGGCCGTGTTGGCGGAGGACTTGACATCCAGCCCTGCTCAACCACATCTCCCAGATCCCGGAGGGATGGGCTGCCTGACCCAGATCACAGGACAATCTCCCGGCCTCCCTGGGTGGGCAGCACTGCACCTAAAACGGACTTGCAGAGGGAGGTGCCCTGTGGGCGGGAGCCGGCCAGAGCTCTCCATTCGTGGGGAAAGGAACCGTCTGCCTGTATCATGGGTGGACACCTGGGGGCCCGGATGGACGGTGGGTCAACCATCTGTGGTCTGAAACCACGGATGCAGCATCTGTGACCCCAGCTGAGGGGACTGCCTGTACCTGAAATTGCTGTGAGTACGCCCAGGTTCTGCATGGACGAGGGCCTACCTTTCCTTTTACCTCTTCATTCCCAACACCTTTTGGTTCCCCCACTCAACTCTTTGGCCACAATACTGAGAAGCTTTTTGAAAAATCAGACTTCAACAGAAACCCTCCCTTTTAAGCATCAAAATAGCGTTAACTCCATCCTCTCCAGGCAGCCTTTGGCCCTTGGAAAACGCGTGGCCCGGAGTGTATTTTCAGGGTGACGGGGGACAGGGAGCTGGAACCCCTGGCTTTCCTTCAGCCCTGGACCGGGGTCCGCGTCACCTCAGGGGTCTCCCGCCTACGCGCCGCGCTGGCAGGTCTGCAATGCAAACGCACAGCCCTGCTCTCAGGTTCCGCAGCCCTGCTGGGGTTAGGGTCAGTGCTAAGGACCCAGGGCCACTGGCCAGGTTCTGGCTTATTCTATGCTATTGGCAGGACTGAGTAGAGCCAGGCCCTGACGGGCGGCCACGAGCAGCTACCTGAATCCCGATGGAGGAGCAGCGGCTCTTGAGGAGTTCCTCCGCCTTGGACACCAGGATGGCCTTGTCGCTGGTCCTCGCGGAGCTGCTCTGGCTCTCGGGCATGTGGCGCTGGGCTGCGGCCGTCTCCAGGGCGAGGTTCATGGCCTTGTTGCTGTCCAGGCTGTCCGTGGAGTTGTAGAGGCCGCGGCTGTCCTGGGGCCACGGGGACATCCTCTGTGCGCGGCTGTCCTGGTAGGCATCCTGGGTGGATTCGGTGCTGCTCTGCGCCGTCACCGAGATGAGAGGCTTGGAGGTGGTCCGAGGGGGCACCGGCGGGGGGGTTTTCTTGTAATTTGTATAGGAGACGGCTGTAAGAAAAGAGGTCCCAAGTCAACAAGCGTGTTCTCCCCCACCACCCTCTGGTCTGCCGTTTCACCACGCCCACGCCCTGTGATTGACAGAGCAAGTCTGTTCCTGGACGTCTAGCCTAAGACAATAGCACGAAATGTGGGGAAAGTGAGACAGCAAACATGAATATACTTGTAAAAGTGCAGGATTATAAAAATACCAACAAATCCAGCAGTAGAGACACAGCTAAGCAAGGTGTGTCCCCGCAGGACAGCACGCAGGTGTGGTGTCATTTAAAAATACCAGCAAACCCAGCAATAGAGACACAGCTAAGCAAGGTGTGTCCCCGCAGGACAGCACACAGGTGTGGCATCATTTCTACGCAGGTCACGTCATCATGGAAAAGGCTCATTCTGTCACGTTAGGTTCAGAAGAGAGATGGAGTCTTGCTCTGTTGCCCAGGCTGGAGTGCAGTGGCGCAATCTCGGCTCACTGCAGCCTCCGTCTCCTGTGTTCAAGCGATTCTCCTGCCTCAGCCTCCCAAGTAGCTGGGATTACAGGCACCCCCCACCACACCTGGATAATTTTTGTATTTTTAATACCGATGGGGTTTCACCATGTTGGCCAGCCTGGTCTCAAACTCCTGACCTCAGGACCTCAGATGATCCACCTGCCTCGGTCTCCCAAAGTGCTGGGATTACAGGTGTGAGCCACCACACCCAGCCCAAAGTGGATACATTTTTAAAAACCTTGCATTGGAAAGAGAATCTGAAGGCTAGAAAACTGAGGAAGGATGATCAGATGTTATCAAACCAGTCGGGTGCTGAGCTTCTCTTTTACCAGAGAAACATTCAGAATCCTGTCTTCTTTTTGTTTCCTTTTGTTCCTGACGTTTCCCCCTAATGTCAATCCATCCCTTAAGGAAAATGATTGAAAACTGACAATATTCAAGGCACTATTTAGGAGATTCAGAAAGTTCCCAAGACTTCTCCATCCCAAAGGCCAATAGTGCCGGGGAGAGACCTGGGTTAGGAAATCATTTTGTCTCTCTGGGTGGGACGCGCTGGGTTACCACGCATTCATCTCACCTCGGCAGGGATGAGGTCCGTTTAAACACTTGTTTCTCATGACGCCTTTCCTGACAGTGTTTCATAGTGTTGATTTATCAAGGGTGTTAAGTGCGACATGGACACATGATCAGAGAGACGGCGGGTGGAGGTGTGAAGAGGGCTCATCGATAAAGGGGTTTCCACGTGACAGCCCTGGAGAGCAGGTGGCTGTTTTCATGTTAACCCATTTGTCATGGGAAATTTACAGAAAACAGAGTCTTTATCATTAATGACATGTCTTCAGATTGTATGGCTCTAGCCGAAGGCAGGCCGGTGTCTGCTGCACGCCAGAGCGAGACTGCGGACGGGGGCTCTCAGTGACCTCTCCAGTGGCAAAGCTGGCTCTGCGTTGGTTCTCTTAAGCAGAAATACTGATTCCGAAGAAGTTTTGAGTCCCAGCAACAGGGGTAGTAACAATCAAAATCAACAGAGATGCAGGAATACAGATTAAAATGTGACATCTGCCTTAGCATAAATATATTTTTCTTTGGCAAGTTTGAGGTGAGTAAAAGGTGACACTAAACACCCCAGACTGGTTGAGGTGAGTAAAAGGTAACACTAAACACCTCAGATTGGTTAAGGTGAGTAAAAGGTGACACTAAACACCCCAGATTGGTTGAGGTGAGTAAAAGGTGACACTAAACACCCCAGATTGGTTGAGGTGAGTAAAAGGTGACGCTAAACACCCCGGATTGGTTGAGATGAGTAAAAGGTAACACTAAACACCTCAGACTGGTTGAGGTGAGTAAAAGGTGACACTAAACACCTCAGATTGGTTGAGATGAGTAAAAGGTAACACTAAACACCTCAGACTGGTTAAGGTGAGTAAAAGGTGACACTAAACACCCCGGATTGGTTGAGATGAGTAAAAGGTGACACTAAACACCCCGGATTGGTTGAGATGAGTAGAAGGTGACACTAAACACCCCGGATTGGTTGAGATGTGTATAAGGTGACACTAAACACCCCGGATTGGTTGAGGTGAGTAGAAGGTGACACTAAACACCCCGGATTGGTTGAGATGAGTAGAAGGTGACACTAAACACCCCGGATTGGTTGAGATGAGTAGAAGGTGACACTAAACACCTCGGATTGGTTGAGGTGAGTAGAAGGTGACACTAAACACCCCAGACTGGTTGAGGTGAGTAAAAGGTGACACTAAACACCCCGGATTGGTTGAGGTGAGTAAAAGGTGACACTAAACACCCCGGATTGGTTGAGATGAGTAGAAGGTGACACTAAACACCCCGGATTGGTTGAGATGAGTAGAAGGTGACACTAAACACCCCGGATTGGTTGAGGTGAGTAAAAGGTGACACTAAACACCCCAGATTGGTTGGATTTTCCCAGCGAGGTTCACCTCAGCAGGGAACGATGGCATGTATCAAACGTCATAACCATGTCACCACACGTCACAGGGAAATGCAACAGGGAGGAAAGTAATCAGTTAGTGACCTTCCCAGAAAATGTAAGCAAATGCATGCAAATTCATCCCCACCTTGGCTCATTATGTGTTTCATAGTCACTCTCAAAGGTCTCCTGTCGCCAGTGTTCAAAATCACAGACCTTACTAAGTGTATTTAAGTAAAATTTAAAGAGTCTGAAAAATTTCACAAAACAACTAAACCTTCCTTCCTGTGTGGAATATTTTGTAAATTAAAAAAGCTCATGGGGCAGGTTATGACTTATCTCCACATCACAGGAAAGTCGCACACCACATCTTCTCACTTTATACGGTGTTTGCTACAGGCTGATGAAATGATTTTTTAAACTGATTTCTTTGTAAAAATGTAGTTGCATGCCACACTTTTAAAACAAACAGATTAAGAAGGAGCAGTTCACCTCCAGCGTACAAAAGGAAGAATTTACTACACTCCACCTGGGAGGGCACACACAGCGATTTTTCCTAGATGACTAAAGGGATTATGCTGTTTCTAAATGTGTGTGCACGTGCCTGCCAGGCTGTTCTCAGAACCACTAAAACGAAACGCGGTTTGAAGCAATCAGCTGTGCTGTGGTGGTGCGGAGATCACCACTGACTGACTTTCTTTAAGTTATAGTTAGAACTTTGTGGAAGGGCACTGTTTTTCACCGAATCAGCAAAGTTCCAGTGTCAAAGTCATTATTTAGCTACTGTATTCTCGGAATCCACATTTTTAGGATGTAAATCCAAGTATTTAAAAAAAAATTATTGCTTGGCCGGGCGCGGTGGCTCAAGCCTGTAATCCCAGCACTTTGGGAGGCCGAGACGGGCGGATCACGAGGTCGGGAGATGGAGACCATCCTGGCTAACACGGTGAAACCCCGTCTCTACTAAAAAAATACAAAAAACTAGCCGGGCGAGGTGGCGGCGCCTGTGGTCCCAGCTACTCGGGAGGCTGAGGCAGAAGAATGGCGGGAACCCGGGAGGCAGGGCTTGCAGTGAGCTGAGATCCGGCCACTGCACTTCAGCCTGGGCGACAGAGCGAGACTCCATCTCAAAAAAAAAAAAAAAAATTATTGCTTAAAACAACTGCTCACTGGTACTGAGTCTGTAACATACCATCAGTTTCGCGGTGAAACCCCACACGGACGTTTGACGACAGCATTCAGTTCAACCTGAGTGTCCACGTGGTTGCTGTAACCATATAGGCTTTCCGGAGACCACTGATAAGGAGGCTGAAGACCCTGGGCTTTCTTCCACGTCGGGCACGGATGTAAACTGCCTGGCAAGCTTCGCTGGTGGATATAAGATTGTAAGATTCGCTGATTTCAGGAGGCGTTTATCTAGAGCCTAAGAGCCTGGCCCCAGTGAGGTCCATAGTCACACTGGAAAGGCAGCCCTGAGAGCCGGGGTGCAGCATCAGAGACTGGGGATGCCCAGAGAGAGACTCGGGGTGAAGGAAGCTTCCTGGGGGTGAACCTGGCTGTGCCTTGAGGTGGATGGAGCTGCTCCTGGGAAGCGGGAGTGGGACAGGCCAGTGGACGTGGCCTGTGCCTCGATGCACCAGTGCCACCACGGGAAGGGCCAGTGGACATGGCCTGTGTTGTAGATGTACCGATGCCACCTCAGGGGGCCAGGGGACACGGCCTGTCCTGTAGACGCACCAGTGCTGCCACGGGAAGGGCTAGTGGGCATGGCCTGTCCTGCAGACGCACCAATGGTGCCACGGGAAGGGCCAGTGGACACAGCCTGTCCTGCAGAAATGCTGATGCTGCCGCATCCACACCCACAGCCTCAGCTCTAGAAAGGCAGCCCTGGTGGAGGAGGGTTTGATATCAATGGGTCAGTTGTTATCAACAAAACCACTATTCTCTGGCATAAAGATACTGCAAACTTGACTTGGATTTCCCCAGTGGTCTGCCGGCTCCTCTGGGGCTGAACCGCGGGTCACGTTAGTGCTCTGCGGATACAGCCTGATCTCTTCTCTTCTTTACAAGTGTCGTGGAATTTTCCTCAAACTATTTACCTTCTGGCAGAACAGCAAGTGACCGTTCTGCCGTTCTCTCTTCCTCTAAATAAAACATGTGCTGTGATGCTTGAACTCTTGTTTTGCTCTGTTTTCCTTTGGTGATTTAGTATCTTGAGATGATTTTTACTACTCCCTGAAGTTGAGTTTCACTTACAGGATCCACAGACTCACAGGCAAGTCACAGCTGTCAGACCAAACCTCCCGTTAGTCGAAGTTAACCATTTCGCTCAGGGCCCTCTCCCTGGCCTGTCAGTCAAAGTTAACCATTTTGCTCAGGGCCCAAGGGAAAGGGGGCTTCTCGGTCCTTTCCTGCAAAATCTTTGGACAGGGACATCTCACACACTTCCTTCTGGTTCTATTAAACTCAATCTTTCTTGCTTCAGACATGAAACGATGTCATCGTGTGATCTTGGAGAAACTGCCTTCCCTTGGTCTGAGGGTGCTCTGTGGTGTCTGGCGTCTCACGAAGCGGAGATAAGCATCCAGAGAAGCTGGTGGAGACGGGTGCACAGTAAGGGCACTGTCACCACCGGATCCCTGAACAGCACTGGCCGTCTCCACCATCAAAGAAGGGAAGAAAATGCCAGAAGCACCTGCAAACTTGCCACCACCCCTTCATTTCTTCATACGAGAAAGAAAAGTCACCTTGGAGTGTGCATGTGCGTGTCCACACACACCACACACTCACATGTGTCCACACACTGTCCCACACTCACACATGTCCACACACACACACGTGTCCACACACCCCACACTCACACATGTGTCCACACACACACTGTCCCACACTCACACATGTGTACACACACACACACGTGTCCACACACTGTCCCACACTCACACGTGTACACACACGTGTCCACACACCCCCCACACTCACACGTGTCCACACACAGACACGTCCACACACCCCACACTCACACGTGTACACACACCCCACACACGTGTCCACACACACCCCACACACGTGTACACACACACCCCACACTCACACGTGTCCACACACCCCCCACACTCACACATGTGTACACACACACACCCCACACTCACACGTGTCCAAACACACCCCACACTCATGCATGTGTACACACAGGCACACACTGCCCCACACTCACACATGTGTACACACACATACCACGTGCACACACTCAGACATGCGCGCACACACGTGTGCACAGACCGCTCACAAACTCACACTCATACACATGTACACTCACACACCTGCACACACATACCCCTTACGTGCACACACCCACGCTGTCACGCACACATGCACTCATATGCACATACATGCACACACGTGCACACACACCACCCTTATGCACACACGCATGCACACATGCTCACACAGTCATACACCCTCATACACAGCCACAGTTCACTGAGCATCCGCTCTGTGCCAGGCACTCTGCGGAGCACATTATATTTTGCAGTTCCTTAAGCTTTGTAACAACCTTGTGGGGTAGGCGGTCTTGGCATTTCTGTTTCTTGGAAGAGAAGGTGGAAGTGTGAATGGGCTTAAACCTCTTCCTGACATCAGCCCACAAGAAAAATGGTAGAACTGGGATTCAGATGCTTCTCCAGCCCAGCTGCTGGTTATCAGTCTAGTTTTCTTTCTGTGACCATTTACATAGCAGAACCTTATTTCTCATGACCTGATCTAGTATTTTCTCATTTAAGACACGGGTCCAAGAGTACACATTGGAATCCTTGCCCACTGCAAAATTCAATGAAAGAGGCACTTATTTCAGCAAGAGTTATGGCAGTTCCAGGTTTCCTAAAAACAAAAGATCAAAATGCCTTTGGTGGAGGAAGACATTTTAAAGATTACACCCTGACACTCCATGACCCAAACTGTTTAAAGGGACTATTAACGAATAGGCTTAAGCCAGAGTAAGAGGAGATTATATGAAATGATCTTTCAATTCCTTAAATCATAGCAAATCAATGAAAATTATTTTGGGAAAGAGGCCTTCAAATATTTGTTTATTGGCCTGATGATGTATTTCCCTGGTTCACAGGAGAGGCATGCAGGACCCACGGATTTCCACAGCGTCAGCTTCTCCCTCATGATCTATGGACGGAAGACCCTTTGCAGCAGCCCCGTGACCACGACCGTGTTCTTCCCCCATGGCCTTGCTCTGGCAGAGCACCCAGGCTCGCCGTACCGTGAGGTTCCCCCATGGCCTTGCTCTGGCAGAGCACCCAGGCTCGCCGTACCGTGAGGTTCCCCCGTGGCCTTGCTCTGGCAGAGCACCCAGGCTCGCCGTACTGTGAGGTTCCCCCGTGGCCTTGCTCTGGCAGAGCACCCAGGCTCACCGTACCGTGAGGTTCCCCCGTGGCCTTGCTCTGGCACAGCACCCAGGCTCGCCGTACTGTGAGGAGCGGGCTTTGCAGGCGATTTGGTTCTCTGTTTCGGCTGAGTGACGGTGATGACACCGGCTGAATTGTCCCATAGGGGCGGATGTTTATGGTTTCTTTGAAATAAACATAGAAACTGACCCTCCTAGTCTTGAAACCTGAGAAGGTTACACCTGTCTTATCTGAGTTCCTTTCTAAGGACAGCAGCCATTGGGCCTCCCAGATAACATCACGGAGCTGCAATTCACCAGATCACTGCATCCAGACAATGAGACCACAGACCCCGCATCCACCCTGACTGCCCAACCCATCACCTGCTTCCTGGTGGCCGCCTCTTCCTCACAGCTCCCTCATTCCTGTTTTCCCACACGTGGTTACACTTCTTCCCTGCTATATAAACCTCTAGTTTTAATTTGCCAGGGAGATGGATTTGAGATGGCTCTCCCATCTCCTTTCCTGTAGCATCTGATTAAAGCCTTTTTCCCTGGCAATACTTGCTGTCTGAGTGATTGGCTTTCTGTGCAGTGAGCAGCAGACCTTACACTCAGCTTCTGGCCTTTTGGCAACAGTGATGTTACTCCCTGTCTCTTCTCAGCGCTCCTTCTGGCCATGTGAACACAGAAGAGGCCATGGAGAACAGGTGGTCACACATCACACAGGTCTGCAGCCCCCACCGCCCTGAGGCCGCATCACACAGGTCTGCAGCCCCCACCGCCCTGAGGCCGCATCACACAGGTCTGCAGCCCCCACCGCCCTGAGGCTGCATCACACAGGTCTGCAGCCCCCACCGCCCTGAGGCCGCATCACACAGGTCTGCAGCCCCCACCGCCCTGAGGCTGCATCACACAGGTCTGCAGCCCCCACCGCCCTGAGGCTGCATCACACAGGTCTGCAGCCCCCACTGCCCTGAGGCGCAGCGCCTCAGCGGGGTGAGGAGAACCCGGGCCCAGCAGGCTGAGAACGAGAGCTCTCCTGGGGCTCCAATGTGAACAGGAAGAAAACCAGCTTGAATGGCTTTGAAAAGGATTTCTAGTTAGACAACGTTTTCTTGGAATCAGCTAGTGCTCGAACACTTGTGAACTGCCAGTCACTGCTGTCTTTACATGGATCTGTCCCCTAGCCTCCCCTAACCCTTGCCAACAGAAACAGGTGACGTTTCTCCCTGTCTTGTAGACAGGAAGTGGAACATTCGGGTCCCAGCAGCCTCGTTGCTGAAGGTTGAGGTATTAGCTATGGAATCACGGAGCCTCGTGTTCTTCAGTGACACCATTCAAGGGGAAAAGCCCACTATGTTACCAGAACTTCAGGTTCTCTCAAAAACACTTGGGCCACTTAGCTAAAGGACCAAGGGAAAGTTTCGATTGATCATCTGAGGGTTTACCAATCACAGGATCTGAAATGCCATCTCTGCAGGAGGGAACAGGTGTCCTGGTAGGATATTCTTAATCCCCTAAAAATATTAATCACTTGTCCATGTGAGTCCCTTTGTTAATGACCCCATGGGAAATCCAACACATAGTTTTAATAGAAATAAATAACTGACCTGTACTGTTTAAAGAATTGGAAACACTATAGAAGTTAAAGAAACATTTAGGAATACACATAAAAACTTCCAGGCATGCAGATACCAGACTCATTTTTACATGTGAGTACAGAAGTCCAGGGGGATCTCTGTGTGAAGGCCTGGGACAGGCACTTAAAATCTATTTTAAATACAGCTTTTGTCATTCTCACTTACAGTGGGCCTATAGGCAAATGAATGGGAGTGTTTATAGCAGAACAATAAGTTACAAATAATATAGCAGTTATTAAGAAATTATTTTTAGGCAAGTAGAAAAGGTGAAAGATCTCACTAGATTTTTCCTTTAATAAAAAGCAGCCCTCCAGCCAGAGAGAAAGGTCGGGTTACACACAAAGGGAAGCCCATCAGACTAACAGCAGATCTCTCGGCAGAAACTCTACAAGCCAGAAGAGAGTCGGGGCCAATATTCAACGTCCTTAAAGAAAATAATTTTCAACCCAGAATTTCATATGCAGCCAAACTAAACAAACTAAATAAGTGAAGGAGAAATAAAATCCTTTACAGACAAGCAGATGCTGAGAGATTTTGTCACCACCAGGCCTGCCTTATAAGAGCTCCTGAAGGAAGCACTAAACATGGAAAGGAAAAACCAGTACCAGCCACTGCAAAAACATACCAAATTGTAAAGACCATTGACACTATGAAGAAACTGCATCAACTAACGGGCAAAATAACCAGCTAGCATCATAATGACAGGATCAAATTCACACATAACAATATTAACCTTAAATGTAAACAGGCTAAATGCCCCAATTAAAAGACACAGACTGGCAAACTGGATAACGAGTCAAGACCCATCGGTGTGCTGTATTCAGGAGACGCATCTCACATGCAAAGACACACACAGGCTCAAAATAAAGGGATGGAGGAATATTAACCAAGCAAATGGAAAGCAAAAAAGAGCAGGAGTTGCAATCCTAGTCTCTGATAAAACAGACTTTAAGCCAACAAAGGTCAAAAAAGACAAAGAAGGGCATTACCTAAAGGTAAAAAAAAATCAATGCAACAAGAAGAGCTAACTATCCTAAATATATACACACCCAATACAGGAGCACCCAGATTCATAGAGCAAGTCCTTAGAGACCTATGAAGAGACTCAGACTTCCACACAGTAATAGTGGGCAACTTTAACATCCCACTGTCAATATTAGATCAATGAGACAGAAAATTAAGAAGGATATTCAGGACTTGAACTCAGTTCTGGACCAAGCAGACCTAATAGACAGAACTCTCCACACCAAATCAATGGAATATACATTCTTCTCAGTACCACCTCACACTTATTCTAAAATTGAACACATAATTAAAAGTAAAACACACCTCAGCAAATGCAAAAGGATGGAAATCATAACAAACAGTTTCTCAGACCACAGTGCACTCAAATGGAACTCAGGATTAAGAAATTCACTCAAAACCGCACAACTACGTGGAAACTGAACAATCTGCTCCTGAATGACTACTGGGTAAAAAACGAAATTAAGGCAGAAATAAATAAGTTATTTGAAACCAATGCTTGAGCTGTGTCTCAGAATCTCTGGGACACAGAATTTCTGGGACACAGCTAAAGCAGTGTTTAGAGGGAAATTTATAGCACGAAACAGCCACAGAAGAAAGCAGAAAAGATCTAAAATTGACACCCAAATATCACAATTAAAAGAATTAGAGTAGCAAGAGCAAACAAACTCAAAGCTAGCAGAAGACAAGAGATAGATCAGAGCAGAACTGAAGGAGATAGAGACACAAAAAACCCTTCAAAAAAAATCAATGAATCCAGGAAACGATCAACAAAATAGACTGCTAGCCAGACTAAGAAAGAAGCAAAGAGAGAAGGATCAAATAGACACAATAAAATATGATAAAGGGGATATCACCACTGATCCCACAGAAGTACAAAATACGTTCAGATAATACTATAAGCACCTCTATACAAATAAACTAGAAAATCTAGAAGGAATGGATAAATTCCTGGACACATACACCCTCCCACGACTAAACCAGGTGTAAGTCAAATCCCTGAATAGGCCAATAACAAGTTCTGAAATTGAGGCAGTAATTAATAGCCTACCAACCAAAAAAAGCCCAGGACCAGATGGATTCATAGCCTACATAACAAACCTGCAGGTTCTGCACATGTATCCCAGAACTTAAAGTATATTTAAAAAAAAAAAAAAACCCAGAAAGTAGACCCTAAACCATTTCTTTTTCTTTAAGGGAAAGGTGCCTGAGAAGTCAGGCAAAGATATGCAGACTAGGAGCTTTCATATGTAAATGGAGCAGCTGTACCTGGAAGCCAGGTACATTCAATACGGCATCTCCTGCTCGCTTTTGCTTGTCACCATGTGTGCAGGGTGTCAGGGCAGCCTCCAGGTAAAACCACGCATACAGGCATCATGGCGACCAACCAGGTGGGGGGTGGAGGCCACATTTGCATAATAAAATATGAGGGTGGGAGGGCTGGTCTTTTTGCGGGCTACGTAAATGTAACACCTGGTCTAACCAATCCCCTGGGCCCTCTGTAAACCAATCACCACCTCCTCAAGCCTCTGTACAGAGCTGACTGCATTCTGCTGAAAACGGGAGACCTTCTTTTGGGCGATCTGCTGTCTCAGCATAAGGAAGCCTTTTCTCTCTCCTTTTTCTGTTAAACTTTCCGCCCCTAAAATCATGTGTCCGTGTCGTAGATTCTTTCTCGGCCGTGACAAAAGGACCAGGGCACATACCCCAGACAACGAAGCTGTTTCACTTACATTTTCCTTATATCGGCAATATTTGATTTTTATAATTTAAAAATTATCAGTTGTCCTGGTTAAATAAAAATTGCAGTACATAAAATGCTTTCGATATAGAGATTAACATTAAGAAATGATTTCTGAAACATGGAAGTACATCACTGCATCCATTCGTTCATTAGTCCATTCTTTTGACAAACATTTGCTGTGCCTGTACAGCCCTGTGCGATAGAATTGTAAATTCCTACATGGCTTATTAAAGTTAAAATTGGAGGCTGGGAAACAATAGTAAAGAAAGAATTTAAAATGATCATTTGATCACATCAACTTGCTGCTACAGATTAAAATCAATGAATGAAAGCATTTTACACATTACCGAAAAACATCCAGCCATTCAGTTGGATGGTGTGGGTGATAATACTCGTCTTAATTCTGTTTCCCTGAATGCACGCTTAGCATGCGTTTATCAGAACTAATCCTTATGAGGTATAGGCTGTGTTATCTATCACTTTCTATATGTATGTCCAACATTAAATGTATTTGAAAATTTGAAATTTAAGTTAGCAATGTAATTCTAGTCTGCGTCCTCAAAAAGAAGATGAATCAAGACAGAGACAGAGATTACTAAACAGTCACATGGGATTATATAAGTGATCAAATATGTACTTTGCAATTAGAAGAAGAAATGATTGTTTAATAACTGAAAGTTTCTGAAGACCTGACCTGACTACTCTCTTTAAAATAATTACCAGTTCCTCCCATGAGTGTCTGTCTGGTTTTAAAAGCCTAGCATTGGTTTCTTTTACCATGTAAACAACACTATAAAATCCCTGATGTTTTTCTAAGTGTCTTCCAAATTACAGGGAAATAGATGAAAATATACCTGGGCTTTGTAATTCAACGACTGAATTGGTTTGGATTTTGTTTGTTTCACAGGGATCGCATATGTTGGTGTCACCCCGAGAATAATGGGGTTGTGGTCAGAGGGAACTGTGTAAAATGCCTTGCCTCTTGAGTACTCTGAGGCCAATGGAATGACTGGGCATGAAGAAAAGGTTAAGTACACGACTTAGGATGGAGAGAACCATGCATATAGTAAGTTTTAGGAAGATTTCCACAAAAATTGCATGAAACGAAGCGTGTTGATGCTTAAAGGAAATGTATTTGGGTGGATGTGTCCCTCCCTGTTAGAGCTGAATAAATGGGGCAGGGAAGAGGTGTGTAAAAACTGACCTTCCTCAGATGTATCTGGAATTGAGCCCATCTCATTTGCAAACCCTTTCTGAAGAAATTGGTCCAATTTCTGGAGTCAAAAGGACTGTCAGAAGGGGAGATGGCAGAATTGATAAATACACAGTGGGGGCTGCAGTGTTGGCAGACTGAAGGGGTGGGAGACTGCTACTCACGGAAAATGCCCACATTCTTAGGTTTACCGCAATTGTGTCAGAAAGCCTTCCTTCTAGACTGCCCTGCCCAATAGCTTAGCCACCAGCCACAACAAATGGCCCAAACCTTTTTTTTTTTGAGATAGAGTCTTGCTCTGTCTCCTAGGCTGGAGTGCAGTGGCACGATCTCAGCTCACTGAAATCTCCGCCTTCCAGGTTCAAGCAATTCTGCCTCAGTCTCCCAAGTAGCTGGGATTACAGGTGCCCAGCACCACGCCTGGCTAATTTTTTTTTTTTTTTTAGTAGAGATGGGGTTTCACCATGTTGGACAGGCTGGTCTCAAACTCCCAACCTCAGCTCGGCCTCCCAAAGTACTGGGATTACAGATGTGAGTTGCTGCACCTGGCCTCCAAGCTTCTAACATTTCTGAATACCTAAAATACCATTACACTAGGGTTCCTCTGCGGCACACGCTGTGTGTCCACCGCTCGTAGTCGGGTGTGGCCAGCGACTACCGCACTGGCCTGCCTCAGCGTGAAACATCTTCCTCATCATGACGGCTGTGCTGGCAGCCGTGTCTAGGACATGTCCTGTGTGAAAAGGCCGTGTCTGGACATAGTTCCCCGAGTGTTCTAACACAGCGCATGAAGCAGAGGACTCTGATCGTGAAGGTTCTCCTTCAGGTCTTCAGTGTTGGGTTAGCCAGCGTCGTGGAGGAGATTCTGGACCAACACATTTTACTGGAAAGAAGCTCATGTGAATGAGAAGAAAGAAACTGCTCCACAAGCCTCACGTCACACGGCTTTGAAGAATCGCAAATGTGAATCCATCATCGCTTTAAACACGTGTTTAATGATCCTTCCGCACCTGGAATTCCGGACACCACTTCTGAATTCAATCCCTGAGAGTCATTTGCAAGCCAAGCGGGAATTTGAAAATTAGCATTCCATCGTATAAAGCACAAATACGTAATCAAGATAAAATGCACTTGGAAGGACAAGCATTGCCATTCTATTCGAATGCAGCAGCCACACTGGAATTCACTGCACTCTCTTAATTAGAACTTCAAGGATGAGCGCATAAAAGGAATTACAGTCATCAAGCCCATGAATGTCTGAATGAGAGAATGAATATTGGACAAACTAAACTTCCAAGGCAAAAGATTCAACATAGAGGATTAAAGCCATTTGGACACTTTAATTAATGTTAGTCACAAAACAGAAGTATACATCAGACGGGACACAGAAGTCACATCCCACAAGCATACACACAATGGTTTTCCTGAAGTTACAAGAAATTATGTGGGCCCCCCAAGTTCTGGGGCAACGTTGATAGGTTAGCAGCAAAGATGTCTATTTTGAATGTGTTAATTAGCAAGAAATTATAGTCTAACCAGCATTTAACATCTTGTAGACAGTAAAATGAAGTGATGACAGCTGCTTTGCTGTTCGAGACACTTCCTGTTTCCATTTAAAAGGTTTGAACATCACATCACACAGTGAGAACTTGTATTTTCTGAAGAATACTGAGAATGAATCAACTTTTAATGAACTGAAGAGTCACATGTTTCTAAGTACAGAATTTTGAATGTTCAAAGGGCCAGGTAACAAAACTAAAGGATAACCCGGAAAAGAAATCCATCATCAGTGATGGCACACACTGATTCTTAGGATGATTTGACATCAACACACACAAAAAGAAACATATCAGCAACATAGTTTGGCTCCTTCCCAATCCAATTGATCAGTAGGACACAATTATGTTCCAATTATTATTATTATTATTATTTTGAGACGGAGTTTCACTCTTGTCGCCCAGGCTGGAGTGCAATGGCACAATCTGGGCTCACTGCAACCTCCGCCTTCCGGGTTCAAGTGATTCTCCTGACTCAGCCTCCTGAGTAGCTGCGAGTACAGGCGCCCACCACCATGCCCGGCTAATTTTGTATTTTTAGTAGAGATGGGGTTTCACCATGTTGGTCAGACTGGTCTCGAACTCCCAACCTCAGGTGATCTGCCTGCCTCTGCCTCCCAAAACGCTGAGATTACAGACGTGAGCCATGGTGCATGGCCATGTTCCAATTCTTTAAGAATGCAACAAGTTTTAGATGAAAACATGTTTGAAAGGAATAATTTTTCCAGTGGAAAAATGGAAAGATCAAGAACTGGAGGATGCTGGTGAGCCTGTGTTTTGAGATGCTGTGAACTGTACAGGAGGCAGCATTTGTTACACACTTTCACAGTCAGTGTGTCTCTCCGTGTGTGCATGTGTGTACATGGGACACCTAATTGTGAATGACGTCTATGCTGAAGTTGTATCAGAATGAAATCTTTTCAACAAGATTTAGAGGGAGGCCTAATTCTGTAGGTGGT
>NW_012109252.1:2679959-2680590 GCF_000951045.1 Mandrillus leucophaeus
GGCTCCCTGCCCCACCCAGAGGGCCAGCACCAAGAACCAATGTGACGCCAGTGTCTCCAGGCCTGGCAGGATCTGGGCACTCCTTCTTCATTCTAATGGTCGAAATAGATGTGTTTCAAATCCCCCATTCACAGCGGTACCCTGAAAATGAAGAGCTTCTAACAAAACAGAGAAATGCTCATGACAGTCCTCTGGGTCACCAGGAAATCGCAACTTTCATGGGCCCAAGGCAGAGGGCATATGGACTGGAGAGGTTGGCATGACAATTGCACAATGAATCATCTGTGGCACAGCCTTGAGACACGAACGCTGACGGGATGATACGCAGACGAAGGAGGCAATTTGCTTTGCTTTTCAGAAACCGCTCATAACATTTTGGTTCGCCAGCTGGTCTCATTACTGTCTGTCTCGCATGTTGTTCTTTATTTTAAAATAAAGATCTGACCCTGACTTCAAGAGTGACAGAAACAGATGATGCAAATTCCATAATGAATGAAAAGAAGTTCTACATAAGTGCACAGAAAGGACTGATTCATCCATGTACATGTCCCCAAAAATCTATGGACCGCCTACCACGTCCTACGTGTTGCTGACCTGACAAAAGGTTTTATCAAAAATCTATGGACCGCCT
>NW_012109252.1:2685595-2686762 GCF_000951045.1 Mandrillus leucophaeus
GGGACACCTAATTGTGAATGACGTCTATGCTGAAGTTGTATCAGAATGAAATCTTTTCAACAAGATTTAGAGGGAGGCCTAATTCTGTAGGTGGTATTGCATTTAATGATGAAAGAGTTTATTTTTACCATGCACATGGCAAACAGTGAGTGCACAGACATTGATCCATCAGCTAATATACCTGAAGTTACTAATGTCTCTCTATTTATTATTTATTTATTTATTGAGACAGAGTCTCGATCTGTCGCCCAGGCTGGAGTGCAGTGGCCGGATCTCAGCTCACTGCAAGCTCCGCCTCCCGGGTTTAAGTCATTCTCCCACCTCAGCCTCCCGAGTAGCTGGGACTACAGGCGCCCGCCACCTCGCCCGGCTAATTTTTTGTATTTTTTTTCAGTAGAGATGGGGTTTCACCATGTTAGCCAGGATGGTCTCGATCTCCTGACCTCGTGATCCGCCCGTCTCAGCCTCCCAAAGTGCTGAGATTACAGGCTTGAGCCACCGCGCCCGGCCTAATGTCTGCCTTTCTAAAGAAAAGGAAGTGACCTTCAATTAAAAAATTAATAAAACAATGAAGCAAAGACAACTGGCAAGAGTTGAGACCGTGCTTACCCCTGACTTACACTTCAGAGTCAAATGAATAGATCCTAAACCATGCCAACGCCTCCCGTGAAGCTTGATCAGAAGGTTGGAAGGCCCCCAACCCACACTATGGATGTCTAATCTCAATCTTAAGGTGACCCTAATGGAAAAGGAAATACAGGAATCCGCCCCTGCAATTCACAGCCCACGCATCTTGACTTGCCCTCTGCCCACACCTCTGAGAGGTGGACCCATCAGAGGGCTGCCGTTGGTCCTGCCAGTAAATCAGGGCTCCTTGGATTGGAGTTGCTCTGTCAATCTCCAGAGCCTATGTGGATCAGTAAGCATCAATTTGAGCTAGTTGAGCATGAACAACGCCGTGGCCGGGAAGCAGCCTCCAGAGAGTGGGCGTGTGGGTGGCCACGGGATACCCGGGCTCGGTTCTGGCCCCACCACAGGAAGCCCTATGACTCCAGACACCTGCAGTCTCCCCGTGAGAGGGGTGAGGATTGTCAGCCCCCCGCCCCACCTGCAGGGCCAGCACTAAGGATGAACATGATGCCAATGTCTCCAGGCCTGGCAGCATCT
>NW_012109252.1:2687692-2699077 GCF_000951045.1 Mandrillus leucophaeus
TGACCTGACAAAAGGTTTTATCAAAAATCTATGGACCGCCTACCACCTCCTAGGTGTTACTGACCTGACAGAATGTTTTATCAAAAAATCTATGGACTGCCTACCACTTCCCAGGTGTTGTTGCCCTGACAAAATTCTCTACCTTGTCTCTGCCCTCCTGGAAACTCAGAAATATCACTCACAAGATGAAGGTCATTTGCAAGTGGGCAGGAGTGCTAACATAGCAGTTCATAGAGAGAGAGAGAGAGAGAGAGAGAGAATCCTTCTTATTCATTCATTTGTTCCTTGTTTTCACTAAATAAATCAACAAACATCTGTGTCTACTATGTGCCAAGCTCTGTTCTAGGCATGGGAATTCAGCAGCAAGGAAAACACAGATCCGTGGAGCTGATATTCTAGCTGGGGGAGAGACTCACAATGAATGGAACAAATTACTGAAATATACATAACAGGACGAGGAGCGTGATGGGCTCACACAGACTCCAGGAGGACTGTCATTAGCATCTTTAGGTAAGAACCTCGGTGTGCGTAAAACCCAGTCTCCTTTGCTGCCCACACCAAGGGTCTAACGTAATATTTCCGTAGCACCAGGTTTATGGAATTACTTAAAAAAGGAAAGAAACACAAATATCTCTCAATTCTACACCTGCATGTTAAGGAGTGTATGACCAGAAAAAAACAACGTAATTCTCAAGGAAAAAGAGAAAGACTCACTGGACAAATGCGGCTTGCAGAAACGAGCTGTGTGGGTGCCTGGGGCAGGCTACCTTCCTGGCCTGGGTCTGACGAGGCTCTGATGCTGCCCCACGCAAAGGCTGGCTGGCGCTGGGAACGTCTGGCCAGAGGTGCAGGAGGTGGTTTGCCTCAGGTAGTCACACACGACTGTGTCCCTCCATCACTTTGTGTGGGTTTTTTTTTTTTTTAACTTTTCAAATTTACTTCTGATGAGCACAGACCCAGATGGAGAATAAAATCAGGTTTTCTGCTGCCTGGCAGTTGCCTTGTAAGTCAGACCACTTCCCCTGTTATTTCACATGGGGACGGCTACACGGCCCGTGGTGGTTCTGTGAATGCAGAGAACAGAGCTGGGGGCTTAAGCAGCTGGAGCTGGGGGCCAGAGAGGAGCCCAGCAGGAGTGGGGTGGCCATGGCGGGGCGTCTTCCAGAAGGGATGGACACCCCAGCCGCCATGAGCTGGAGCCATGCCTGCTGCCCCCACTTTGGAGAAGTAGCTCAGTTGGGGTTCTCAGCCTATGTTGTATGCCAGGAACTTCCGGTCTCTTGGTGATGGGGGAGGTAACTAGGGGAGTTGGATCCCTCACCATGAGCTGGTGTCACAGCAGAGACCTGCTCTCTGCAGGAACCTCGGGATTTGGAACTTGCAAGTGGATGTGACCGTGGCTGCTGACGGGGCCAGCGCTTCATTCGGCTGGGCTCAGGGTACCCGGGGAAGACGGGCCACACAGAACACACAGAATCTAGTGGATCAAGATTTCCAGCCACATACGGGTGTGGCTCTTGCTTCAACCTGGCCCTTCTGCTTCGAGGCAGAGGTGGGGAGGAAGAAATGTGGTATCTGAGTGTTTGTGAAGAATCGGTAAACCTGTTTATCTTCAGAATGTGGACCCTGGACGGTACGTTTGAGAAAGTGAATACATGTATCTGTTAGCAAAATTCCCCAAATTATTCCCCATGTAATCCGCTGAGCAGGGGTTTTCTTGGTGGTGGATGCTGGAGGCAGAGATGGGAAGCAGCAGCAGTGGCAAGAATGTCTACACCGTCCTCCCATCTCTGCTCCAGCATCTGTCACTCCAGCTTCTGTCTCTACTCTCCTCCCGTCTCTGCTCCAGCATCTGTCACCCCAGCTTCTGTCTCTACTCTCCTCCCATCTCTGCTCCAGCAACTGTCACCCCAGCTTCCGTCTTCTCAGTCAAGAAATGCAGATGCACATTCTGAGGATCTTTTGAAAAACACCCAGTAGCTTTCTCTGGAATAGCCGAAAATGTCACATAATTCATTTCTATTAAGTGCCATCTGCCAGATAACACAGGTGTTTTAGAATAAAACCTCCATCCACAGAATAAGTGTGTGGGAGACCACTCCTGTGCCTTATAATTAAATCATGATCTAAGCTTATGCTGTCAATATTCAGAAGAGACAGGAATTTTGACCATTTTATGAATCATAGAACAGTTTGTAGTCACTCAACACCGATCAGAAGAAGGGACAAAAGTTTTTGAACATGATTATCCTTTTGTGTATACGGAGCTTCTAAATCTATTTTCAATTCTGTTTCCTTTCCTTTTATAAAGCATCTCTCCATTATCTTATACACACCAGGCACTAAATACATATTTGTGAGTTTATTCAGTTGATTGTGTGATTGATCGAAATGGTTGTAATGACCTGCTGTAAACCAATAAACAGATACAAGAAATACTTTTTTTTTTTTTTTTTTTTTTTGAGACGGAGTCTTGCTCTGTCGCCCAGGCTGGAGTGCAGTGGCTGGATCTCAGCCCACTGCAAGCTCCGCCTCCCGGGTTCCCGCCATTCTCCTGCCTCAGCCTCCCGAGTAGCTGGGACTACAGGCACCCACTACCACGCCTGGCTAATTTTTTGTATTTTTAGTAGAGATGGGGTTTCACCGTGTTAGCCAGGATGGTCTCAATCTCCTGACCTCATGATCCGCCCGCCTCGGCCTCCCAAAGTGCTGGGATTACAGGCTTGAGCCACCGCGCCCGGCCCTAAAAATACTCGTTTTTATTACAGAAAGAGATTAGGAGCATATTCTGCCCCTATGAAGAACTGGAAATGTAGCCTGTAGCCATATTTAAAGTGTGGGACTTTTCCTCCAGGAATTCCATGAATCTGCAGTTGCCTGTATCGACCATGATCTTTCGGTTGCCTTAGCTAATCAATCTTTTTCTTTTTCTTTATCTTCCTTATGCTCATGGTAACATTTGATACAATCCATCATTCCATTCTTTATCTCTTTCCTTCTTGGCTTCCAAAACTGAATAAATAAATAAATAAACAGAGATACAAATATTCCCCATGATGAATCCACTGGGATTTTCAAAGCTTTCCCATGACTTATGTTTAAAGAGCACAACACGATTCTCTATCTTAATGGCTATGTTAGGATGAAATGAATCCAACGTAATTACATATTTTAAAAAGGAGTATTTTTCCTACATTCATAGATGTTTCCTTCCTATATAACTATTTCCTTACTATATTTTATTGCCACCTTCTATGTCATTTGAAAATATCAGTAGTAGTGATACAAATCTCACCACCCAAGTACCTAAAACCACAGACCAAACCAGTGAAGTTTCTAGCACTCTACATTTTTGGTGTTTGAAAAAGGGTTCAAAGATTAATTCAGAGTAATCATTCTCATTTAATCTCTTGCTTTGATTTTAGGAACATTAAAATGGCCCAAACAAATTCCGTTTAGCCTAACACCACTGCTGAAAATATAAACAGCTAGCAATAACTAGACACTGGGTATTGAGTAGTTCTGGTAGCTTTGAAAAGCACAAAGAATTCAGTGGTTGGGTTTTTCCTTCAGTTTAAGAATATTTTTGATATATAGCGTTGGCTTTTGGACATCTTAAGTTTTAGGTAAAGGCATTATTCAAATTCAATGTATCTACCTGAATAACTTTTACTTTTCTGGAGAATAAAATTAAATTCTGAAGGGTCACAGGCAATGATTTTTCGGGCCCCTCCGCACCTCTCCCCAGGCGTGTGTTCAGACGCCATCCAGGGATGACCGCGTGCTGGCTGTCGTTCCGGGAAACGCCTGCACTCCACTCACGTTGCAGAATAAACCTCTGTGATGGGATTTGTATGTTTTTCCCCACAGTTCTTCCCATTTCAAGTGAGATCAGCGGTTCTTCCTTTCAGAGATTTCTATGGGAGGAAGCCAACCCCCAGGATATCCTCTCACTGGCAAAGATCACCTTGACTTTCACAAAAGCCTGTACTCAGTAGAGACGTGACCGAGGGGACCAGGGGCTCAGGGAGAGGAGGGAAGAGGTTGGAAGCCGGAAATGATGACAGCCACAGAAGGGGAGCTGCGGGTCCCTGAGCAGCTGCAGAACACGGCTCCTGTCCTGATCATGCCCCAGGGAAGCCCTGCAGATTTGATGGAATCCTGTATGCAGAGAGGGACCCGGGATCTCAGCACAGCCGGAGGGAACCAATGGCCTACGACCAGGAGGCTTCCCAGATGCCTCCAAACCTCCTGGGAGTCCTGGCCTTGGTATTGCCCTGGGTTTAACCTGAAATGACAGAGGCTGAATTTCACAGGACACCAGGCAGGAGGTGTGGAAACTCAGAATGGAAATTCAGTTGATAAAAAAAAAAAAACGTTATTTCTTGCACATGTCGGTTATAGATAATTGAATCATGTCCACATAGAACATCTGATAAGGATGCATGGGTGCCCCTGAATAAGTATCGTCCTCAGAAAGGAATTCTACAGAAAAAGGCTCCAGTCGATGCCAAGGCTAACAGCCGAGCACAGTGGCGTTTAAAACTTAAACATCGAAGTCCTCTAAGGTAGGACAAACTCTCAATAGAAAGGGAATTAAAGATCTTATCAACCGTAAATCTTCAAATCACTCACTCATACGTTCAACCCGTATTTATTGAGCCTGGTCTGGTACGGTACGTGGCACAGGTTAAACTCATCTGACTTATCGCCACAGGGGCCTTGGGCGTGGTAGTGACATGAAATGTATAAAAGTCGACCGATGTCTGTGACCGTGGGTTTGTGGATTGTCTGGGGGCAGGATGAGGGATTTGTCCCTTTATAAAGGGATCCCAGGGAGCTTCCTCACGCTTCTTCCACCATGTGAGGATACAGGGAAATCTGCTCCTATGAACAAGGAGGCTGCCCACGCTGGACACCCTGACCCCAGACTTCCAGCCTCCATAACCGTGAGAGATAAATCTGTGGGGTTCATAAGCCAGGCTATGACGCTTCCTTACAGCAGCCGGCGTGGAATGAGACAGAGACCCGGCAGGGGACCGGCAGCTCCTGCAGCCTCAGGTGTGGGGACGGTGGCGTTTCCAGACCGTTGCAAGAACCCTTCAGGGATGAACTATCTTGATGCTGCTGTGAGTATGAATCTCATAGGAATGTGTTCTGCTGTCTGCATTCATAACAGAAGTAAATTGTAAATTCAAGTTAGTGAAAGCTAGTGAAGACAAAGACGCACTTTTTATCCCATCCAGAGAACTGTCCGGCATTATTCTGAATAGCATCGCCTCAGGCCCCCACCACCAATGGCAGACATCACCTAACCATCTGCAAACTGAACGGGAAAGACAAGGCCGGGACACGGCGTGTGGGGAGCAAGATGTCTACTTCCTTTCATTTCCATGTGATGCTTCGAAGGAAAAACACCTTCTTAAGGTGAATTCTCTGGGATCCAGGAATACCTATCAGGAAGCTATTTTGTTTACGTCCAAAAATGTCCTATTAAATCATCTCAATGACTCTTGGAACCCACGAAGCAAAGGAAGAAAATTTCAAGTTATAAAAGTAACAAATAGGCCGGGCGCGGTGGCTCACGCCTGTAATCCCAGCACTTTGGGAGGCCGAGGCAGGTGGATCACGAGGTCAGGAGATGGAGACCATCCTGGCTAACACAGTGAAACCCCGTCTCTACTAAAAATACAAAAAAAAATTAGCCGGGCGCGGTGGTGGCGCCTGTGGTCCCAGCTACTCGGGAGGCTGAGGCAGGAGAACGGTGGGAACCCGGGAGGCGGAGCTTGCAGGAGCCGAGATAGCGCCGCTCACTCCAGCCTGGGAGACAGAGCGAGACTCTGTCTCAATTAAAAAAAAAAAAAAAAAAAAGGTAACAAATAAATTACAACTTTTTACTGTAATATATAGTATCTGTAAGATTATTGTCTGGGTAATCAATAAACCCAAAAAGTATATATACGACTTCATGATCACATTTTAAAAATTTCAAATATTACTCCATATAATCCATATTTTGCATCATTACATGGAAGAAATAAAAACACAGATGCTCCTCAACTTGCAGTGGGATTATGTCCCCACAAACCCATCATATGCTAAAAACATCATAAGTGGGAAATACATTTAATACATTTAACCCATCAAATATCATAACTTAGGCCAGCCTACCCTAAATGAGCTCAGAACACTGACACTGGCCTGCAGTTGGTCAACATCATCTCGATTAACGCCTATTTTATAATGTGCTGACTATCTCCTCAAATTCGTGGAACAGTGTACTGAAAGTGAAAAACAGAATGGTTGTGTGCACTCAGAGTATGGTTTCTACAGAATGTGGGTGGTTTTCATGCTATTATACGGTTGAAAAATTGTAAGTCTAACCATCGTTAAGTCAGGGATGGTCTGTACTAATGTTGATTTTATTTCTTTCTTTCATTCATTCATTCATTCATTCATTCATTCATTCGAGGCACGGTCTTGCTCTGTCACCCAGGCTGGAGTGCGGTGGTGCAACCAGGGCTTTCTCTAACCTGGAATGCCCAGCCTCAGGTGACCCTTCCAAAGTGCTGGCACTACAGGCGTGAGCCACTGCGCCCAGCAAGTAATTTCATTTAAAAGCATCACTCTAGTATTTTACACGAGGAGAGCAAAAGTATTTTTTTCTCAATGTTTTTAATTTTTCAGAATGTTTTTAATGTTATGAATCTAAATAATTTGTTTTTAATGTAATGGTTTTTAAACGAACATTCTGTTAGAATAAAAGCCACGGTGTCAATACATTTTCAATATACTGATGAGACAATGTAACGACAAGCAAATGATAAACATAATTCTCTACCGTGGGAAGGAGAAGCCGTGCTTCGTGCAGACACAGATCAGATCAGAAGCGCGTCGTGCCGCTTCCTTAAGAAATGATTTCTGAGCTGGGGCTTAAAGCACAGCTAGGACTCAGGCAGAAACTCAAGGAAGAAATTCTGGGCCGACGAGCAGCAGCCGCAGAGGCGTGGAGGTGCGAGAATTTCTGGAAGGGTGGCCGGGAGGGGGCGGGAGTGAGAGGGCAGCCGGGCCGCCTGGCGGGGCCGGGTCACTGGGGTTTGCGACCCCACAGAGGATGGCAGCCTTCACTCCTCTGGCTCGTGCATGGAGCCAAGACGGGGCTCTTGGTTGGGCGGGGTTAGGGTCAGGCTGCGTTTTTAGCAAGAATGTCCTGGAGGCAGGATGGAGAGTGGGTGGGAAGTCCCGCCAGGCACCTTGGAGGCTGAGCAGGCACCCAGGTGAGCACTGACAATGGTTTCAGCCCTGAGGGGTGACACAGGTGAGGGCTGGTGGGTTTGAGGGGTGTAGGAGGCAGATCCAACAGTACTTCCATCTCCACAATATTGGAAAAACCTGAAATGACTCATTCATTCACCTACTGACTTATGCAAACATCAATTATTTATTTCAGCCATTATTGTTCTGGGTGATAAGATGTTAAATGACCAATGAGAAATCCTTTCTTACAGTAACTGTTACTCTTAGGACAATGATACGGAAGTCCTCATTGGACTTCTGATTCCATCCCCATACACATGTCCCTCCAACTGTACCCCTACTTTAGGGAGGACACGGAGCCCCAGGACAGATGCACCCCTACTTTAGGGAGGAGACGGAGCCCCAGGACAGATGCAGATCACTGTCAACTGCAAGAGTCCTGGACTATGAGTCAGGAACCCATGGCTCTAGTTTCATTCCTATTACGACTAATTGGTCTAGACAAGTTCGCTTGTTCAATGACAGCCTCATCTTGAAATCTCATTACCTGGGAGGTCATCCCAGCATTCGCGTTGTAATTCCAGTCTAAGTACGTAGACCGGAGGATTGTATCAGAGAAGGACACAAATTACTTGAAAACGGCGGCTTTGAAGGGAAGAGCGGGCTCCACACTTGGGGAAAATCTTTATGAACACGTTTGTTCTCACCCGAGTGATTCCGGCTTTTTACACACGCAGCTCCTGACACAGACACGACTGTTCTGCATCACACGCGCCTTCTGCAGCCCGGAAGGCATGTGATTCGTCTGCCGTGTCTGTTCCAGAGACAGGTGTCAAGTATTTTACCTTTGGAAACCCTTACTGGGAGCTGGCTCCACGCCTTCTCTACAGCACAGACGAGGGGCTCCTGTCCTAACTCCGACACCTGATCCCTACCCGAGCACCCCAGGGCTTCTCCTTCCCCACAGCCAGGAGAGGTTGGGGCTCCCTCCTCCACGCGGAGACTGTGCTCTGCCAGGGCTTCTCCCATCAGTCCCCAGGGCCAACCGGCTTTCATCCACTCATCCGGTGTGCTTAGCACACGACAGATAAAGTACATAAAGCTTTGGCTGTAGTTCAAAGAAATCAAAGACAATGAAATCACAAAGATCAGTTTTCATCTTTTAGGTATCTGGGCTGCACGTCGTCACTTCCTGTAAAACACACGTCTAGATGCACAGGGGAGGCCACGTGAGACTTCCACCTGTGCCTGCGTTTAGCGTTTGATGATCTTGGTGCCCTGCTCAGGCCCGTAACGGGGTCTCATGCCCGAGTCCCGGGTACGCGCCTCTGAACCTCGGACACAGGGATGGGATCTTCATGATGCACACCCTGGGCTTTAGTTTGCAACGTGGAGCTTTTGCTGAAGGATTCTTGGGCTTCGTGGAAGCCATCGTGGTTGGCGGTTGCTGAGACGTTCTAATGGGGACCATGACAACCAGAGGCACATCCTGAGCGGCTGGGAAGACGTTCACCTTCCCTGGGACATTTCGGACCAACTCCCGCACGATATCGTCATTGCCAGGTTTCTGGAATCCGGCCTATGCTGCGCTACGGGGTTCGAGACGTGATGTCAGCAGCAGGTTTGACGCCGAGGACCCACGGGGCAGCCCGCCTGGGCTTCCCTTCAGCAGCAGGTCTGACGCCGAGGACCCACGGGGCAGCCCGCCTGGGCTTCCCTTCAGCAGCAGGTCTGACGCCGAGGACCCACGGGGCGGCCCGCCTGGGCTTCCCAGGGTGGACTCTGAGCCTGCACACAGCATCCATCAGCCCCAGTCAGATTTGGCTCCTCTCCATCAGGATCAACCTGGACTTATTACAGGGATTTGTGTAATACTCCTGGAAGAGAAATGGGTTCCCCATGGGTCAGTGTCTGGAGAATGTCACCATTTATACCTGGCTCGGTTCCAGAGAAGAAACTCATTCATTCTTGACTCATTCATTCAAAAATGAGTCCACCATTCTTGAATGGTAAATACTCCATTTTCGGTAAATGGTATTTACCGAAACCTGCTATGGTAAATAGAATAACACTCCTCCAAAAATGTCTGCATCCCAGTCCCCAGGGCCTGTGACCATGGTACTTTATGTGGCAAAAGGACTTTGCAGATGTGAGTAAATTCAGGATTTTGAGATGGGGAGACGATCCTGGATCATCCAAGTGGGTCCAGTGTGATCTCCAGGGTCCTTACATGAGGAAGGGAGGGGGTTGGAGTCAGAGGAGGAGGCTTCGATGATGGAGGCCCAGGCAGGAGCCATGTGGCCCGGAGCCAAGGATGGCAGAGAACTCCAGAAGCTTGAGGAGGCAAGGAGCGAACTCCTGGGAGCCTCCAGAAGGACCCGATGTTTGATACTAGCCCCACAGAACCCAATTTAAACTTCTGACCTCTGCAGCTGTGAGACGGTACATCTGCGCTGCTGTAGACCACGGGGCTTGTGACCATCTTTATAGCCACAAATATGAGACCAACACACCTGCTTTTTAGGGGTTCCCCAGTCCAGCCCCATCTCTGGGGTGACCCACAGGGGTCTCTGCTGTGAATTTATGCAGGGCTCATGGACACCAGGAGCCTGGGCTTACCCCGAGTTGGGGGTGGCACAGGACCCCCGCTGCTCCACAGACGGGCTGCCCAATTCAGGCCTCGCAGCGGCTTCCCAGGACTGTCCACAGTGCCAAGACGCAGGGGCAGCCTCTGTTCCCACTGCGGTGAGCTGGGGCAGCATTGAACTCCCTCCCGTGGTCCCTCCCCATCCGTCCTGGCTCCCACCTTTCCACTCTCCTTCCGGAGGCCCCTTCTCCCCAACATGCTGGACGCTGCGGGCTCTGGTCTCAGGCCTCTTCTCTTGCTACACTCTCCTGTTCAGGGGTGGCTCCATGGTTCCAGACCGCACCTCCAGCCTCGACCTCCACGCCTCTTCCTGAAGTTGGGTTGGCCAGTCCTGGGACCCTCAGCTCAGCACGTGGGAGCTGGGCCCCGTTGGCTTCGGCTGCTGAGAGGCAGCAGCTGGAGAGGGCTGTCGGGCACTTCATCCCACTCCATCCCGGCTCCCTGGTCGCAGTGGTCATCCCTTCTTCTACCCGCACTCCATGACCCAGCTCTCTCGGCTCCGACAGCATCACCTCATCCTGTTACTGCAGCCCGAGGAGGAAATGGCACAGCCCCGTTATGTAATTGGATCTTTTTTTAGAATCTTCAGTTGCGTGTAAGATGACTGTTCTTTATTCTAGTACATTTTTTACATTCCTAAAACAGAAAGTGATCATGTGTGACTTTTTTCATTCGTGAACAAATGACTCTGTTCATGTGTTTACTGTTCATGTGTTTTCATGCTGGGATCTGCATGTGTCCGCCGCCTTCTCTGCGTCTGTCCCTGAACGGAGCCATCATTACAGCCTCTCCTCCTGGACTCCCAGGATACTGCGCTTCCTGGATGAGGTCCTGGAGACTCCCTGCCTGCACGCTGGCTTTCTGGGCCTCATCCACGGCCCAGGCAGGAGGCCTCTTAGAAGCCTCTTCACAGCTCCCCAGAGCTCAGCTGGGTGCCCCTGGAGCTTCCTCTGAAAGCCATTCCTGCACCTGTGCCTGGCACAGCCCAGCCTCGTCCCTTCTCACCTGTGCTATTTGAGGAGCTGTCTTCGTGCTCCTCTGCAGTATGGCAGGGCCGCGGGTCTTCATTATAACTTGACTCTGCCCCCGTGTTCGTCCTGCCTTGCTGCGGTAACGGAGCAATGTTGATTCTCTCACATCGTGGAGGCCGTGAGTCCCAGACCAAGGTGCCGGCAAAACTGGGGCCTCCTGAGGCCTCTCTTGGGTGTGCAGATGCCGTCTTCTCCCCGCGTCCTCACAGGCTGGTCCCTCCGTGCGTGTCTGTGTCTTCATGTCCTCTTCTTATAAGGACACCGGACAGATTGGATTTGGGCCCCCCGTGACCTCATTCTACCTGGTTACCTCTTCGAAGGGTCTGTCTGAAACTCAGTCACATTCTCAGGTCCTGGGATTAGGGTTCAGCACCAGGTCTGGGGAACACAACCCAGCCACAGCCCCGTCTCCTGCTTCGAGTCCTCCAGTGACCTCCGAATTTCAGCCCC
>NW_012109252.1:2699637-2727125 GCF_000951045.1 Mandrillus leucophaeus
CTGCTTCGAGTCCTCCAGTGACCTCCGAATTTCAGCCCTGTCTCCTGCTTCGAGTCCTCCAGTGACCTCCGAATTTCAGCCCCGTCTCCTGCTTCCAGTCCTCCAGTGACCTCCGAATTTCAGCCCCGTCTCCTGCTTCGAGTCCTGCAGTGACCTCTGAATTCTGCAAGTGCAAGCACCACAGGTGCAGTGTGGACGTCCCCGTGAGCTCGTGTCCCCCGTCCGTCCTGCCTTCCCGCCTCTCCCTCTGGGCCGGGCGCCCTGCGAATCCTGGGGCTGAGGTGCCCAGCGGTTTTTGGGAGGTTTGTCATTACTTCAGGCTGGCACCTCCCTCTGCCCAGGTTTCTCCTCCCCAGTCCTGAAGCCCCAGCCCAAGTCTTTCTGCAGGTGGAAGAGGCATCCCTGAGGCTGCCGAGGTGCTGGCTTTCCCCTGGGTTTCCAGAGCTGTCCACACACATCTCACAGCACCCAGCAGGTGGCCATGGCTGACGAGCTCTTCAACTGAAATTGTTTCCAGACTTCAGGCCTCTGGGGCCAACGCCCAGGACGTTAGTGCTTCAGGATTCAGAGAACCTGGTGCCACGGCCGGCATACAGCAAACGCTTAATAAATGCTTACGACATAAATGTAATTTGATCTTTCCTTTAGACTCTTCAGTTGGCGTGTAAGATGACTGTTCTTTATTCTAGTTCATTTTTTGCATTTCTAAAACAGAAAGTGATCATGTGTGACTTTTTTCATTCATGAACAAATGACTCTGTTCATGTGTTTACTGAAATGTGGCTTTTTGTCGCCTTTGTGGGGTGTGTAGGCTGGTCCTGGCAGCGCGTAGCTGTTGACTTGTGGAAAGCTATGACCTGAGGCTATGGGTCTGAGAGCCCCAAGCAACAGTTTCTGAGCCTATTTGTACAGCCCTCGTGTCTGAATGACAGATCCAAGGAGAAGACGTGTTTGGGAATCTTCTGGTTTTCAGATTTTGTGGCTCACAGAACCTCCAGCTGCTCATTTTTCCAGTGAAGAGCTAAATGTCCTTCCCAAAGCCTTTCCCCATATAGCGCATCTTATTTTAACTCCGCAGGGAAGCTGGCTGCAGGGTCTCCTTGCCAGCCCTATGGGGAGGGAGGAGAGGAGGGTGAAGGGCCTGCTCAGAGGTACGTGGGCCTGGAAAGGCTGCACACCATACACCTGGTCCCCAAGCAAGCACGTCTGCAGAGACATCCTGCCCGCAGAGCCAGCCAGAGGCCAGACAGATCCTTCTCCTCTGGGGTGCACCTCCTTCCTCTGACCTGGGGTGCTGTGTACTCGGCAGCCATCAGCCGGGTTTACCAAGGGCTGCCCGTGTGGCCCAACACACCTGAGTATGCCCTGTGGTATTTTATGATTTCAAATCACCTTTACTCTATTGGCAAAACATTTTATGAACAGCCCAGCTGACATCCATTTTCAGTTTCTTTTCTTTTAAATTCTCTACTTTTTCAAATTCAAGTTTTAAAATATGTTCACCATCGTGTCAGGCAAACTTGCATATCACTTATACAGTAACTCGACGGTACCAGGCCCTGGTACCAGAAGAAGGCTGAGGCAACACGTTTAGTCCATGACGAAAATTTCCCCAGGCTCACACGCCTGAAAATCCACTCTTTGTGATAAGATAAAATTAAGTAAAACACTGTCTTTTATTGTAGAAGATTAAAAATGGGAGAATCAAATACATAAATAAATCATAGTTATTCAAACTGAGGAAGGTCAGCAAAGAAGTAAAATTTTAAAACAGCAACAAAAATCATAGCATTGAAAAAGTTATCCTGCCTCTTATATTCAAGGTACTGATACATAGAGATAATTTTTCTCCTCTATGTTGGCAAGTATCTACCTCGGAAATGAAATTACTATGTACCCTTGAGATACAAGTTGCTATAGAAATATAAATAATAAAGTAAGTCTGGGGCTGTTTCCTCTGCCGTGGTTTCTACAGATTTTCCCTTTGTTTTCACGACTTCTAGAATCAGTTGTATCATATGTTGAGAACATTTCTGACCCAGAGAAAAATCATTATAACCTAATTTTACAGCATTTTGCTTCACAATATCAATAATATTCCCTCCCTAGAAAAATCAGGTGAGATGCATATTTGGACAAGTAAAGCAATCCGATAAATCATTTCCCAGATGAGAAAGAAACCATGTGTGAAATGAAAGTTAGATGTTTTCAAAACCACTTCATTGAAGGCGAGGACACTAATCAATATGCAGTGGTTTTCATAATGAGAGAAATAGTGGCACGAAGGAACGTGCATGTGCGTGGGTCACCCGCCTCCCAGTGCATTCTGTTCTTGAGTTCCCTGGCAATTGGATTAAAAGGGTCTATCTCAGCTGAATCACCAGCTGCCTTTAAAGGTTGAGGGAAAAAGCAGGTGAACTGGGGTGTCCCCAAACCAACAAATGTCCTCTGGGAACCTCAACCTGTCCATGTTTACAACGATGGTCTAAGATGTATTTTTAAATTCTCAATACATCTTTGATGCATATATTCAATATTTATTATATGAATATTATACATTTGTATTTCTACAAGGTGAAACAATCTAATAATAACACCAACTTTTACCTTTCGAGCCTGCATAAAGTAATGTGTTTAAACAAATTTTGTTCTTCAAAGTACTCACTTTGGAATGTTTTCAAAAATAGCTCTTTGGAATTATTTTCATGAGCTAGTTTTAGAAAGAAAATAATAAAAGAAAATCAGTCTGTCAAAATAATCTCCCTCCCCATACACACACACGTGCGCGCGCGCACACACACACACACACACACATACATGGATCGATAAAGGATAGCTACTGAATATAGTGTTAGTATATCAATTCCCAAGTATTTAAATACAAAAGTCAGAAGTATTTAAGTAGAAAATTTTTGAAATCCACTTGACTCACGGACAGGAAGCTTTGGATCAAATTTGAAGTTCAGCTGTCACAATGATCAAGGCACTTACATCCTGTACATTTTGATAGTTTTCCTCCATAATTTTGTTTTCCCAGATGGGGATTTTTCATTTCTTTGGTACTTTTTCATAATCTTGCTAAATAGACTATATTGCATGTCATCCAAATTTTATTTAGTAAATAAAGATTTAAATATTTAATATACAATACTTAGAGTAAAATGGGAAACAGGAAAGGTTAATGATTAGTCTGTACTTATATTTCTTCACAAGGGTAACTTGTAATCTTACAGTGCTAAGTATTTCCCTCAGTGCTTTTCATTTCTTTCCTCATTTGATTCTCAGATGTCACATAACTCGGACAGTCCCCTGTATCACCTAGAGGAAATTCTGACTCAAAACTAGGCCAAGATACAAAAGAAACTCTGAATGGAATCTTTTTTTTTTTTTTTGGTAATTTCTTTGGTAGGTGCATTTTTGGAATACAAAATACACATGGTAAAAATCGTATATATATAAATTAAAATTTTAGTCTGAGCTCAGAACTGGTTCTTATCACTGTGAAATCTGTTTTATTTTTATTCTGTCTATAATGACAGCCCTAAAAACAATAAAGTCCTTTTCTATGAGGTAATGATTGTTTCAAAGCATTTCTGAAGACTATGAAAGTGCTTCACTGTTTACTTGCTCCTAAGAGACAGTAAACAAATACTGCTGAATGTATGAGTAATGATGTCTTGGAGAGCTGTTTTTCAATGCAATCATTGTAAATCTCATGACTTCCCGAATTCTAATTTGTTCAATGTTTACATCAGGGCAGAGCAGGAGAACTGGCCCAGGATTTCACTGAGGGGCAGGAGTGAGCAGAACAGGCCAAACCAGAGGAAAACAGGAGACTACGCCGGGTGCCCACAGCTACCCGGTGGCGGCACCCAGGGCACGTGTTGTCAGCCTGTGGATATCCCTCGGCAGGTCCTGGGCACCGCTCTCCCTCGCACAGAAAGCCCTGCTGGGAGCCAGAGAGCCAGGATCTGTTGCTTTTCTCCCAAAGCCCCAGCTCAGTGGCGCCAGCATTGAAGAAACCTCCACCATACAAAAAGCACACCGAGGATCCACAGCTTTCTTTGAAAAATAATCTTTAAACTTATGCAAATAAATTACCCATGGCTACAGCTTCGTTTTGAATACCACAGAAACCAAGAGTCAGAAAAGTTAACAAGCCTAAGGTCTTACAGTGAGGACATGATGGAAGACAGTGTGAACACAGTTCCTTCCCTTCCATCCACAGACTCCACTATGAAACACTTTCTTCACAAAGTGCGATGATAGTGCCGACTGCAATGTGCGGTTCTGCAAAGTGCAATCTCCTGGAATTCTTGTTCACTTTAGCACTGAAACAAACCAAGACCTTTTCACGGGTGTGATGACACACTCACTCCTGCTGAACTTCTCTTTGCTTCTCTCCTGTTATGTGTCTGCTGTTCCTAACACGATTTATCACGAACATAGCTCTGTTCTATTTCCCCTCGGAGCTGTCCTGTAAATTCCTAAGACACAGCTGCAGCATTCCAAGCCCTCTGGTATTCAGAACGCCTCACGCCCCAACACTATGTTATTTTGTAGCTTCTCTCTTAGCCTCTATGTGCAGTGCCTCGAGCTTTTATTGCTTGCTGCGTTTTATGGGTTTCTCCAGGCCATGTATATTCATCGTGTTACAGAAATAATAACATATTAGGCAGTAAAGTATTAGGCAGTAATACTTAGGTTGGGCAGTAAATTTTCAAAGGGGTGGGTATGGTTTTCCATGAGAACCAAAGGAAATAGAGAGACTTGAGTCTTCAGAGCTCTAAGATGATTAGTGCAGCTGCATTAATGATGTACCTGCTTAGCGGTGGTGAGTCGTGTTTACAGATCTGTTTACTGAGCAAGAGACCGGCTGCACGTCGCTACCGGGGAGCCTGGGCGTCACCACTCATCAGCCAAAGTCTCACTGCAATCCATTACACTTTGATATTTAACACTTTTTTTTTTTTTGGAGACGGAGTCTCACTCTGTCTCCCAGGCTGGAGTGCAGTGGCCGGATCTCAGCTCACTGCAAGCTCCGCCTCCCGGGTTCACGCCATTCTCCTGCCTCAGCCTCCCGAGTAGCTGGGACTACAGGCGCCAACCACCTCGCCCAGCTAGTTTTTTGTATTTTTTAGTAGAGACGGGGTTTCACCGTGTCAGCCAGGATGGTCTCGATCTCCTGACCTCGTGATCCGCCCGTCTCGGCCTCCCAAAGTGCTGGGATTACAGGCGTGAGCCACCACGCCCGGCCGATCACCTTCCAAATGTTAGCACTTCCATTTTTTCCCTCCTCTCTGAAACTTTATGCTAGTTACACTTGATTATTTTAAGGAAACTTGATAATTAATAGATTTCGTTGTAGGAAAAAGAAAGGTTATCCACAAGAGACAAAACACCCTCGCGAATGCGACGGCGTAACGAACGCAATTAGGAACTGTTACTAAATGTCAGGAGGGTACATTGTGCCTGTGGTGCCGCGTGCTCCTCTCTCCTTCTAGGAGGAAGACAGGGAAGCCCCTAGAGGCCCCGCTGAGAGGCTGAAAACGGCGTTCCCTTACCTGCTGTTGACCTGATGGTGGAGGTGAGGTCCGAGGGTGTCATCATGGGAATACACTCGTCATCCTGGGAGTAGCCGGCCTGAATGGCTCGAAGGTAACTGTGGCTCCTTGTTCGGAAACATCCCGGGAGGTCGAGGGCGTCCATGGCCTGAGATTCGACTTCACTGAAGACGGACTCGCACACGGACTCGAACTGCCCATTGATGTCCGCCTCGCTCACCTGCAATCATCAACAGCACAGGTGATGTCCCTGCCTCCAGGGTCACCGTCACATTCCAGAAGAGCCAGGAGACAGCACTCATCCCCGGGCTCCCTTTCACTGCCTCGTATTTCAGCCCAGTGAACCCGAAGTCAGCACGGACAACGGCTGAGCTTGGGGAAGAGGTCATTGGGTTATCCCTTACAAAACACTTAGGCAAACAGCCAGTCCCAAATGTTGATGAAATTCTGGGGGACCACAAGGCGAATCTTCGAGGTAAGGTTGACAGTTTTTACAAAGTTTAAGAGAGAGAGAGGACTTTTAAAAGATTAGCAAAGTACCTGGTACAAAGTAACTGTTTAGAATCCATTTCTTCCTTCCGTTTCCCGCATGACTGTCCCACCTTTCCAAGCTACTAATGGCGTGATGGCTCCGGGCACTGAGGCCGTGTAAGGAAAAGCCCATTCAGTGCGTGCACTACTCAGTTCTTTTTCAGAATATGGAGTCTGCTTCTACCCATTGCCATGACAACTCATCACAAATTTGGCTTCTAAACTCATCTCCTTCTCACCATTACGGCAACAATCTGAGTCCAGATGAGAAAGAAATGGCCGTACTGGTGTTTTTGTCCACATGAAACGTGCTACTTTACCTAAATTCCAGGCTTTCTTATTCTTCCTTAGCTCAGGATATTAGTATACTCCTTCCTTCCTTCCTTCCTTCCTTCCTTCCTTCCTTCCTTTCTCCCTCCCTCCCTCCCTCCTCTCTTTCTCTTTCTCCCCTCACCCCCTCCCATTCAGATTATTTCTCTTCTTGTTTCTCCTGGGGATGTGTGAGAGCTCAAAGCACCAACAACTTTCTGAACTCCCTGGATTATGTTGGCAGATACATTTTAAAAATATACTGTTTTAAACACCAGATTTGTTCTTTTCCTCTAGTTGTCAGCAGAGTAAAAGGCAAAGTGAAAGAATCAGGTTCTCCCTCTAGTAGTCGTGTTGTTGACACAACACGACACTTGGTGCCGTCTCCAAGTTCAGACCCGTGGACTTCTCTGGTTTCACCCTGAGGTGACCTACGTGCTGGAAGGACACGGCCTCTTTCCTCGTGAGCCTAAGTCAGCACTGACCCTGGACAGGCAGAGGGTGAGCAAAGGGCAGCGAAGCCTGAAGCCACCCTGCAGGGAAGACAGGCCCACGCCGGGCTGCAGAAAGAGCTGGCACAACACCGGCGGGGTGGCCTTTTTCAGAAAGGTCTGAGGATTCCTGATGCTGGACAGAGACAGACAAACCCAGGCAGGCACAACCAGGACACAGCCGGCAGGACGGCCTCAGGAACCCAGCAAAGTGCTCAGAAACACGCACACTGGCTTGGAAACGGGACGTTTTTCTGGACCATAAATTTCTTCCAATCTAAGTTTTCACTTACGTAGAATTGTATGGAAAAGTCTTAGATTGTGTCATTCCTGTCAAAGATCTATAGTAGACAGTGTGAGAAGGTCCAAATCTATGTGAGGCCCTGGTACGCCTCAGTGGACACCCTTCTGCAAGCCCGGCCCTGGGCCCAGCTGCCCTCACTCCTAAAGAATCTCGAGACACCGTTAACCTGGTGCGTGCATTTCACAAACAGAAGCCGGCATCTCAGCAAGGACCCTTGGCTGTGCTTCCAGCTAAAAGCCTTTCAATGAGGTTCTAGACATGAAGTTGACTCCTCCTCCCCAAAACAAATAAAAAGTGGTTGAGGAGCATCTCAAGTTGGTCCAGCAGGGAATTAAAATGATCCGTTCACCCAGACCTCCCGCCGAGACTCAGGACACCCAGACCTCCTGCCGAGACACTCAGGACGTGGGGACCTCTGCCCGAGACTCTGGGAACACGAGCTGCAGGAAACCCAAGCAGAGTCCAGCTACTGAGGTTCCAACGAGGAAACGGCATGGACATAAGTGCCTCTCACAAGACTTCAGTTAGATTGTTAATTCCCTTTTGGTGCTTGAGAAAAAATGGAGTGTTAAAGATGAAGGGCAAACTTTTAACAAACTTTGGTTTGTCACCAAATTCACGTCTCCTTAGAGCCTTGAAGTGTTAGAAATTCCAGCTGTCCCATCCTCGACCACGGGAACTGTCCCCTCTCCTTCCAGAACTGTTGGGTCTCATGGCCTAGGGCTGGACAATCAATTAGTGGAAGTTTATTTCTGGGCGTGATATAGTCTCAGCTACTACTAGCGTTCCAGGATTATTTTAAATAACATTTTTTTTTTGAGAATTCAGAACTGAGTTCAATTTAAAGTAATGCCACAGAACTCTGCATAGGAATGACTTAGAATTCTAAATTTCAAAGTCGTTAAATAAACCCCCAAGCACCCAACTTGTCTGCTTAACCATTGTTTCCAATGTCAATCCTTTCAGATAGAAAAAGATGTGAGAAAATGTTATTTTTACTGGCTTATTTTTGTAGATACCATCTTGGGTTCATCAAAAGCAAGATGACGAGAGAACTAGTATATTTAGCTTACGTTTACCCCCAAAAATGGTGACGAGTCGCAGAGAGCCTCTGAAAGTTTCATAAAAGTCTCTGAAGAGGTGTGAGATCCATTTAATTGAAACTTGTTTGTGGAAAGCATTAGAGATGAGCGTTCATACCGCAGATGGGATACCTTTGCACTTCTGTTTAAACCTTTTCTTGGGTTACATCTGATTTTTAAAGCTGTATTTTGGTAAACCAGGTTATATCAACTGAAACGGAAGGTGCCAGCTTTAAAAGAAGAAAGTTTGCTTTATCCTCATCTCTGTGTAGCGAGAAAGTTGTTAAAACGTATCACTGACTTTCAGTTACTCTGTTCAGTTAATTCGTGTCTCCCAATATCATCTCAGACTTTATGCTGAAACAGAATATTTCCTCAATTATTAAAATAATTACAATTATCTAGCTGCTGAGGGTCCGTTGATGTTACTGTTTGCAGGGGGCCGGAGGGCCCACCATTCCCATTTGCCCAGGACTTGAGTGCAGGGCTAGGGATGGTCTTTCCTTGTCGTTGGGAAAAAGAGTCAATGCAATTCCTGCCGCAGATGAGAACTTAATCCCATTTCTGGAAGCAAAGAGGTAACTGGGTAGATAAAGGAGGCGGCAGACTTCTTGAGTTGTGGACTAGGAAAAACCTCAATAGTTCAGTGGAAAAAGTTCCGAGGACAACTTTCTGATGAGAAAAAAACCTGCACAATGAATAGACTCTACCTCATGAGGAATTTAAAGTCTGTGGCAAAAGAAAAGACTCGTGTTTACTGAGCCCCAGGGATGCTTCCAAGAGCTCATGGCACGGTCTGCAGCCAGCGGGGCTTTCGTGCCCAGAATCATACACTGTTACTTACTGTTATCGTGGTAATAATAAGCGCTATTGTTTTTGAGTACTCAGTATATGCTGCACTCTTTACCTAATGACATCCAAAATGGACGGCGTACTTATTTTGTCACGCGGTGAACGGCATCATGGGAGGGCAGGGAAAGCCCAGGCTAATCCCTACTCCACAGTAAGTCAGAGAAAATGTTCAGTCAGCTCAGGCTCTTAATCCCTACCCCCCACGAAGAGAAAACGTTAGGTATACAAACTCAAGGTCAACTCAGGCACTGTTTTCCGAGGCATTTAAATGAGTAAGCAATGTGTGTAATTAAAATGATAAAATTTCGATTCTTCTTTACCATATAATATAGGATGATTAGACTGAAGGATACCTGCCCATTTTGTCACCATGCGTTCTCAGGCCTGTCCACCACAGGTGGGGGAGCAGAGGGACCTCCCTTTCACAGCCCCCGTGTCTCAGGGACCTGATTTTAATACGACCCCTCGCGTGGTGCCCAGGGACCCTTCTCCTGGCCACTGTGCCTGTCCTGAAACCAGCCCTGCCTGGGAGTGGGCCCGACCGGCAGGACTCTGTGAGTGACACCAGGCCCTCCTCTCACAGGACTTTCTGAGGCACAATTCAGAGGACACAGCTGAAAGCCATGCTGCCAGAGCCTCTCCCTAGCCCCCTTTTACTGGAAAAAGAGCCTGGGAAGAAGGAAGACAGCCTGAGAGGCCAGGATGTCCAGCCTTCCGGTCACTGCTTCCCCAGAAAAAATCATCGCAAAATGACACGGAGTGACACGTGTCGAAAAGAATAATAAGTCCGTGAGTCTTTGATCGGTCAGAGCTAATTCCAGGCGGAACCCCCTGCGGCGTGGCCTTGCACAAGCGCTGCTGACGGGAGGGCAGTGCCATTGCCGCCTGCGCACGGGGCCTCTGTGCCAGCCTGGCTTGGGAGACTGGACCCCCGGGGAAGGGCGAAGGGACCCGACCTGGCTCACGCAGCTGGCCTGGCTCAGGGTGCTGACGGCCCTCATGTAGCTCTGGTTCCGGGAGCGGAATTTCGGGGAGTTGTAGTTCGCAGCGGGGTCCAGGCTGTGGCCCACAGGCACGTCGCTTGCAGCTTGCAGGTAGCTTTGGCTACAGGAAAGAAGAAAGGAGAAAAGGTATTCTGTGAGTACCCACCGCAGGGCAGAGATGGGAACGACCATGTAACCCACACCGAGAGGCTGACACCCACCGCAGGGCAGAGATGGGAACGACCGTCCGACCCACACCGAGAGGCTGGCACCCACCGCAGGGCAGAGATGGGAATGACCACGTAACCCACACCGAGAGGCTGATACCCACCGCAGGGCAGAGATGGGAACGATTGTCCGACCCACCGAGAGGCTGACACCCACCGCAGGGGAGAGATGGGAACAATCGTCCGACCCACACCGAGAGGCTGGCACCCACCGCAGGGCAGAGATGGGACCGACAGTCCGACCCACACCGAGAGGCTGACACCCACCGCAGGGCAGAGATGGGAACAATCGTCCGACCCACACCGAGAGGCTGGCACCCACCGCAGGGCAGAGATGGGAACAATCGTCCGACCCACCGAGAGGCTGGCATCACATTTCCAGCGGAATGTCTGTGTCTTTTGATAGGTAACTCTGCCTTATGCAAATATTCTGAGATTCACATTTACGATTGTGAATTTCATCAAAAGTAATAGGGGAGGCTATTTACAAAATTGCCTTTGAAACCTGAGATTTTATGGCCAGGCAGTGAAATTAAGATCATTCCACATTTTTTTTTAGAAAAGTGCTGAAAGCACTAGTAACTCCTACAGCATAATAGCAAACTCAGCTCCTGAATTTACGCCAAAAAACTGAGAGTTTCATAAAAATTATTAGCTCTCTGGCAACTTTACGTATTTAAAAAGTAACAGAAAAAATACAAGGCTCGCTTTCAGTTTTAACTTATGCAAAGCTGTCCAGGTTATGCAATATCGGCAAATGTAATAGGAGTAGGCTGAGTGAAATCCATTTTATTATCATAATGGTCATTTCCTTCCAAACTCCCTTAAAATAAATCAGCGTTCTCTGGTCTTCCTTCTTGCCATTTTGTGAAATGTTAAAAGCGCGGAAGACCCTGTGAGTGTTTGGTCGATCGAAGGTCTGGCTTAGCTCACATTTCTGTCTAACTGGACCACTTTCCAGTTTTACTGACAATCTTTCCACAATGCAGCAAAATTCATTTCATTTTATCAAAAGCTGTAGAAATGTGGACAGAAATGATTAATTATTCTTCTTGCCTCTTTTGGATCATAATAGGAACATTAAATATCAGTGCACAAGCAGGTACATAAAAATGTATCCAGATGTTAGGTGGATGATTCTGACTCCAGAGCTGGGCATTGAAGCACGCACTTGCTTTTCAAATTAAACACTTGGTGCAGTTTTTCTCTGATTTACTTCAGTCTTTAAAAATGGAATATCAGAGAAAAAAACTGGACTCCATGAATTCTTATTAAGTGAAGCTTATTCATTATAGATTTAAAGTCATTCTTTCTGCTAAATATTTTTGCTTTAAGAGAAAATGTATAACATATTCCAGCTCCTACCTATCTTCCCCTCCCTGACTTAGACCAAAAGAGAGAGAGAGAGAAAGAGAGAGAGAAGGAAGGAAGAAAGGAAGGAAGAGAGAGAGAGAGAGAGAGAAAGCAAAGGGAGAAAATTAGTTTTGAGCCAATTCTAAATTCACTATGTATGAAGCACATGGTCTTCACGTCGACGCCCACCGACTCCCGCTGCACCTGGGCAGTGGGATGGGCAGCTCTGCTGCAGATGTGGGGACCTGCGCCTGCACCAGCAGGGGCCCTGTCCCCTCCCCTCCTCTGTGGATCCCCCAGGTCACCTGCCAGTGAACACAAGGTGAACAAACACGGACCCCTGACCTTGGCTGTCACCACCCTGAGTGCACAGGTTCCACAGAGCGGCAATATGTCAACAGTATTCTGAGATATGGTCGCAAGTTTGAGGCTCAGGTTGATGGATGCGTGGACTCATTCTGCAAGAGACCACCGCTGGCTTCCTTTGAATGTATCCACGTGCCTGTGCGTGTTTAACACAGGGTCATGTGCAGGGGACGGAGCCCTGAGCTATGGAGCCCAAGCTGTGTGGCCTCAGGTGGATGCCAAGAACCCTGACTGAGGCTCTTAACTTGATTCACCTTTGTTTTTGCAGAAACATAAACCTCCTGCAATTGTCTTTGCAGAAACATAAACCTCCTGCAAGTCTGCTCTCCTTCTGTGCTTCGTTGAGATTGCTGGTTTCGTAACCTGCATTTCTACTAATCAGCACTTTCTACCAATTACCAGTTTTCTTCCAATACAACAGCCGTCCCTTCTGATTAATGCCACCATTTTGCATTTTAACATTCTCAAATTGAGGCTGCCTTCTAGACCGAGAAAACCTTAAAGAAGGATTCTCACCCTCTGGATCTGCTGTCTAAACAGCGCGTGGTACGCGAACGAAGGGATCACTTCGAGCCACGGCTCATCACCCTGGCGGTGGCTGCTGGACGGCCCTCACAGGTGGATCAACATGCTTTGTGAGTCTATGTTTCAAATACGTATTCTCTCAATGATTCTCTGTATTTCAAAATGGGGTGTGACATGTAAATGTTGCCACTGAAGACAGCTAATAATTTTTTTTTAAAACATGGACTCACAATAGCTAACCTTTTCTAGGCACGATTACGCCAGAGATGCTAATAAGTGTTTTGCATTGTCCTAACACAGTTAATTTTTACATTAGTCCTATAAACCAGGCCTCTTCCCAACCCTCCTCCTATGAATGCAGCATCAGATGCGCACTGGTGTCAGGTCACCACGCACTGGTCACACTGGTGCCAGGTCATCACGCATTGCTGCCAGGTCACACACACTGGTCACACTGGTGCCAGGTCACCATGCACTGGTGCCAGGTCAAGCACTCAGGCAGGTCACACACACTGGTCACACTGGTGCCAGGTCACCACGCACTGGTGCCAGTTAAAGCACTCAGGCTTGGGCGGGGTGGGGGCAGCGCTCCCCTCTGAGTCCAGGCATCTTGACTCTGGAATTCATGCTCTAAAATCTCAAGGTCACAGCTGCTGAGTCACAGGACTACGGAGCCCAAAAGATCCCATCCTCTGACACAGACATTTTAAAAAGCTAAAAAATAACAAACAAAACCTCAGCCTCATTTGGCTTAAGAGGCTTTTTAAAAAATATTATAATGGCTTAGCATTTTATCATATAGCGTCCCAGAAGGCTGGGTTCCTCACAGTCACAGATCAAAACTCAAGAACTAGGACCGGGGGCGCTGATTGAGATGGGGGGATGCACCCTCTGGCAGCCCTGCCACGTGACACATGGTGACGCCCCCAGCACTGCTTGCTCCACAAAACCTGCCTGGCGCTTCCTCCTGAAAATCCCCCTCGGACATCCCGGGGCATTTTGAAGTTGACTTTCAGTCCCTTTGGTTATCTCTCCAAGTGGTAAAATTCCTATGGCATCCCAGGTGCCAGAAACAGAAACATATTTTGCTGTATACACTTAGTAGCTCAGAAATTTTTTTTTTAAATAGTGAAAAGTTTTCTAGAATAACACAAATGTTTTTGTTCTAGTTGTGCCTTTCAGATGTCGCTCCCCTTAGCTTGTCATCCACACACAGGTGAGAGGGCAAGCCGTGCAGGTGAATCCACAATCCCGAGAGAACTGCAGGATTCCTGGTGTTCAACCTTGTTCTCGCCACGTGCAAATGGTTCCAGAGCTGCTTGCTGAATCCTGGCTCAAAACCTCCTCTGTGACTTAGGTCACTATGAGAAAAAACGTACATAACAAAGGTACCCTTGAAAGGGCCTCTGACCCCAGCTGTTTAGATCCATCTAAACACGCTTGAAAATACACAGCGTAAACCATCTCCTTTGTTACCTTGGAAAGCAGTAAGGATTCGATGCAGGTTGTGCTAAGGAGACATTTAAGATTTTTTTTTTCCATACTAAATGCGTTCATTTGAAATACAGAGAGCATCTTCTCATTTCTATAAATGGGATCTGACAGGAGAAGCTCCCAAATATAAGAAGTGTTTCTTTCACTGCATTCAACGGAAAATGGAGCACGCTAAACAGCGCTAGTGAAACAGACATTCGTGTGCACACGCGTGTGCTGTGTGTGCACGTGTGTGTAGTATTCCACCTGCAAAAAGGAAATTCTTAGAACATCTTTCAGTACACATTTTAAATAATATCACAGTGCATGACTGGATTTCAGAAAATGGCTTCTTTCCTGATTATTTCCACATTCAGGGTAAAAAGCGTTCTTGAGCTTTCTGTGCCCTTGCAGGAGATGAAGGCATGCTTGTTCCCTAACTGCACATCTTTGGGGAAAACCACATTTGCATCTCACTGTTGGCGCCCACATCTGGGCTGCCCCACAGTTACCCCGACAACCCATCTCTGGGCTCTTGACTGCAGAGGCTCGGAAGCGCCACACCCTTGCTTGGACGCCCTCCTGGTGCTGACGGAGCCTCCGAGGTGTGACCCCGCTCCAGCTGGTGAGGCCATGGAGCACCTGCTCAGCGGCTTCTGAGCAGAGTCCGGCCTTCTCCATGCTGACGACTGCTCTTCCCAGAGCCCGTGGCAGGTGGGGCTGCAGTGGCTGACTCAGGGCCAGCTGTGAGAGCCAGCATGTTCTGATGCATGATGCTGGCCCAGGTCCCAACGGGGCTGACCCCAAACCAGTGTGGACAACCTCCTCTGGCTCTCCTCTGCCCTGGTCCTAGTGCGGCTGACCCCGACCCAGTGTGGACAACTTCCTCCGGCTCTCCTCTGCCCTGGTCCCAGTGCAGCTGACCCTGACCTAGTGTGGACAACTTCCTCTGGCTCTCCTCTGCCCTGGTCCCAGTGCAGCTGACCCTGAACCAGCCAGGACAACCTCCTCCAGCTCTCGTCCACTTGGCTATACCCGTCCTTTGCTATAACCAGGGCTGGGCAGGTTTGCAAGGATGTGCCACCAAAGGCTTCCCAAACAGAACACAAGGAGAAGGCATCTCAGTAAGGTGCACCTGCCACATAAGTCTGGGTGCTTGGAAGTGCAAAAAAGGCCTTCCACAAGATAGCAAGAGTAGCGCTTGTTGACAGTGTGTTGGGGACAAAGACTGGAACATAGATATTTTTAATGCAAAATGCTAAAAGGAAATCTAGAGCGTGCGCCGGCTTGGAGGCAGGGAGCGAGCACTGTTTGTCTGGAGAGCAGAGGGTAAGTGGGGAAAGGCGTTCTGGGAGAGAAGTTTGTGGAAGCAGGGGGGGAAACTGAGGGACACCCCAAAGAGCTTGATGTTTATGTCACAGGCAAAAGAAAAGTACTGCAAGTTCTTGATCAGGGACTTGTGGGCTGGGAGCTCAGGAAGGTCCCTGTGCCTGGGGCTTGGAGGACGAGGAGCCTGAATGCAGGAAGTGGTGCCCTGGACACAGACCCCGAGAGGCTCACGCAGACCTGAGCTGGGGTGGTTTCGCATGAGACACCAGAGGGCTTGGATTTCAGGGACTCTGAGCCCACAGGAATGAGGAATGTGTTAGAGCTGAGATGATTGCAAGGCACGTAGACTTCCCAACAAAGGCAAGATCTATGCCAGGAAGAAAAGCAGGTTTTGGAGGCTGGACCTGAGTTTGATCTGGACCTGCGGATTCTAAGGCGCTTCCAAGAAGTCTGTGAAAGAACAGAGCCAATGAGATGGTCAGGGCTGTGAACCTCCGAGCGCTTCAGATGCGAAGTGTGGAAGGCGTTGGGCTGTGAGGGTCATGCCGCAGGATCGTGGAGGAGGCCTCCCGGGTGAGGCAGGGCCACGAAGGGAGTCCGGGAGGAGAGTGAGAGGGTCGTGGGGCAGGGGAGGCTCCGGGGCACCCGCGGGGCAGGAGGAGTCCGGCCGCGGATCAGACGCTGACAAACCAAGTGGAATGACATGGGGAAGACTGTCGGATGGAGCAACCTGGGGTCATTTTTGAAAAAGACGGTTTCAGCGGATCTGGGTGCAGAAATGAGATTGCAGATGTGAAAGGAAGAAAATGCAAGCACGAGTGGAACTTCTGAACGATTCGTCAGGAAAGAGCAGCGCGGACAGGCGGTTTGAGAAAAGCTGTGAGTTTTCTTGGGTGGGAGGATGAGACAACATGAACATTTATTTTTAGAAGGTGAAAATAAGACACCATGGGAAAGACAGTCAAAGAGGCTGGACTGGGATCATTTTTCCTGTCTGCGGGAAATGCTAGGCCGAGACCAACGGTGTGCTCGGCCGTGAAATGTGCTGTACAGGTGGGAAGTAACATGGCGTGCAGATGGCAGTGTGCATGCACAGGGAGCACGCGTGTTGATACCTGACAGCCCACGTTCGGATCCTGGCTCAGCCACTTGCCAACAGTGTCATTTGGACAAATCTCTTAATCTAAGCAACATACAATGAGGACGGTAGTCACAGGACATAACTCATGGAGTTCTGTGAATATTAGGCAAGAATGTAGCATGTAATACAAGTATAACACATAGTAAGCACTTAGTTAATATTAACACATACTATGTTTGTTCAATTTGTCTTTGAGAGACCTGTATTGTGACTCCAGATGTTGGCATTTGGTAGATGTCTCAGAAAGAACTGGTCTGAACATTTCAACTGTTTATTTTTTATTTTGGGAAAAGGACAAGGTAAACTTACCCAAAAGAAAATTATTTTTCTTTCTTACATAGAAATGAAACAGAAAAATAAATACCCATTAAATTTTATTAATTGAGAGAAAACTGATAGACAGTGAAAGGCACAGGTAGGAATCAGTGAGTTTTGACAGATGTTGACTATCTGTGGCCTCCACCCCATGTCCTCATGGGCATTTTGTATTGTCATCTTTTTAATTTAGGCCATTCTAATGAAACTGAAGTGCTATCCCATTAAAGTTTTAACTTTCACCTACTGGATGACTAATTCTTATTGGACACTTGTGTGTCTTCTTTTGCAAAGTAAACTTTTGGCTTTATGCCCATTTTTGTGGGGTTGTCTTTATGTTCTTGTTTTGTAGGAGTTCTTTATATATTCTGCATTCAAGCCCTTTGTCAGCTAGATATTTCCCTTATTCTATGGCTTGCCTTTCCATTTTCTTAATTGTGCCTTTTAATGAAGAGAATTTAAAGATTTTGATGGCTAGAGTCTCTATTCTGCCACATGGATCTATTTTGTCTATTCCAGTAGTTCTTAATCTGGGGTGATTATGCCCTCAAGGGACATCTGGTGGTGTCTGGAGATATTTTGGGTTTGCTACAACTTAGAGGAGGGTGCTATCGTCTGCTGGACAGAGGCCGGAGATGCCGCCAAAAGTTCCTACGGTGCAGAGAGAGCCCCCAACAAGAGAGAATTGTCTGGCCCCAAATATGAAGAGTGCTAAAAGTGCACAGAGAGCCCCCAGTGAGAGAGAATTGTCTGGCCCCAAATATCAAGAGTGCTGAAGGTGCACAGAGAGCTCCCAACAAGACAGAACTGTCTGGCCCCAAATATCAAGAGTGCTGAAGGTGCACAGAGAGCCCCCAGTGAGAGAGAATTGTCTGGCCCCAAATATCACGAGTGTTGAAGGTGCACAGAGTCCCCAATGAGAGAAAATTGTCTGGCCCCAAATATCAAGAGTGCTGAGGTTGAGAGACCCTTTTCTATTCTTACATGCATATCACACTGTCCCAAGATGTAACACAAGTCTTGAAATCAGATTGTGTGAGTCCTCCAACTGTGTTTTTTATCGAGGTTGTTTTGACACTTCTAGGTTCTTCGCATTTTCACACATTTTAGAACCTTCTTGTCAGTTTCTCTAAAAATTGAGGTTGCTTGAATCACGTTGATTCTCCTGAGGTCACATTGAATTCATATCTCAGTCTAGGGAGATTTCACATCTTCATATCACTGAGACTTCCAATGCATCACAGTCTAGCTCTCGATTTATTCAGATGGTCTCTCTTAGAGCACCACAATTCTATAGCACTGTTGAGATGTTTAAAACTAATCGCATTTTCCAATTATTCATCATGGGTCTACAGAAATGCAATGGATTTCTACCCATTTCATTCACGTCCTAGCCTTGACGAATGGCGTGATCTGTTCCAGGATTTGATTTGTAGTTTTCTTAGGTTTTCTATGTAAACAATCATGTGATCTAAGAATAAACCTGGAATATAAACATGGAAGGAGCTTCTTCCTTTTAAACTTTGTGCCTTTTCTCCTCTTGTTTGCCTCTGTGTCTGGCGAGGACCTCCATTAGAATGCTAAGTAGAAGAGCTGAGAGTTGGCATCCTTATGTTTTATCTCATCTTAGGGAGGAAGTTAAATGTTGCACCCTTAATGCTGACATTTTTTCTCCAGGGTTAGAATTGTAGCCTTTTACTTACTTATTCCACTTACTTTAATACACTTATTATAATGACTGGGTTGAAGTCTACCATTTTACTGTTGTTTTCCATATGTCCTATTCATATATTTGTTCCTCTGGCTTCTTTTTGCTTTCTTTTGGGTTAATCAAATATTTTTAATATTGAGCTTTAGCTCTTATTGGCTGTACAGCATAGCATTAGTATTTGGGTGTTGCTCTAGAGGTGCACTGTCCATTAAGGTAGATAAGGGGACCGAATTAGACTTAAGAGCTTCTGCACAGCAAAAGAAACCATCGACAGAGTAAACAGAAAACCTACAAAATGGGAGAAAATATTTGCAAACTATGCATCCAACAAAGGTCTAATATCCAGCATCTATAAGGAACTTAAACAAATTTGCCAGCAAAAAACAAAGCGGGCAAAGAACATGAACAGACACTTTTCAAACGAAGATATACATGTGACCAACAAGCACATGAAAAAATGCTCAACATCACGAACCATTAAATAAATGCAAATCAAAACCCTAATAAGACAGCATCTCACACCTGTCAGGATGGCTATTACTAAAAAGTGGAAAAACAGATGCTGTGAGGCTGTGAAGAAAAGAGAATGCTTATACACTGCTGGTGGGAGCATACATTAGTTCAACCATTGTGGAACGCAGAGTGGCAAATCCTCAAAGAACTAAAAACAGAACTACCATTTGACCCAGCAATCCCATTACTGTGTATACACCCAAAGGAACAGAACTCATTCTACCGTTAAGACACATGCACATTCATTGCAGCACTATTCACTATAGCAAAAACATGGAATCAACCTAAATGCCCATCAGTGGTAGACTGGATAAAGGAAATGTGGTACATGTACACCATGGAATACTATGCAGCCAGAAAAAAGAATGAGATCATGTTCTTTGCAGCAACATGGATGGAGCTGGAGGTCATTATCCTTAGCAAACTAACACAGGAACAGAAAACCAAATACTGTGTGTTCTCCCTTATAAGTGGGAGCTAAATGATGAGAATACATGGACACAGAGAGGAGAACAACACACTGGGGCCTCCTGGAGGGTAGGAAGAGGGAGAGGATCAGAACAAATACCTATGAGGTACAACGCTTATTACCTGGATGACTAAATGTTCTATACACCAAACCCACATGACATGAGTTTACCTAAATAACAAATCTGAGCCTGTACCCCTGAAACTAACGAAAGATAAAAAAAGATAGTGGCCACATGTGGAGACATGGATTTAATTTAAAAATACATTCCTTAGCTTTTATTTATTTGAAAAGTCTTTTTTTGCTCTCATTTTTTAAAAGGTATTTTTGCTGGGTATAGTATTCTGAATCGATAGACATTTTTGATCACTTTAAAGACATGATTCCATTGTCTTTTGGCTCCCATTGCTTCTGACAATAAGTCAGTCAAAATTTTCTAATTATTCCTGTGTGTTCAGATTTGACCCCTTCCTCAGTTGTTTTGTAGATTTATCTCTCTCTGGTTTGCCACAGTTTAACTATTTTGTGGCTAGGTATGATGTTTTTCTATTTATCTTTTTAGCGTTCACTCAGCATTTTGGGTCTATGGATTCTTTTAAACCAAATTTGTAAAATATTTGGCCGTTGTTTCTTCAAAAACTTTTGCCAAATTCTCCCACTTTTCTCCCTGGTTCTCTAATTATATGTGTGTCCTTCACTTCTTCTTACACATATTACTGAGGCTCTGTTCTTTTTTTTTTAATATCTCACCTCTACTTTCTTCATATTTGAGAATACCTACTGGTTTATTTTCAAATTACTAAGCTTTTATCCTGCTCTCTCAATCCACTCTTAAACCCATCCCATACATTTTTCATTTCAGACATTGTGGTTTTCTGTTTTTGAAAATTCAATCTGGTTCTTTCTCATGGCTTTCATTTCTCCATCTAGTCATGCATTAAGACCTTCTTTTCCTTTAAGATCTTTAATCTTGTAATAGCCATTTTTATATCATTTATAAGACCTTACAATGGCTGCTTTAAAGATCTTTCCAGGGAATTCTAACATTTTTATATCATTCATAAGACCTTACAATGGCTGCTTTAAAGATCTTTCTGGTGAATTCTAACATTGAGGTCTTCTCAGGCTTTGTTTTGAGCACTTCAGGTTTTTCCTCGCATGTGGGTTCCACGTTGCTACAACTTTGGCCTCTTTTTGGCATAAAGGACACGACTGGAGGAGACCCTGGCACCTGCTCCCTCCTCCGGCATGTGCTGGTTTTGGTTGTGGCCAGTCCTCCTGAGCTTTGGGTGTTTGGCTCGTGTGTTGCTGGGGCGGGCCTGGGGAGGCTGCAGATGGTCTACCCGGCCCATGCACTTGGTGGGCTTCAGCCTCCAGCCTGGTCTTCACCATCGGTGGTCAGCAGCTGGACACTAAACTCTTTGAGTGGTCCCCAAGTGTTAATAGACTTTGGGGTTCCCCTCTGTGGCTCCACCCCTTCTGTGCTGACCCCCACCTCTTCTGGCAGCCCCAGATCCCATCCTGTAACAGACACATCCAAGGAGACTGTGGCTGTCTGCTCCAGCTCCTACTGCCCTCCCGCGGTGGGTAGCGAGGGCGGTCAGAGGGAGCTCACGGAACCGTGGACAGCCCTGAGTGAGTGTGGTGCCTTTCCTTTAAAATGTGAATAGTCTCCACTTCCTGCCCAACTCTGCTTTCAAACAGGAGGGCATGTGTTTGCATGTGCGTGTGTGTGCATGTATGTGTGTGCATGTGCGTGTGTGTGCGTGTGTGTGTGTGGGCATGCGTGTGCGTGTGTGTGCATGTGTATGTGGGTTCCACAGTTCATGGCTGTCTTCTGTGTGAGCGTTTGTTCAATATAAGCTACTATCCCAGAGCCAGAACTCCTTATTACATTAAAAAAAAATCGTGTCACCAGGGTGAGCATCTGTCTGTCCTTGGTTTGGCCAACATGCATATCAGTTCTGCTGCTTTGGTGGTTGGTTTGGGGAGCCCAGCACTGTAGAGGCAGAGGCTGCACCACCGGGGGCCTCTGCCTGGGGGGTCTCCTTTCCAGACTCCCCAGAGCTCTTGTGGGCACAAGGTCCTCTGGTAAGACGTGTTTTCTCCACACCAGGAGGTGATGCTGGCAACACAAAGTGGGGTCCAAGCTGTTGATGGCAGCTGCGGCAGCGGCCACCTCCAGTCCGCCGGGTGTCTGTGGTCACATTCCAACCTCGGCACCCCTCGTCCTGCCTGTGGTACCAGCAGCACTGACTGAGGTCTCTGCCAACGCGGCTGGTGGTTCCGTGTTCACTGAGGCAGTTCTGAGGGGAGATTCCCCCTCTGGCTGCAGAGGCCCCCCAGCTGCTCTCTTGCCCGAATGCAAATATTCAGGAGACCCCAGCTCTGTGCCATCCATTTTTTTTTCTTGCCTATGAAGAGTTGATTTCTCCATCTGCTGAAGGTACTGGTGGGGTTTGTGAAGGACCCCATGAGAGTATGTGATGATCCACCATGTCCCCTAGGCTACAAGGACTCAGCCACCGCTGAAGCCAGGGCATACACTTGCAGCGAACCAGCCTCCCCCACCTGGCTCTGCCGAAGGCCCCCCGAGGCCCATTTTCATGGAAAACACTGACGAGTCAGACCTGTCAGGTCACACATTGCAAAGCCTGGCCTTATCGTTGATATTTGTACTGGGAATGGTTGATGGAACTAGAATGGAAGGTAGCAATTTAATCCTTTGACATTCAACATTTTTGAGGCTTATTTTTTAAAAATTCGATTTGCTAATCTTTCTCTATGATTTGTTTTTCCAAAAAGAATACAGAGGAGGCCAATGTGAGTGAACTGAACACGCAGGGTTGACATGAATTCGGAAGAATGGAGACCTACATCTGTCCGAACCAGGGCAGAACAGGTTCTTGAAAACGGGCATTCACTGCTGCTGTTAAAATATTCTTCTAATATATGTTAACTTAGAAAATGAGTTACTCATCTATCAAATACTTCCTGGGCATCATTTATGAAGGCACGGCCCTTGTCCTCATGGAGCTGGCTGCGCAGTGTGGAAATTTCAGTTGAAGTCAATTTTCTAAAGGATATATTTACAGATGCTCGATGTCAATCTAAAAATCTTATTTTTCTCAAATTGCTTTATATTTCCACTGTGAAATGTATTTCTAAGAAAAGAGAGCAATATTGTGCTAAGGAGAATAAATTAGATTCCCTCTGAGAAAGGAGAGTGACTTACACATCAGAAAAGATGTGATGAGCATTATGGAAATCCTCCATTCATTCGTCCTCCAGGGTGTGGGTGTCAGTATATCCATACTGATGAACATACAAATTTTAAGACAGATGAAAAATCTGCTCTTGCTACAAAATCGTGTCTCTATAAATCTTTAGAGATTAAAGACCATAAATCAGATTTTTAAAAATGAGGGAGAATTTTCATATAAACATGTATATGAAAACATATAATACAATAATATAATGTTACATATGCAACTCATTTATATTATTTAATATTCTATGTAATATAGCCACTTTGAAAAACAGTCTGGGAGTTCCCCAAAAGGTTGAATATTGAGTTATCAAGGACCCAGCACTCCATTCCTTGGTATATGCCCAGGAGAAATGAAAACACGTGTCCACATAAAAACTCATACAAGAGGCCGCGTGTGGTGGCTCACACTTGCAATCCCAGCACTTTGGAAGGCTAAGGCAGGTGGATCTCTTGAGCTTAGGAGTTTGAGACCAGCCTGGGCAACATGGTGAAACCCCATCTCTACCAAAAATACAAAAACTTAGCTGGGTGTGGTGGCGTACATCTGTAGTCCCAGCTACTTGGGGGCACTGAGAAGGGAGGATTGCTTGAGCTCAGGAGGTGGAGGTTGTAGCGAGCCGAGATAGTGCCACTAGTACTCCAGCCTGGGCAACAGAGTGAGACTTCATCTCAGAAAACAAAAAGAATAATGATCATAGCAGAGTTATTCACAATAGCCCCTGAAAGGAAACAACCTGAGTATACATCCATGATGGATGGGTAAATAAACTGTGGTCTATCCATACAATGGAATATGGTTCCATCATAAAAATAATTGCAGTTCTGACACATGCTGCAATGCGTATCAACCTTGAAAACATTATGCTAGAAGCCAGACACAAAGCTCCAATATTGTGGGGTTCCATGGCTATGACAGGGAGAATGCAGATTAGCGGTTGCCAGGGGTTGGAGGAGTTAGGGGAAGCGGGGAGTGACAGTACAGAATTTCTTTTCGGTGTGAAGCGAATGTTCTAAAATGGATTGCAGTGATGTTCGCACAACTCCATAAACTAAGGACCACTGAATTGTACTTCAAGTGGATGAATTGTATGGTACTTAAATCGTATCTCAATAAAGGATGAAAACAAGATACGAAGAGCACTCTATTTAGCTTTGCGTCATCTGTAACTTGAAACGAACTGTATGCTCAGAATGTAGACTTGAAACAAACTTTCACAAACAAACCACTGGTACCTTCAGTTCGTCTTCTCTCTCGGGCTTCAAGGGAGGACAGTGAGGGAGCTCTGAGGCAGCAGAGTTAACAGTAATTCATTTTCCACAAATACTTTCATTCTTCACCTCTCATTTGGTGCTGGTTGTGATTCTCTGCAGAAGGTATAATTCACCTTGCTTTAACAAGAGGAGAAAGTCTTCACTTAGAGGTGACAGGTTCCACAGCACAAGCTGGAGCTGCGATTTGAGCCTGAAGGCCTTCCGATTCCAAATTCGGCATGCGTTGCTTTTGTGGCATATTGTAAACATTTGCCATGGATTAGTACAACTATATGATAAACTAATAATTCAGACAAACACGGAAATGAGTCAACAATTTACTTCCAGAGTGGGGAGCTGCAGGCTTCGGTTCTCAGCCCTTCATGGATGCTGTGGGCTTGGGCAGTTAGCAAAGGCTGTGTGCTCTGTTTTCTCCCTTATAACAGGGAACATAACATCAGCAGAGACACGGGTTTGCTGAAGGGGACGACTGTCGAAAGGAGCAGGGCATAAAAGCCTTAGGCTGCTAATTGAAAAGATTTCATCCTGAAGAGGCACTTAGGCCCACAAGAATGTAGCATGTTTCTAAAGCTCATGGCTAAGTAGAGGCCGCTCTCACTAGAGCCCCAGATTCTCGCATTCACGAGAGATTCTTGTGATCATCTGCTGCCTTCAAGTCGTGAACGGAAAACGTCAGGGGAATATGGAGACTGCTTTGCTTCTCAAGCATCTCAAGGCACGCGCTCTGAGAGCCCTGCTGTATTCACCTGAGTGGCGACGGAAGTGGAAAACAAGTATGTAACCATCTTTGGCTGAAATCGGTCCACTCCCCTGAGCAGCAGGGAGCTGTGTCCAGAACACAGGAGTGGAGGTCAGGAGGTCTGGGTCTGGGGCTTGCGTTCGGTTCTGTCCATCCTCACTGCATGAACCTGCCCTGAGTGGCAGGGGGCTGTGTCCAGAACACAGGAGTGGAGGTCAGGAGGTCTGGGTCTGGGGCTTGCGTTCGGTTCTGTCATCCTCACTGCATGAACCTGCCCTGAGTGGCAGGGGGCTGTGTCCAGAACACAGGAGTGGAGGTCAGGAGGTCTGGGTCTGGGGCTTGCATTCGGTTCTGTCATCCTCACTGCATGAACCTGCCCTGAGTGGCAGGGGGCTGTGTCCAGAACACAGGAGTGGAGGTCAGGAGGTCTGGGTCTGGGGCTTGCATTCGGTTCTGTCCGTCCTCACCGTGTGAACCTGGGTAAGTCACGGATGCTGTTTGCCCACAGTTTCCTCTTTTGACAATGGAAGCAATGATCGTGTCTGACCTGCATCATCAGGGGCCGATGAAGTCAGGTAAGCCGATGGCACCGAGGCTGGCTGTAGGGTGGTGCGCCTTGCCTGGCTTCTGGAACTGTTGCTTCTAACAACAAAACGACTGCACTATCTTTATCCTGTTACATCACAACTGCTCCACACGTGATGCCAAACACCGGACCTCTTCTGCAGCAGCTCCTGGCAGATGCTAAGCACAGCGATTCTAACCCCCGGCCTATCACAGAGAAGCTGTGATTCTACCTGTGGTATCTTCATTATTATTTACATCTAAGCCATTTATGTTTGAGTTTTTTTTTAAACAAGTACATTGTTTTTTTCTTTATAAATAGTTTTGACTGTCATCAGTTTACATTTAAAGGCTGGTGTTGGAGCAACAAGCAAACATTCATTGGATGATTTTGAAATCCCAGTCTGGATCACAGCCTCTGGTGTGCTTATATGTGATGTAAATTCCTGAATCAGTCTCCTGTGTGCTTGTATGTGATGTAGATTCCTGGATCACAGTCTCCTGCCTGCTTGTATGTAATGTAGGTCCCTGCATCACAGTCTCCTGCGTGCTTGCATGTAATGAAGATTCCTGGATCACGGTCTCCTGCAGGCTAGCATGTAATATAGATTCCTGGATCACGGTCTCCTGCAGCCTAGTATGTAATATATAGATTCCTGGATCATGGTCTTCTTCCTGACTGTGTGTGACATTGATTCCTGGCTCACGGTCTCCTGCAGGCTAGCATGTAATATAGATTCCTGGATCACGGTCTTCTTCCTGTCTGTGTGTGACATTGATTCCTGCATCACAGTCTCCTGCAGCCTAGTATGTAATATATAGATTCCTGGATCACGGTCTCCTGCAGCCTAGTATGTAATATATAGATTCCTGGATCACGGTCTTCTTGTCTGTGTGTAATGTTGATTCCTGGATTTTGTGTGATGTTGATTCCTGGATTGCATTTCCAGAGATGAAATTTAGAAGGGTGGGGTCAGCCCCAAATCCTCATTTTAAATAAACATTCTAGGTGATTCCATTCCTGGTGGTCTATGGGCCAGGCCATGCTTTGAGAAGTATGGATCTATTTGGATGGAGGGACAGGGTGCCCCGCTGAGGTGCTGTTTAGAGAATCTGAATTTCTGTCCATTTCATCTGCGAATCATAATGAACACCCCAGCGAAGCAGCTCTCCCTGGTGCTGGGAGACAAGATTCATATTTACATTTTCAGCAAACTCCAGTGCATTTGCAGCAAGGCCCCTGCTCCCCCAGTTACCCAGCAACGTTTCCAGGAAAATGATTTCTGAATCCATGTCAATACCGGCCGTATGTGAACAGGGTCTGCAGTGTCCACAAAATGAAGAAGGGTCCTTCATCTTTGGAGCTGTTCACTTAAGTGTCTTTAAGTACATGTCCTGTCCCAGCTGTGTCTTGGGCATCAGAATGGGAATGTGTGGCTGCACCTTGCCTGACTTGAGGAGAGGTGCAGACGGTGGCTGGGGTGTGTGGGGAGGTGGCAGGAGGAGTTGCAGGACTCAGAAAACACCTCGCGTGAAGGCAACTTGAGTTTAATAATTTGCATGGAATCTCACCAAATATTAAGGGGTCAAATATGGAACAGCCGTCTCCTGCCAGGAGGATGTGTGGGGAGGACGATGTAGTCAGGTTTAGAAGCCTGCAGATCCCTCCTCAGCCCCAGTTCCATAGGCAAATAAGCCCCAAGATGGAAATAGTGACTGTTCCAGCTACTGTGAACTGGATCCTGGGCCCGTCACAGTGTGCAGGAGACGCCAGGGGCAAAGTCTCTGCTCTCCTGCTAGTGTGAAGAAGTTTGACCACACACAAGCAAAGCAATGCCTGAGAACGATGCCATTGCCTTGTCTGGACAACCTAACAGAAGGAAGGCCCTGCCTCTCACCCTGACCAACTTGTGCATAATTAAGACCCCACCTCCCAACCTAATCAACTTCTGTGGAACTGAAACCCAACCTCCCATCACAACCAAGCTCTGCAGAACTGAGACGCAGCCTCCTCTCTAACCAGCCTCTGCAGAACTGAAACCCAGCCTCCACTCTAACCAGCCTCTGCAGAACTGAGACCCAGCCTCCACCCTAACCAGCCTCT
>NW_012109252.1:2727328-2731214 GCF_000951045.1 Mandrillus leucophaeus
AGCCTCTGCAGAACTGAGATGCAGCCACCCCTCTAACCAGGATCTGCAGAACTGAGACCCGGCCTCCTCTCTAACCAGCCTGTGCAGAACTGAGACCCAGCCTCCCACCCTTACAGACCCCCTCACTCTGTTGAATTCTCCTTCGTGGCACTCGACACCTTTAAGACGCTACACACTTCACTTTTTATTACTGATCACCTGTCATGCTGACTGCTTATTACCTGTCCTCCTCGGTGACAGGGTGGGAAGCACGAGGGCGGAGGTCACTGCCTGCCACCCTCACGGCATTGTGGAGCATCTAGAGCAGCTCCTGACACACGGAGGAGCTCGAGGGACACTTGTGCAATGAATAAATGAATGAATGAATGAATGAATAAATGAATGAATGAATGAACTGACGTCACTCCTGGGGAAGAAGGGCTTCCTTCCTGCCCCGGTGGTCTCTGGGCTGGTAGAGGGTCAGCCTGGAGTAGCTGGTGCCATCTCATCATTGCCTGGGATGGTGTGAATGAAGCCAATGCAGGTGGGCAGGCCTGAGACCTGGTGCTAGGGTGGCCTGGCCTGGCCCCATGGACTCGGGCCTCCAGCCCTGGCCGGCTCTGGCCAACGCAGCTGCATGAGTCAGTAAATTCCCCATGTGGCCTTTCACTGTGAATTCCCCGTGTGGCACGGGCCTTTCACTGTGAAAGCTGGAGATTCTTAATAACGCCCAACTTTGAAGCCGCAGGCCGTAAAGCATGTCTGCATTTTTAAAGGAAGACCCCGTTTCAATGACACTGATTAGTCAGAGCACACCATTAATTGGAAACAGCAACACTGTCTCACACTTCCTACTAGAATATCATTAATTAGAAATATCAACATTAGCTTACACTTTCTACTAGAACACTTTTACTCCTCTTGTCATATTGGGCCATTCGACAAACATTAATATCGAATATGCATTGTGAATGATGCTGGACATTAAGAACGTATCCATTCACTCACTCCCTCATTCACATATTCAACCACCGTAGGCCGAGGGCTTCAATACAGCCAGTGTGGCTGAGGTCTGGGATGCAGCAGGCAGCATGACGGACTGCTTGTGAGGGAGAGAGGTCCCTGCAAGCAAGAAGGCACCACGGGCTGATCACACACTCACACACTCACACACACACACACAGCCTATTAAATTAAGGTTTTAGGATCAAAAGTGGCTACATAGCTACCTCAGGTTGGGTGGTGAAAAAGTATTACTGAACTAGTGCTATTTAAGCTTATATATCAATGACTAATTATGCAAGGATTGAGAGGAACCATTTAGGGAGAGGAAACAGCAACTCCAAAGACCCTAAGCTATGAGAAAACTCTGAGTGTTTGAGTAAATTAAAGACCAGAGTGGCGAGCGAGCAGACCGGGCTTGGTAACAGAGACGTCTGTGGGCTGCGGTGGAGAGGATCCATTTCACTCTCAACGTGACAGACATCCGTCACGGGGCTTTCGGGGACATGGTCTGATCTGTGTGTGAAAAGCCTGTAAAACTGCTCTCTGGGCAGGGCATCTCTGAAGGAAAGGCGGCAGCCCCAGTCAGGGGCTTATAGATAAAACTCCCATCGCCCTGGGACAGAGCACCTGGGCGAAGGGGCGGCTATGGGCACAGCTTCAGCAGACTTAAGCATCCCTGCCTGCCGGCTCTGAAGAGAGCAGGGGATCTCCCAGCACAGCACTGGAGCTCTGCTAAAGGGCAGACTGCCTCCTCAAGTGGGCCCCTGACCCCCGTGCCTCTGGATGGGGAGACACCTCCCAGCAGGGGTCGACAGACACCTCATACATGAGAGCTCCGGCTGGCATCTGGCAGGTGCCCCTCTGGGATGAAGCTTCCAGAGGAAGAAATAGGCAGCAATCTTTGCTATTCTGCAGCCTCTGCTGGTGAAACCCAGGCAAACAGGGTCTGGAGTGGACCTCCAGCAAACTCCAGCAGACCTGCAGCAGAGGGGCCTGATGGTTAGAAGGAAAACTATCAAACAGAAAGCAATAGCATGAACACCAATAAAAAGGATGTCCACACCAAAACCCTATCCAAAGATCACCAGCATGAGAGACCAAAGTTAGATAAATTCATGAAGATAAGGAAAAACCACCTCAAAAAGGCTAAAAATTCCAAAAACCAGAGCACCTCTTCTCCTCCAGAGGATCACAACTCTGCCAGCAAGGGAACAAAACTGGATGGAGAATGAGTTGGACAAAGTGACAGAGGTAGGTTTCAGAAGGTGGGTAATAAACTCCTCCAAGCTAAAGGAGCATGTTCTAACTCCACGCAAGGAAGCTAAGAACCTTGAAAAAAGGGGTTCCGAGATGGCTGACTAGGAACAGCTTCAGTCTACAGTTCCCAGCGTGAGTGACGCATTTCCAACTGAGGTACCAGGTTCATCTCACTGGGGCTTGTTGGACAGTGGGTGCAGGACAGTGGGTGCAGCGCACTGAGCGTGAGCCAAAGCAGGGTGAGACATCACCTCACCCAGAAGCGCAAGGGGTCAGGGAATTCCCTTTCCTAGTCAAGCAAATCAGTGACAGAAGGTACCTGGAAAATCGGGTCACTGCCACCCTAATACTGCGCTTCTCCAATGGTCTTAGCAAACGGCACACCAGGAGATTATATCCCGCGCCTGACTCAGAGGGTCCCATGCCCACGGAGCCTCGCTCATTGCCAGCACAGCAATCTGAGATCGAACTGCAAGGCGGCAGTGAGGCTGGGGGAGGGGTGCCCGCCATTGCTGAGGCTTGAGTAGGTAAACAAAGCAGCCTGGAAGCTCGAACTGGGTGGAGCCCACTGCAGCTAAAGGAGGCCTGCCTGTCTCTGTAGACTCCACCTCTGGGGACAGCGCATAGCCGAATAAAAGGCAGCAGAAATCTCTGCAGACTTAAATGTCCCTGTCGGACAGCTTTGAAGAGAGTAGTGGTTCTCCCAGCACAGAGTTTGAGATCTGAGAATGGACAGATTGTCTCCTCCAGTGAGTCCCTGACTCCCGAGTAGCTTAACTGGGAGGCCCCCCGCAATAGGGGCAGACTAACACTTCATACGGCCGGGTACCCCTCTGAGATGAAACTTTCAGAGGAACGATCAGACAGCAACATTTTCTGTTCAGCAATATTTGCTGCTCTGCAGCCTCTGCTGCAAACAGCGTCTGGAGTGGACCTCCAGCAAACTCCAACAGACCTGCAGCTGAGGGTCCTGACTGTTAGAAGGAAAACTAACAAACAGAAAGGAAATCCACACCAAAACCCCATCTGTACGTCACCATCATCAAAGACCAAAGGTAGATAAAACCACAAAGATGGGGAAAAAACAGAGCAGAAAAACTGAAAATTCTAAAAATCAGAGCGCCTCTCCCCCTCCAAAGGAACGCAGCTCCTCACCAGCAATGGAACAAAACTGGCTGGAGAATGACTTCGACAAGTTGAGAGAGAAGAAGGCTCCAGACGATCAAACTTCTCCAAGCTAAAGGAGGAAGTTCGAACCCATCAGAAAGAAGTTAAAAACCTTGAAAAAAGATTAGACAAATGGCTAACTAGAATAACCAGTGCAGAGAAGTCCTTAAAGGACCCGATGGAGCTGAAAACCATGGCATGAGAACTACATGATGAATGCACAAGCTTCAGTAGCTGATTAGATCAACTGGAAGAAAGGGCATTAGAGATGGAAGATCAAATGAATGAAATGAAGCGAGAAGAGAAGTTTAGAGAAAAAAAGAATTAAAAGAAATGAACAAAGCCTCCAAGAAATATGGAACTCTGTGAAAAGACCAAATCTACATCTGATTGGTGTACCTGAAACTGATGGGGAGAATGGAACCAAGCTGGAAAACACACTTCAGGATATTATCCAGGAGAACTTCCCCAACCTAGC
>NW_012109252.1:2731264-2734234 GCF_000951045.1 Mandrillus leucophaeus
CTCAAAAGAAGACATTTATGCAGCCAACAGACACATGAAAAAATGCTCATCATCACTGGCCATCAGAGAAATGCAAATCAAAACCACAATGAGATTAGCATCTCACACCAGTTAGAATGGCAATCATTAAAAAGTCAGGAAACAACAGTTGCTGGAGAGGATGTGGAGAAATAGGAATGCTTTTACACTGTTAGTGGGAGTGTAAATTAGCTCAACCATCATGGAAGACAGCATGGTGATTCCTTAAGGATCTACAACTACAAATACCATTTGACCCAGCAATCCCATAACTGGGTATATACCCAAAGGATTATAAATCATTCTACTATAAAGACACATGCACACATATGTTTATTGCGGCACTATTCACAATAGCGAAGACTTGGAACCAACCCAAATGACCATCGATGATAAACGGGATAAAGAAAATGTGGCACATATACACCATGGAATACTATGCAGCCATAAAAAAGGATGAGTTCATGTTCTTTGCAGGACATGGATGAAGCTGGAAACCATCATTCTCAGCAAACTAACCTAGGAACAGTGAACCAAATACCACACGTTCCCACTCACAAGTGGGAGTTGAACAATGAGAACACATGAACACAGGGAAGGGAATATCACACACAGGGGCCTGTCGAGGGGGGGGGGCTAGGGGAGGGACAGCATCAGGAGAAATACCTTATGTGGATGACAGGTTGATGGGTGCAGCAAACCAGCATGGCACATGTATACCTATATAACAAACCTGCATGTTCTGCACATGTATCCCAGAACTTAAAGTATAATAATAAAAAAAGATATAGGAGTGTCAAACAATAAAATTACCAGGTTTCATCTAAAAAATAATAATAGGCAGGGTAGTGGTGAATTTGGGAAGGGAGTAACTGGGTGGGGAGCTCGCTGGGGACTTCCAGAATGACCTATTTCTTGACTTCAGTATTTGGGAGGATTTTTGAGGTGGGAACCTATTACTTCTCCTCTTTTGTGTATGTATGTTATGTGTCAATAAAAAGTTTATATATATTAAAAAAAACCTGTAAAACCTGGGGAACATGGCAAAACCCTATGTCTCCTAAAAATACAAAAATTAGCCAGGGGTGGTGGCAGGTGCCTGTAATCCCAGCTACTCGAGAGGTTGAGGTGGCAGAATCACTTGAACCCAGGAGGTTGAGGCTGTAGTGGGCTGAGATCGCAGCCTGCACTCCAGCCTGGGTGACAGAGTGAGATCTTGTCTCAAAAAAGAAAAAAAAGAAAGAAAACGAAACCCTAGGAGCTGCTGCTGCGTGGAGAACAGGGTGTACGGATTCAAGATGGGAAGCAGGAGGCCAGTTAGTGGAGAGACCCCACGATGGTCCTGCCGACAGCTGGAGCCCCGAGTGAGTGGCAGGAAGAAGACAGAGCTGGGATAGAATTGGCTGTGTCCAGGGGGTGTGGCTGGCAGGAGGTAGAGCACAGAGAAAGAGCCGGGCAGGGATGAGTGTTAGACTTTTAAAATGTTTAACTTTTTTTTAGCCATATTTTTGGCAGTTAAACTCTAGTTCTATTAGTCATCATAAGAGAGTGTGACCTGGATGGGTACGGTGGCTCATGCCTGTAATCCCAGCCCCTTGGGAGGCTAAGGTGGGCGGATCACCTGAGGTCAGGAGTTCGGGACCAGCCTGGCCAACGTGGTGAAACCCTATCTTGACCAAAAATACAAAAATTAGCTGGGTGTGGTGGTGCGCCTGTAATCCCAGCTACTTGGGAGGCTGAGGTGGGCGAACTGCTTGAACCTGGGAGGCAGAGGTTGCAGTGAGCCGAGATTGTGCCACTACACTCCAGCCTAGGCAACAGAGTGAGACTGTCTCAAAAAAAAAAAAAAAAAAAAAAAGTTATACCTGATGTAAATGACGAGTTGATGGGTGCTGACGAGTTGATGGGTGCAGCACACCAACATGGCACAAGTATACCTGTCTCTTATACACATCTAGATGTGTATAAGAGACAGATACAGGAGCACCCAGATTCATAAAGCAAGTCCTTAGAGACCTACAGAGACTTAGACTCCCACACAATAATACTGGGAGACTTTAACACCCCACTGTCAACATTAGACAGATCAACGAGACAGAAAGTTAACAAGGATATCCAGGAATTGAACTCAGTTCTGCACCAAGTGGACCTAATAGACATCTACAGAACTCTCCACCCCAAATCAACAGAATATACATTCTTCTCAGCACCACACCACTTATTCCAAAATTGACCACACAGTTGGAAATAAAGCCCTCTTCAGCAAATGTAAGACAACAGAAATTATAACAAACTGTCTCTCAGACCACAGTGCAATCAAACTAGAACTCAGGATTAAGAAACTCAATCAAAATCGCTCAACTACATGGAAATTGAACAACCTGCTCCTGAATGACTACTGGGTACATAACGAAATGAAGGCAGAAATAAAGATGTTCTCTGAAACCAACGAGAACAAAGACACAACATACCAGAACCTCTGGGACATATTTAAAGCCGTGTGTAAAGGGAAATTTATAGCACTAAATGCCCACAAGAGAAAGCAGGAAAGATCTAAAATTGACACCCTAACATCACAATTAAAAAAACTAGAGAAGCAACAGCAAACACATTCAAAAGCTAGCAGAAAGCAAGAAATAACTAAGATCAGAGCAGAACTGAAGGAGATAGAGACACAAAAAAAATCAATGAATCCAGGAGCTGGTTTTTTGAAAAGATCAACAAAATTGATAGATAGCTAGCAAGACTAACAAAGAAGAAAAGAGAGAAGAATCAAATAGACGCAATAAACAATGATAAAGGGGATACCACCACCGATCCCACAGAAATACAAACAACTATCAGAGAATACTATAAACACCTCTATGCAAATAAACTAGAAAATCTAGAAGAAATGGATAAATTCCTGGACACATACACCCTCCCAAGACTAAGCCAGGAAGAAGTTGAATC
>NW_012109252.1:2734284-2761115 GCF_000951045.1 Mandrillus leucophaeus
AGTTATACCTGATGTAAATGACGAGTTGATGGGTGCTGACGAGTTGATGGGTGCAGCACACCAACATGGCACAAGTATACATATGTAACAAACCTGCATGTTATGCACATATACCCTAGAACTTAAAGTATAAAAAAAAAAAAAAAGAGTGTGGCCTGTATATGTCTACTTTTTGGAAATTTCTGAGTTCAATAATTAATTTTTACCTTTTAAAATATTTAACTTTGCAATAATTGTAGACCGACAAGAAAGTGGCAAAGACCGTGCAGGGTGCTGCCATCTACCCGTCACCACCTTTCCTTAAGGTTAACATCTTACATCACCACAGTGGGTGAGAAAGACCAGGAAATTCCAACGAGGACGGCACTCCCAGCTCGCGACAGACCTCATCCGGATTGTATCCCGCTGAGGATCTCTCCACGGTGCTGGGTCCAGTGCAGGACCCCACACTGCGCTCCCTCCCCTGCCTCCCTAAACCTCCTCCATTGGGTGACACGGTCCAGGGTTCCCCTTGTCTTTCGTGGTCTGGATGCTTCCAACGAGCATTTGTCACTTATGTTGCAAAATACGCCTTTCTTTGGGCTGCGTGATGCTTGCCCACGATTAGATGGAGGAAACGTGCTCCTGGCAAGAACCCCACAGGCGTGATGTCGGGGTTTGTGGGTGCATAGCGTCAAGGCCGCTCGATGTCAAGCTGTCCCGCAGGGCTGCCCTTCACCTGAGCATGTGGTTAGGGCGGCGGAGGCTGGCTCCCTCCACTGTGCCTTTTCTGCCTGCTCCTCTCATGCTTCCAGTCTTTCTGTGTTTTCTGAAGCCACATAGATTCCACGCTCCTCTTGCCATTTCCCTGCCTGGGACTGGGATCAGACATTTCTCCCAAGAGCCTGGTTCCTGTTATGAGAAGACGGTGGTAGGAAACCAACGCCTGGCTGCAGATGCTGGTTTCTGCCATATGTCATTGCTTCTGGGTCCTACCATTATTGTATTGCTGTCTACTTCTCCCCTTAATTCTGTCAATATTTGCTTTATATATTCAGGTGCTCTGATGTTAAGTGCATGTATTTATAATTGTCACATCTTCCTGTTGGATTGAACTTTTACTATTACATAATGTCCTTTTTTATCTATTCTGACAGTTTTTGTCTGATATAAGTATAGCTACACCTGTTCCCTTTTGGTTACCATTTGCTTGGGACATCTTTTTTCATCTTTTCACTTTCAGCCTATGTGTGTTCTTAAATCTAAAGCAAGTTTCTTACAGAGAGCATATTGTTGGGTCTTGTTTATTTAAAAAAATTCTGTACAGGCACTCTGTCTTTTGATTGGGGAGTTTCATTTCTATTTAAAATAATTACTACTAGGGACGGATTTAGTATCGCCATTTTGTTGTTTTCTGTTAGTTTCACAGTTCTTTTGTCTGTCTTTTCCTCTGTTGTCTTTATATCTTGTTTTTTTTTTTTTATTGATATGCTTTGAATTCTTTCTCTTTTTCTTTTGTGTAAGTTCTACAGTTTTTTCTTTTGGTGTGTTTGGTTACCTTGGGGACTTACATAACATATAACAGTCTGTAACAGTCTATTTTAAGCTGATAGCAATTTAGTTCAATCACATAGAGGTCTGAACTTTCACCGTCGCTCCTTCTTCATGCCACGCTCTCCTTGTCACAATTTATAACTACTTAAATTGTGTATTTTAATGTTTTTTGTTATAGTTGCTTTAACCATTTTTGTGTTTTAATTTTTATACCAGAATGAAAAGTGATTTACCTACCACTATTACAGTAGTATAGTATTCTGTATGTTTATACATTTGCCTTTACCAGTGAGTTTTGAAATTTCTTGTGTTATCATGTGACTGCTTGGTATCCTTTGTTACTACTTGAAGAACTTTCTTTAGCATTTCTCGTAAGGCAGGTGCAGTGGTGACAAACTCCCTCAGGTTTTGTTTGTCCTGGAAAGTCTTTATCTCTCTTTCATTTTCGAAGGATAGTTTTGCCATATATAGCATTCCGTGTGAGCACTTTTTTTTCTTTGAGCATTTTAAATATACCGTTCCATTCCCTTCTGGCCTCAAGGTTTCTGTTGAAAAATCCACTCAATCGTAGGCATGGAGAGCCTCCATTGTATGTGACAAATTACTTTTCTCTTGCTGCTTTCAAAATTCTCTCTTTGCCTTTGACTTCTGACAAATTGATCATAGCGCATCTTGGTGGTACTTCTTTCGGTTTTCCATATTTGGTTTTTCATGCTTGTTTGATCTAAATGTCTATTTCCTCCCGCATATTTGGGAAGTTTTCAGCCATGATTTTTCTGAATAAGCTGTCTGGTTCTTCCTTTTTCTCTTCTCCTTTTGGAACTTTCGTCATGTTTATAATGGCCTGCTTGGTGATTTTCCATAAGTTCTGTAAGCTTTCTTCATTCTTTTTATTATTTTTTTTTTGCTGTCCTGATTGAATTATTTGTAATAACATTGTCTTTGAGTTCACCAATGCTTTCTTCTGTTTGATCTGGTCTGTTGTTGAATCCTTCTAGTAAATTTTTCAGGTCAATTATGTTCTTCAGCTCCATAATTTCTGTTTGGCACATTTTAAAAATATGTCCCATCACTTTGTTGAAATTCTCATTTTGTTCCTTCATTGTTCTCTTGACCTTAGGGGGGCATCTTCATATGCCTTGTTTTGAATTCTCTGTTAAATAAATCATATAACTTCATTTCACTAGGGTCGGTTTCTGGAGATTTGTTTTATTTCCTTGGAATATCTTTGCCTGAGTTTTCATTTTCCTTGACTCTCTGCATTGGTGCCTCTCTCAGTCTTTGTGACCTTGTCTTATATGTGAGAAGACCCCCACCAGTCATTCAGAGATTCTGAGGGTCTCAGCCCATTCTTTCCCTTTCCAGAGAGAAGCAGGTACTGTGGTTTTTGCCTGGTTGCTCTGGCTGAGTCAGGGATGAACAACATGGCATCTACTAGTCTAAGCTGTCATCTCTGTCCTCCCCTAAGTGGCTGGACGGCTGGACCCATCAGAGCTCCAAGACTGGAAGGCTTGGAAGACAGATGCAGTTCTCTGTGCAACCCTGAAGAAGCTGAGGTGTGGGATGCATGGATCACTTCTTTCCTCCTCAGTGGGAAGCTGAAAGATGGAGTTCTTGTTTGCTTATTCTGCGCTGAGGAGGGATCTACCAGCCATGCCACTGTCTTCATTCTCCCCCAGGCAGCCAGAGTAGGCCAGACTCCAGCAGGCCCAATGCTTGCAGGTCAGAGACCTCTGGGGGCCCTCTTGGAAAAGTTAGGGTGCTGGATGTACTGATCCTTCCCTCCCCTGGGAAAAGGTGGGAGCTAGGGGGTCTCTTCCTGATTATAGGGTGCTGTGCCAGGGTAGGAATTCTTGAGAGAATCTCCCAAGCATCTTTGGTAAGTCTAGTTTCATATTTTCCCAGGGTGCAGGAGATTTTCAATTAGTGTTATTTATTTATTTATTTATTTATTGAGACAGAGTCTCACTCTATTGCCCAGGCTGGAGTGCAGTGGCGTGATCACAGCTCACTGCAAGCTCCGCCTCCTGGGTTCATGCCATTCTTCTGCCTCAGCCTCCTGCGTAGCTGGGACTACAGGCGCCCGCCACCACGCCCAGCTAATTGTTTTATATTTTTAGTAGAAACTGGGTTTCACCATGTTAGCCAGGACGGTCTCGATCTCCTGACCTCATGAACCACCCGCCTTGGCCTCCTAAAGTGCTGGGATTACAGGCATGAGCCACCGCACCCGGCCTAGTGTCTAAATTTTTGTAAAGGGAATTTTTCCACAAATTATTGTTGAACTGCTGTGTTTGTTGAGAGGAAGGAGGGCCCAGACCATCCTACTGCATTATCTTATTGAAATCGCTCCCCAAAAGATTTTTACTGTTGCAATGTATAATCACAAATGCTGAATTAATAAATAATTTGAGTACTTCATAATATAAATGTAAGGATCAGTAGACAGTAAAATCTATCATCCTGCTGTGATTTTAGATAATCAAAGTGTTTGCTGAATGTCCATCCATTTGAAACTAAAATGCTAGTGTAACCGCACCATGTAACATCCCAGCCAGCGGTACCCTGGTCAGCCGGTGATGCTCACAGAGAAGTCTGAGCCTGACAATTACTGTGGGATAATAAAAAGAAATGAGTTTATATTGCCCTTCCATCTGAGGAGGTCATAATTTAATCAGGAAGTAGAGAAAACACAGAAGATAAAAAATAACCATCACTGCATTAAATGGAACTACAGAAAAATGACACACGGAGAATTCTCACAATGGAAAATTTTCAACAGTTAGAAGTTTTCCAGTCATGCAATGGGAACCCTGAAAAGGAAATGCGTGGTGGGAAACCCCTTGGCTGGACTAGGAGGATGTTGGAAGTTCCTTCCAGTTACATCCGGATGGGATATGGGGACCGCTCTCTGGACCTTCAGGGGGCAAAGGGGCAACAGGACCGTATTTGCACTTCAGGGAACCTCTCCAAGCAGAAACGCAGGGGTAAAGTCAAAGAGGCCAGAGGCACACATCAGGCCAATCGTCAATATAAAGATTTTAGACAGGGATAAAAAATAGTATGTGAAGATTTTCAGAGTTTTCATAATTCAAGATTTTTACTGAACATAATCGAACATAATCTACCTTAGAGGAACAAGAAACAGCCGATGGGTGTGTATTTTGTGAAGGCTCCTGGTAAATATGAACTGGACTAAACTGGCAGTGGGGAACCGTGGAGATCTGCGACCAGGAGATGGCCCCGTTAGGTGCGGCTGGGTGGGCGTGTGCTGGGGCAAGCCATCACAGCTTTCTGTGTGTCTGGGCCCAACAAGGGCCATGGTGGATAAGGGATAAATGAGACTGGATACTCGGTGCCCCAGCTCCCAGCAGAATTGTGCAGCAGGAGGCATGAAGCTCGATCCCAGGAAACGTGCTCGGATTTCCAAGGCCTGTCTGCATGCCACCGTCTCCCTCCGCTCCTCCTCCCTCCGCTCCTCCTCCATCCACCACTCGGGGTGGCAGCACCTCCCTGGGAGTCCATCGGAGTTTGTAGCCTGCGCTAGAATTATTGACGTAGAGGCCAAGCGTGGGTTCCAGAATCCACAAATGCGAAGCGAAGCAGGGCTTCCCTCTGCTGGGGTTGGGTGAGGACCTCCTGCTGGAGATCCAGGATGCAGTTGGGTGTGATGTGGGGCCAGGAGAGATGTGGTGTGTGGGGTGTAGACTGGGCTGCACACCCGCCTTTGGGTAGAGCAATCACACGCATATTTCCTGTAGGTCAAGTAGATGTGTGGCAAATATCAGCTGTGGGTCATTTTACCCACAGTGAGTCCCAAAGAAACGTGCCCCACAGCGTAGGATCCAAACAGGCTGTAAGGGTGAACTGTGGAGGTGGGAGGTGGAGGAGGGAGTCAGGCAGGAAAAGGGGAGAGGCTGAGCCATCTCTCCATGTTAGAAAAGAAAGGAAGGGAAGACCACATCAGGATGCTCAAAAGAACTGAAAAATGCCCAGTCCAATGTCCGGTCTTAGAGAAGCAGTGACCAGAGACCAGAAAGGCCCTTTCTTTTTGCTCAGTCAACAGCCTTCTTTCTCCTCTGTCCTCCTTCACACCCGGCCCAGATGGAGCCAGCGTTAGGAAGAGGGAGGGGAGGGGGTGTGAGTGACCCCCATGCTCTCACCTCCCTTCCCTGTAAGTCCCTAGAAATTAATGTTTGAGGTTTGCAGAGGGAATGGAAGAACAGAACTTTGAATAAGAAAACAGACTGAAGGTGAAAAGACAGCAAGTCTGTCTGCACAGGGCTAAGGGCTGGTGTCTTCATGGGCGGCACCTGAGATTGGATGCGCCCAGTTCTGCAGCTGCCGGCATGGGGATGGGTCCCGAGCACAGAAAGGCAAGAACGTGTAAGATGTTTTTATATCGACATCCTCATGTTTTGAGTTTCCTTAATTATCCCAAGACAAGAAGCACATATGTTTGCTTGGTCCTCCAACACCATTGAAGATGGCTTCTCTAAGGCGGCTTAAAGAATGGTTAAGGGGCAGAGATCCACCAGTCCCTGGTAGTGACACTGAGAGTGAAGGCCTCCGCCAGGCGTGGGGCTCAGGGAGCAAGGGGCTGTCTGCTCTGGACCAGAGGGAGCCTCCGAACGGGCTGGGGAGGAAGGAATGTCCCTCAGCAGGACCCAGGAGCACACAGGTGGGATTCCCATTTTCAGGCGAATAGGACAGAACAAGATCTTGAGCAACCAATTTCTTAGAACGACAAACTCAGTTAACCATGAAATTAAAGTGGAACTTGAGAGTGTGGAATATACACTTCTCTTTATTTTAGGTAGCTAAAGTTACTGCTCTTCATGAAGAATCACAATCATTCGCTAAACTGATTTGAAGACAGATAACTGAGGAAGGGAAATCAGGTTTCAGCTGAGTAATCCGTGCTTCCAGTAGTCAGCAGCAAAATCACCATGGTCACCCAGCTGGAGAAATGACATCCTGTGTTTGACCACAGATTCCGGAAGAGAAAAGTCAACATGGAGACGGAAATAAGTTTCAGAAACAGTGTCTGATAATTACCAAGATAGAGGGGTGCCGTTTTATGCATACTTCATTATCCTGGCTATGCGATTGCTTCTATTATGGACTGAACTGTGTCTCCCTCTAGAAAAGGTCCAGGGAGATCCTCACCCCCAGTGCCTCAGAACATGACCTCGCTTGGAAATAGGGTCACTGCAGATGGAATGAGTTGAGATGAGGTCACCGGAGCGGGCTCCTAGGATGACAGTGCTCTTATGAGAAGAGAAGGGATGAAGATGGGGAAGGCCTTGGGAGGCAGAGGCCGAGGGCGGAGTGATGCAGACACAGCCACGGATGCCAAAGAGGAAGGAGGGATCCTCCCCTAGAGACGTGCAGGGAGCGGGGCCTTGCCCACACCTTGATTTCAGACTGCTGGCTTCCAGAACTGGGAGAGAGTAAATTTTTATTGTTTTAAGCCACCCTGTGTGTGGTATTTTGTTATGGCAGCCCAGAAACTAGTACAGTCCATCCCCAAATGTAAATGGTGTTGAGTCGGAAGCGACCTCAGAAAGCTTCTATCCCAGCAATACTCAAATGCGCATTCCTCACTCTCCATCAAGGCAAGGGGTTCCCTGGTGCTAAGAGCAAACCCCAACCACTCCCTGTGATGTGGTTCTGTCTCTAAGTATTCCCTCACTGTACATCTTCTTTAAAAACACCCTTGGATAGGTAGATTGCTCGAGCCCAGGAGTTTGAGACCAGCCTGGGCTACATGGTGAAACACCATCTCTACAAAAAAACAAAACAAAATGGACAAACAAATTAGCTGGGCATGATGGCACAAGCCTGTAGCCCCAGATACTCGGGAGGCTGAGGTAAGAGGATCATTTGAGCCTGGGGAGGCTGAGGCTGCAGGGAGCTGTGATTCTGCCACTGCACTCCAGCCTGGGCAACAGGGCAAGACCCTGTTTCAAAAAAAATGACCTTGGAGACACAAAATGTGGTAATACACTAAGAATAAATTTCATTTCTGAAGCTTTGAAACACACATAAAATTATCGTTCCCCTCATAGCTGAAAAGTATAATAAAGCTGTTGATCACAAATTTATTACTATGGTAACTGCAACACAAGGATAATTTGTTTTTAAATGCAGCATTATTATTGGAAAAAACTGTACTTATAGGTTGCTAGGGGGCTTAGAAGACAATGAACCTAATGTTTTTCAATATCGTTTCTTATTTTAGTGCTACATGGTTTTTGCAGGAAATCTGGAAAATATTTAAAAGAAAATACAATTCAACCACAAACCCAGAGATAACCACTGTTAGGATTATTGTGCATTCATGCATTATTAGTTTTCACTGCTGTGTGCAATAGTTTGTGTGTGTCAACTAGGATGTGGTACCATGGCATATGGTCAAACACCTGCATGGATGTTGATGTGCAGGTGTGTTTTAGAAGAGATGAATGCTTACATTGGCAGATTTCCCTCCAAACTTGAGATGAAGTCACTCTCTCTGGCTCAGGCTGGAGTGCAGTGGTGTGATCTCAGCACAATGCAACCTCCACCTCCCAGGTTCAAGTGATTCTCCTGCCTCAGCCTTCTGAGTAGCTGGGATTACAGGCATGCACCACCACGCTCAGCTATTTTTTTTTTTAGTAGAGACAGGGTTTCACCATGTTGGCCAGACTGGTCTTGCACTGCTGACCTCAAGTGATCTGCCCGCCTCAGCCACCCAAAGTGGTGGGATTACAGGTGTGAGCCACAGCACCCTGTTAAACACTGTTAATGTTTTAACAGTCTATACACATATTATTTACTTGACAATTAATTTATCTATTCAGTCCTTAATATGTATTTACTTACCGAATGAATAAATGAATAAATTCATATATTAGGTATCATATGCCAAAGAAGACAATGAACTCACAGAATACACTGTCTTTACTGTTAAGGAGAATTACATCTAAGATGACTTGTTTAGTAAAACTCACTGCTGCTTCAAGGTTAGCACCAGGTTCTACTAATGGTGTGATTCTACTTAGCTGTGTCCTGAAATCTTACAGATTGGACTCTTTTTTGCTGTATTCTCTTCATTCAGTACATTGTCTGGAATCCTGAAGGTCAGACCTTCAACAGCCATTAGATTAAGAGACATGAACAGAAAGCCTTGTGTGAATTTTCACAGAAGTATTTAGCTGAACTATCTGTGCTGCTGCTGTTAGACATTCTGAAGTCCATGACAGTAAAGAGAGTGACTCATGTTTAAGGAATGATTATTCTGAACACCGTGCAAATGTGAAAAATGCTTTGTCCATTGCGTGGCCAGACCTCTGTTAGGAGTCGTGCGATGAACTCAGGTAAGGCCCTTGGTTATGGGGCAGGAATGCACGTATCACAGTCACAGGAAAATGCAGAAAAGTAGCTCACTGGTATACTGAAGAGCTAGTAAATGCACTTTGTGGCTCTGAGTATTATCATGAATGACTTACCTGTTTTGGAAAGTTAAGACTTCATATAATTGGAAATGGAAAAAAATGATGGTATTTTATCTATGTCTCTAAACCTAACTCCCTACCGAAAGCATGGGCTGAAAAGAGAAAGTGGCCAGTATTAAATAATGTTTCACATTATAAAAATTTGAAAAAGTAATTTAAAGGAAGAAAAATAATTAATGGTGGCTATATTTGCACTAGTAACCCTCTCTCTCCTTCCTTTCATTCATGATCCCTTGAGTCAAAGTGGGAATCAGAGTCCAAATGGCTGAGTGTTTAGAAATTAGTGACTGTAAAAGCATCATCTATCAATATATGTGTGATGTAGCTAAGATATATTCTTAGGAACACTCATAGCCTCATATACTTTCATTACTAAATATATTTAAAGATGAAGAATGAAACAACAAATAGGTCTAAGGACAGCCAAAGAAGAAATAGCAATAAAAGCAGAAGTTAATGAATTAGAAAACAATTGAAAATGTTTAAATCCACCCACGAGCCACTTCCTCTCTGGCTTCACCCCAGATCACCACTTTCAGTTTTCAGGACAATCCCCCTGAGCTGGCAGACCACTATAGGCAAAGGTACTTTCCCTGAGAAGCAAATCTATAAAAATCTTCTAAGAAAGTTATTTCCTGAAATTAAATCGTTCCTATAGATGAACGGGCAATGGATTTCTGCAGAGAGACCGGTATTTGGGATAAGGCTATGCCGCCTAAAATTAGGAGATTCTCAAGCTGCCCTTTGGAAGTAGGATGTTTTTAAGAAAGCATGCTGTTACGTTTTTAGGGAAACAGGCAGTAAGCCAGCGTCTGTGGGGTCCTCGCTCTCCCGCCAGGACTTTCCAGAGGTAGGGGTTAAACTATGCATAGTTTACGGGTATAGTGAGCCCATTAAAAAAAAAAAATTTGGAATAACTTCCATTCTAGTCAGAATCTCCTTAGCTGCACCAATGAAGATAAAAGCTTCAGAGGCAGCCACACCCCCAGAAAATGCCCCTGTGGTGCTGCCCAGAAGAAGAGATACCTCGGGAATAAGTAGACTGGTGGCTGCACATTCACAAGTATTTTCTCTGCCACACTCTGTGCAGCAGTGAAAACGTAGAGGCAGGTCCCCAACAGTAAAGTTAAAGTCGCGCAGCAGTGTGTCCGTCCAGCGACACCTGGACCCAGAGTCTGTCGCAGAAGGATGCATGTGGTAGGTCTGCAGGCGAGACTCTGACCCCTGGGGCCTTCCACGCTGGTGCCACATCTGTGAACACGTCACGCTATACAGCAAGTGGGCATGAAGGGTGCGGGCGGAACTGAGGTTGCTAACCAGCCGACCCTGGGGTAGTGAGAACCTCCTGATGACCCAGGCAGGCCCCCGCTCATCGCAGGAGCCTTGAGAGCAGAAGAGGAAGGCAGAGCAAGTTGGAGATCGATGTGGACGTGAGACAGGAGAGGTCTGCAGAGTGAGAGAGACCCCCCACCCTGTCCAGCTGGCTCTGAAGATGCAGGCAGGGGCCAGAGCCAACACATGCCTGTGGGCGACCTCTGGAAACGGGGGGCTGACCTCAGCTGACAGCAAGGACACGGGGCTTTGGTCCTGCAACTGTAACACCTTGATGTGCAAGAAACCCACTCCCCACGCAGAGCCCCGGGGAGGGCAGGCTGCTCACACCTCAGCCTTAGCCCAGAGAGACCCGTGTTGGGCTCATGACCTGCAGGACTTGGCTGAGGATAAACGTCTTGTTTTAAGCCACTAAGTTTGTGGCAGTTTTTATGATAGCAACAGAAAACTAACAAAATATTTGGGAGAGAAAAGGAAATTGTACAGTAATGCACACAGTGGGACCTCATGTTTATTGTAAAATACGTCCATTCGTGTACATTTTTATACACACATGAAAGTGTCTGGACAGGGTAAAATCATGGGCAGTGGATACCCCTGGGGATGGACATGGCAGAGACAGAGTGACACTCCACTTCACATAATTACATATTGTGTTAGCTCTTTACGATGAGTCCTAATTTTACAGTTTAAGCATCAGCTTAATAACTCATTTACTGAATGGACTGCGAGTGTGCTGAGAGGCTGGCTACAGTACTGCCCAGGCACTGCCCACAGCTGGGTGGTGGGGGCGCAGGGCTGCCAGGTTTCCCAGAGACACATCTCTAGGGACGTCTCCCTGTGGTGAGCTCGCTAAGCTGCATTTCTTGTTTGCACCTGCAATGGCACAGGTGGCTTAAAGAAAAGCGTATGTGTTCTGTGGATGATGTGTTTTAGGCTGCAGTTCTCTGTAAAGGGCTGAATGGTGAAACACAGCACCCACTGCAGCCCTCTGAGCTGACAGCCCTAAGGAGTATATATATATTTTTTCTTGCTTGCTCTGTTGCCCAGGCTGGAGTGCAGTGGTGCAATCTCAGCTCACTGCAACCTCCACCTCCCAGATTCAAGTAATTCTCCTGCCTCAGCCTCCTGGGTAGCTGGAATTACAGGCATGCACCACCACGCCTGGCTAATTTTTTGTATTTTTAGTAGAGAAGGGGTTTTGCCACGTTAGCCAGGCTGGTCTCAAACTCTTGACCTCAAGTGATCTGCCCTCCTCGGCCTCCTAAAGTGCTGGGATTACAGGTGTGAGCCCTCGTGTGCCCAGTCAGTATTAATGAACAAAGCAGGCCCCAGTCTTAGGAGCCTCCCTCTTAACTAAGGTCTTCAGGAAAACAATATCAGTTGTAGCAGGTTAAAAACTAGATGTTGAAGTAAAATATGAGAAATATAGAAAGAACAGAAAAGAATAAGTAAAGCGTGAAATTTAAAAATGGAAGTTTTTAAGTTGTCTTTCCTTTTACTGAAGTTTTTGATTTAACTGAGGAAATTTTTTCTAATAGAAAAAGCTAGAATGAGACTAGAGTTGGTATGCACAAGAAAAAAGAAATGAGGTAAAAAGCGAAGAATTTACTAGAGAAACAGTGAAATCCATGAAGAGATGTAAGGTGAGATACTGGGAACAGCACGAAACAGGTGGCTGGATAATGTCCCGCTGCCGTTCTTCACGGCTGCCTGTTGGGCCCGCCGGGTGTGGGGTTAGCTGCTTCCCCGATGGGCAGAGTCCCCAGGAGCAAGTGCCAAGTGCCATTCGAATCCCCAGGCCCTCACCTCGTGCCCGGATGCCTGTGCCTCTGATGAGAGACGTCATCAGAGACCTGGGAACCCCTAGGGCTGGACCGATCAGAGTGCAAATGCTCTCTCCACACGTGCTGGCAACGGTTGCAACACAGGCTGGACCAGAATCTCCCCTCTGCTTCCCTCCAGCTGAGACTAAAAATGTGGAGCCAGCAGCACATCAGTGGTGGAGGAGACTGTGAGAGAGAGGACATCTCCCCCACAGGAGCATATAGCTTCCTATTCCCTGAAGAACTGCAGGTTGCAGGTGTATGGCACGCACAAGGAGGCTGGCGTCTACTCCCGTTTTGACTGATAGAACCTAAAGCAGCTTAAGAAATCGGGGAAATGTGAATCAGCTTTACACACGTCTTTTAAATTGATTATCTTTATGTTTAGGCTCTAAACAGGATTACTTTATCGGCGTCGCTAATAGCAGTTCATTTATTAAGTTGATTATCAATAATTCCTGACAAGTGCATCATAAGACGTTGGTTTTATCCATTCATCCAGTGTGTGCGCAGCACGTGTAATGCCTCCCAGTGCAGGTGCAATGGCAGTGGTAAGTGAGACAGCTCTTGCTTTCAAAGGCTATGGTGACTCATGGGAAAGCAAACAGGCGTGTGGCAGAGACAAGCACGAGCAGTGGAAATTCGCTGCAGGGGACCTAACTCCAGGGAGGCTTCCCGGAGGAGGCAGTCGGAGCTGGGCGTGGAAGGATGACTGGCAGCAGGGAGGAGACGGTGAACAGCCAACTTCAAGTAGGGGAGTGAGGAGGAAGAGAGCTGTCAGGGGAACAAGGCTTTCCGGGGCAGATCATGAAGGATCTGCACTGGGATGTGGCAAACCCGGAGCGTGCAACCGGAGCGTGGAGGGTCTGAAACAGAAAGCTGAGACATGAGATCAGCCTTTGACGTGAGAGGCAGGACTTGGAGCTGGTGGCCAAGACGCGCTAGGAGCTGAATGGTCTGAAGGAAGCTGTGAAAGCTGAGATACCAAATGGAGTCTCAGCATCAGGAAATGCAGCAATGTCAGGATTGCTGGGCTTAGAAACACAGGAAGCGGCTCTGAAGGGTCTTTCGTCTTTCTAGATGGATTCCGCAAAAACTGTGATTTCTTTGAAAGGCTTCTGACTCAGATGTCAGCCTGACTCTGCAAAGTCTCAAAAGCAGCCCTGACGCTCCCTGCCTATGGAGGCACAGCCACCTGCCATGGTCCAGTGGACGCTAGGAGATCCCCGGGCCAGGCAAGCAGCTTGCCAGCATGGTGGTGTTACGCTGTCTGGAGCAAAAGGTGTTTCCAGGGCAGGCTGATGGGTGTTTCCAGGGCAGGCTGATGGGCCAGAAGGAATGTCTGAGCCCGTCTTCTGAGCTCTTCTCAGATGCGTCCACCAATAGCTGGTGTTCTCTTGGTTACTCATTTGATCACCTCACCCAACCAACGGCAGATGGCAGGGAGAAGAGGCTTGGAGCCATCTCATGACTTAAATAGGCTACTCATAAATATATCCCCAAACGGGTGTCAGGAGGCTGAGGTCTGCCCCTTCTCTTCCTGTACATGATGAAAAATGTATATGACACGTATATGATGTCATATTCATCACATACTCTTCCTGTATATGATGAAAAATGTACAAGAATACAGTTTATTTCTCACCTTGGAGAAACTGCTTCACAGGATTCTGTTGCATCCTCCACTATCCATTGTTTTGGAAGATTCATTTTTGGCAGTTCAGGTTCAGATGCTGAATCGGTCAATGTGTCTCACTCTCTCCATGGCTGTAAGAATTTCGGCAAATGCACGGTCATGCAGCCACCACCACCACGAGACATGCAGCCCTTCCTCTCACTGCAGTTCTAAGTTCCTGCTGCCCTCTTCTCTCAGAGCCATGCTTAAAGAACTTCCTTTCTTGGGAGGCAGAGGCGGGTGGGCCATTTCAGGTCCAGAGTTTGAGACTAGTCTGGCCAACCTGGTGAAACCCTGTCTCTACTAAAAATACAAAATACAAAAATTAGTCGGGTGTGGTGGTGCACACGTCTAATCCCAGCTACTCGGGAGGCTGAGGCAGGAGAATCGCTTGAACCTGGGAGGAGGAGGTTGCAGTGAGCTGAGATCACACCACCGCACTCCAGCCTGGTTTGAGGGAGCGAGACCTCGTCTTGGGTTGCGGGGGGAAGGAGAAAGAACTTCATTTCGTATTTCTGGCAGTACTGGTCTGCTAGCAATGGATTTTCCCAGCTTTTTTTTTTTTTTCCTAAGGATGTCTTTATTTCACTTTGATTTATGAAAGATATTTTCTCTCAGTCTAGAATTCTGGGCTAACATCCTTTCTTTTCCTATTTTAAATATGCCACTTTATTGTGTTCTGGCGAAGTAGTTTATGATGAAAAGTTTGCTGTAGTTCTTTATTCTGTATACAATAGTCTTTAATTTTCTTGGCTTTTTTTTTTTGGAAAAGGTTTTGTCTGTATCCTTTGCTTCTGTTAGTTTGACTGTGGTGTGTACATGTGTGGGGTTTTGTCTGTATCCTTCACTTCCGGTGGTTTGACTGTGGTGTGTGTATGGGCGGGGCTTTGTCTGTATCCTTCACTTCCACTGGTTTGACCGTGGTGTGTGTATGGGTGGTTTTGTCTGTATCCTTCACTTCCAGTAGTTTGACTGTGGTGTGTATCTGTGTGGGTTTTGTCTGTATCCTTCACTTCCGGTGGTTTGACTGTGGTGTGTGTATGTGCGGGTTTTGTCTGTATCCTTCACTTCCGGTGGTTTGACTGTGGTGTGTATCTGTGCGGGGTTTTGTCTGTATCTTTCACTTCCGGTGGTTTGACTGTGGTGTGTGCATATGGGAGGGATTTTGTCTGTATCCTTCAGTTCCATGTGGGGTTTGTTTCCGGAGTTGATCTGTCTTGAGATTTTCTCAGATTCTTCAGTCTGTGAGGTGACGTATCTCGTTAATGTTAGAAATTCCCTGGCACAGCGCTTCCCACGTTTCTCCTGTTCTGCTCTCCCTTCCTCCCTCTGCTGGGCTTCGGGTTCTGTGTGTGTGAGAACATTAGATCGCTCTCCACAGCTCTCGGATGCTCTTTTCTGCCTTCCAGTTCCCACGCTTTTTCTCTGAGCCTCTGCTGGGTAATTTCCATGGACCTTTCTTCAAGGTCACTGATTCCTTCGTTATGTCGAGCCTACTGATGACTCATCAGGAAAATTACTGATTTCTGAAACCATGAATCCCATCTGTGGTCTTTACCTCTGCCTCTTTCTTAGAGTTCTCCTCTCTCCGCTGCTTCCCACTGAGCCAGGCCCACTATGCTGCTGCTTGATCACAAGACCATGGTTACTTTAACGGCTTCTCTGAGAGTTTGCGGGGACATCCATGCCACTTCTGAATCTTGTCTCGATTGCCCTGTGTCTTGAGAATGAGCTTTAATTTTACTATGTCTCCTAAGTTTTGATGAAATATTGGTCATCGTGTACAGAACAGTGGGCATGGAGGTCAATGGTATTAGTGCTGGGAAGCGGACAGGGCTCTCTTATTCGATTGGGCTTTCGGTGGAGGTGTTGACACCATCAGATGAGGTGCAGAGCTGGCTGAATCGTGCTGCCCTGGGGCTGCCTGCGCCACAGCACACACTTTACTTCCTCCAGAGCTGCCTTTTGCTGAGGCTGGTAGCAGGGCATGGAGAGGTTTTCTCAGTGCCCCCACTTCACCCAAACCAACCCCTCACGATAGGCACTTAGGCAATGTACTGTGTTTTTACAAGGATGTGTAACACGCTAGTGAACGTGGCTGTATTTTTCACGTCTTTGCATGCTTTTCAGGAATTTCTTTAGAAGAAACTTTTAGATTTTCAGTTTTAAATGGCATGCTCTCCAAAAGTTTTAGTTATTGATAAGGTGGATGAATAGTCTTTGCTTGGCTTTTACTCATTTTTGCATAGAGTCATTCATTTTTTCCTTTATTGATTTGTAAGGCGAGCTTTATAGATTAAAAATACAAACATTTGTTACTTATATTGAAAAACTCTTTCCCAGGTTTTCATTATGATTTTACTTTGGTGATAGTATTTTTAGTTTGCTTGTTGGCTTTTATCATAAATAAGTTTTCAATTTTATGAATTTAAAGTGGTATCTTTATAATTCTGCCCCATGGAATCAGGCCCAGATACCTCTTCTCCATCCCAAGAGTATAGAATACTCATATACATATGTGTCTATATATATACACACATAAATGTGTGTATATATATGATTTTTATGCTTACATATTTAATCCATCAGAATTTATCTTTATATATGATATGAAGTATCTTTGAAATAAGCTCGTTTTTCTTTATAAATTTAAAGTGCTACCTTCACTAGAGAATGACTCAGAGATATTTAAAATTATTAGAGCTTTGACTTTTTAACTGAACTAAGCAGAGAAAAAAAGCAAAGGCCTCCAAATGAAATTATTTGGTCTACCTTTCATCACAATCAGAATTGAATTGGTTATTCAAGTATTTCAAATGTTAATACATAAGCAAGTCCAGTATCTCAAACACTAATACATAAGCTAATTTAGAAATGCAGTAAATTGGATTCAGCAGGACTTGGAATTTGCATTTCAATTAGTTGATAATAATTCTAAGTGGTGCTCTGCACGTGGGCAGGGTCTGACCCGTGGACGGGGCCATCAGTCCCGGGGATCCGACCTTCCCGACTGGGGACACAAGGCCGCGAACCTGTACACCAGGGCATGAGACAGGTGGGACAGGATTTCTGCTCGTTTTTATTTTTAGTTTTGAGAGCGAGAGGCCTTCTGTTATCATGCACCGTGTTAGAAAATACAGCAGGGCATACGTGAGAGTGCTCATCTGTATAATTAGGATGTGCATATTAAGTGATTAATGAGAAGACTGATTTTTTTCTCAGTTTTACAGCAGGAAGAGAAGATGGTTTTTAACAGAATGATTCTGGCATAGGTGAAACATTTTGAAGCAGGATTCCTGCAGTCTCTGCAGAAGGAGTGCTCTGCTCTGTGGTCCAGAAGGAGGGCTGATAACAGCTAATTAAAGACCCAGCCTTCTTCCACTCCCGTACCAGGCAGTCAAAACAGAACTGCTGACATAGTCCATCTCGCAGGACGGCACGGTCAGTGCAGGTGTCCAGAGCCTCCAGGGCCTTGGTGTGCCTGATAACTTCCGGGTAAGAACCTGAACCCATACCTATCAAATTAAAATTAAGTACAATTAGTAAGTCCATCTTCCCATAACATTTGCATTCTTAACTACTGTTCAGGTGAATAGAAGTTGTTCGTGCACACCAAGAGGAGAATAAAAGCCTCACGGAGACAAGTGAACATTCATTCACATTTTTATCGTTTGAATCACTTGGCAACTTAACAGATTTTGTCAATCAGCTCCTGCTGGGAAGCTCTTTGGTGCAAAAAAGAGAAAAACACTCAGTGCACTGTATCCAATTACTTTCAATTCTGTTCAAAATACAATTATAGAATCACCCATTTTGTTTAAAGCAGCCTTTGGGTATAAAATAAACTTAGGATAAGGGTGTCTCTTTGTGTAATTTACCGGCAAAACGTCGTCAGATCACGTTAACGCAGATTTCCACACCTTGCCTCTGGCAGTTATGAGCACCCGTGCTGGTGCCAATGGCAGCTCCGAGGCACCGGGCGGGGGCTCAGGACCCGCAGGGCCCAGGGCAGGTTGAAAAGGAAGGTCAGTGCTGACTGCGCTGAGTGCTGCCCGCTCCCCAGCACGCCGTGGGCCCCCGTGGGACTCTGAGGCTGCTGCTCCTTCCTGGGTCCTGCAGGTTCCTCTTACTCCCCCAGCCGCAGGCTGCTCTCGACACCTGTCCCTGCTGCAGGGACACCAGGACGCAGCCTCCAGCAAGGCCGCCTTTCCTCTTCCATTTCTCACAATAAACCTCTTGTTGGATGTCCCGTGACATTTACTTGAACTATTATTATTATTATTACTGTTATTTTGAGACAGTCTAACTCTGCAGCCCAGGCATGTAATGGTGTGATCTCGGTTCTCTGCAACCTCTGCCTCCTGGGTTCAAGCAATTCTCCTGCCTCAGCCTGCCAAGTAGCTGGGATTACGGGCATGTGCCACCACACCTGGCTAAGTTTTGTATTTTTAGTGGAGATGGGGTTTCACCATGTTGGCCAGGCTGGTCTCGAACTCCTGACCTCAGGCAATCCGCCCGCCTTGACCTCCCAAAGTGCTGGCATTACAGGTGTGAGCCACTGCACTCGGCCCCTTAAAAATTTTTTATGGTATATTGACAAAGTATGTGTATTTATTGGGTTAAAAAGTGTGTTGTGATTTTAAATACAATGTAGAAAAATTAAGTGAATTAACATAGCTATCAGCTCAAATATTTAACAGTTTTGTGATGAAAACATTAGAAATTCACTCAGTGATATTGAAATGTGCAGTACTCAATTACTCGCAGTATTCAGCGTGCCATAGTGATCTAAAAACATGAAGAATATCCTCCCGTCTCACTGAGGCTGGTTCTTTTGACCCTTGTCTCTCCATTTTCTACACCCCCAGGTTCTGAACCTCCATTACACTCTCTGCACCTGTCAGTTCCATTGTTTTAGGTCCTGCATTTAGGTGGGGATTTGCAGTGTTTGTTTTTCTGTATTTTGGCTTATTTCATGTAACCTAATGCCCTCTGCTTCCGTTCATGTCTGCCTTCCCTCATTCGCCACAGCACTGCTCACAATCGCCAAGTCACAGAGTCAACCTCCGTCACCAAGGGGTGAGTGGATGAAAATGCAGTAGATACGGTGTGGAATACTAGTCACTCCTAAAGAGGAAGAAACTCTGTCGCTGGTGATGATTTTTTGTATTGTTCATAGCCTCTTGTTGCGCGTCATTATGACCTAACATTGTGTTTCTCCCTTGCTTGCCTCTCTCTGTCCCTGTGTTGTGAGTGTCTGTGCACGTGTGTGTTTATAGAAGACACTCAGTCACTAGCAGGAAGCACAGCAGGGGATTCCAAACACAACTCTTAGGCGAAGAAACATCTTCAAGAGAGACTCATTCGGTATTTTCTCAAGGATTGCAAAATCTCACAAGTCACATATTTATGTAGAGTGAGATTCCCGTCACCACGTGTGTTCGTGGGTTTCCTTTCTTGGCGCCGGAATGATCAGGTTGAACCATATACAATTTCTGCTTTTGAATATTGGCTGAATGTTGGCAGTTTAATGTGGGTCAGCTAACTTTATCAGTAAAGGTGCTTAGCTCAGCCTAAGTGGGAGCTTTTATTTGCAGTAACACACGATTTGGGTCATAATAAAATGGAAATGCCAACAAACTGTTTAATAAATGCGCTTGCTCAATGGATATTGAGCTCTGGTGGGAAGGCCACACACAGGACTCATCACCGAGGGACGTGACTCATCACCGAGGGGAGATTCTGCTGCCTCTGGGGGCGGGGGGCAGCGCGGTTTAGCGGCGTAAAACCGAGAGACCTAAAGTTGACTTCCAGCGGCGGTGTGACTCGCTGAGACACGGCTCTTCATCTCTCAGGCGTGGGTCATGGTGTCTGCTTCAGCACCGTTACCAGAGCGGTGAGGGCTGGGATGGCTATTGTTCTCGGTATACTACAAGTCCTGTAATTATTGCCAGTGCTATGCCTAGTTCATCACTCTCTTGTCTCACCTTACCCCTCGTACACTAAAATCTGGCGACGCGGAACGTGTTTCCATTTTCTGATCGCACTTGAGTGATGCAACAGAGTTGGCATTCAACATGAAATAGTGCTATTATAAAATATCATTTCCCTCTCCCGTAAAAATGCTGTGTTTTGGGAACTTGGTCCTGCTCTGCGCAGGGCCGATGCTCTCCTACCCACCGCTTACCCTCATGCTCTAGGCTGGACCCCTCAGTGCAGATGTGAGTCTGCAGAGAGACAAGCCCGGAGCTCCCGGAATGGGTTAGGAGTCCTGTCTCACGCATTTAGAGAGTACCTCACTTTACACATGTAAGTTACCTACACCGCTTGTGACTACTCACTAAAGGGCACGGGCTCTGTTAGATTCTAAGGGGTCGGCTCACGCTTTCTGTAAAGGGCCAGATGTGAGTATTCTAGGGTCTGCCAGGTGTCGGGGTGTCTCACACCTGCTCAGCCCACCTGAACTTGGGAGGCAGCTGCAGCAACATGATAACCAGCGAGTGGGCCACATTCCAATAAAACTTTATTCACAAAACAGGCCCTTGGCCGGCCCTTGCTGGCCAGCCTCTGGACTGAAAGCTCCATTCTCTGGTGTTAATTTTCCTGCATTTGGGCACCAGAACAGCATGTGATGTTTCCTACATACTTCCCGAATAAACGAGCTGTTATTATTGATGATTAAATATAACTTAAGCAAGAACACGTTCCCCAAGCTGTGAAGCCCACAGACAGCAGTCAGGGGTCTACAGGACTTTTCTCTCAGACACTCTTCACCCTTTCTGTCTTCTCCATCTCATCAGATGCCCCCACAGTTCACCTCTCTCTCCTCTCCATCTCATGACACCCCACAGTTCACCCTCTCTCCTCTCCATCCCATCAGACACCCCCACAGTTCACCCCTCTCCCCTCCATCCCATCAGACACCCCACAGTTCACCCTCTTTCCTCTCCATCCCATCAGACACCCCCACAGTTCACCCTCTCTCCTCTCCATCCCATCAGACACCCCACAGTTCACCCTCTCTCCTCTCCATCCCATCAGACACCCCCACAGTTCACCCTCTCTCCTCTCCATCCCATCAGACACCCCCACAGTTCACCCTCTCTCCTCTCCATCCCATCAGACACCCCCACAGTTCACCCTCTCTCCTCTCCATCCCATCAGACACCCCATAGTTTACCCTCTCTCCTCTCCATCCCATCAGACCCTCCACAGTTCACCTCTCTCTCCTCTCCATCCCATCAGACACCTCCACAGTTCACCTCTCTCTCCTCTCCGTCCCATCAGACACCTCCACAGTTCACCTCTCTCTCCTCTCCATCTCATGACACCCCATAGTTCACTCTCTCTCCTCTCCATCCCAGCAGATGCCTCCACAGCCAGCCTCTTGGGCATTACGGCGTCTGCACCCGTACTGTGGTGAACATGTGAAATCCAACTGAGCCTTCTCCAAGCTCAGGTGGGAATGGTCAATTCAGAAATCAATTCTAAAACTAAGATAAATGAGGAAATGGATTAGGAGAACATGTTTGGATATGAATATTCACCTGCTACACATTAAAAATGCAGATATTTAAATGTGCCCAGATGGAAAGGACCCCAGGAGTGAACGTTACGAAAGGGCTGTGCGTAATGGAGCAGGATGCAGAGACGACATCACGGTGCCAGCCACAGTCATGGGTGGTGCTGGGAGTTCACATGGGTGAAACCCAAGTCGTTCCCAGCACAGTTAACATGACTCTGGAGGCCAGGAGAATGAAGACAGCACATGAATGTGTTCGTGCCTCCTCGGTCTTGTCTTTCCTGTTTCATCTGAGGTCCCTGTGATGTGCTTCTGACATCTCCACTGTTAAAATCCTTCAAGGAAATTTTGTCCACACTCACTACAACTTAGTGTACCCTTGTTTCCTGGAAACACAGGGTTACAGAGTGGCAACTATGGGAGTTCTCCCAGTCCTGGCCGTTTTCTTCCTTTTTCTCCTCTCCCCATAGTATCTACTCTGGCCTCAGCCACTGCCCTCCACAGAGCAGTGTCATGGGGTGAAGGCCATGGGGCTTGGGGCTGAGTTACTTTCAGCTGAGAGCCTTGGTGGCTTGTGCAGCCTCCAGCACCTCACCTCCCTGAGCCATGTTTCTGTCCACAAAACAGGCATCATCAGAGCTTCCCTGAGTTCCGTAGCTGCAGCAATGCCATTGAAAATGGGTAAATGAATTACACTGGAATCCATAAAACGTAAAGGAATATAAGATAAACTAAGGTGCTAACAGGCAATAGCAAAAATGTGGTGATACCTCCTGGTAACATAATTTTTTTTTTGCAGAAATTTTCGTTACATTAACCCCAAAGAGTGACCCACGGGAGTTTCGGGGACTTTCAGGTTAGTTCCCGGCAGGCAGGGCATTGTCTAGACCCATCACACAGCTGCTGTCTGCGCTTTGTCATCCACACCACGGTGTCAGATTTAAGGAAAAAGAATGATTGGGGCACGCATAAATTGAGTTTGGCAGAATGCCTGACATTTGTTGGACTGATCAATGAAGCAATAAATCCTGGATAAATGGAAGAATGGACCCAACTGTTGCACCATCTCTGCTGAGTGGACAGCGGCACGGGGGCCACGGGCAGAGACGGACCTGGATCTGCCGAGTGGACAGCGGCACGGGGGCCACGGGCAGAGACGGACCTGGATCTGCCGAGTGGACGGCGGCACAGGGGCCACGGGCAGAGACGGACCTGGATCTGCCGAGTGGACGGCGGCACGGGGGCCACGGGCAGAGACGGATTTGTGTTTAGAACAGGAGTAACTTAGGCAGCACGTCTCACCCGTTTTCCTCACATCTGATCAGATTTGAGGCTGTGGAATGTTTTCTGGTCAGGTGTTAAGGGTTGTTGGTGGGTGAACTCCCAGAGGGTTTTGCACTTGGGTCTGGCCAGTGTTTAGGTGATGCTGTCAGGGGGCCTCGGGCTCATATCCCTTTGAAAATCCCTGGCTTTTCGAAGAGTTTCAACTACATTGGGTGATGGTGTGAGTTTTGCAAATGTAAAGTTCTGGGAGCGTCCTCTGAACGTCGTTAGCACTGGAGCCTCGTACAGGACTCTGGGCCAGTCCCTGATGTGAAGAAAGGAAGGAGACACCGTCTCCGCCACTGAAGAATGAGGTGATAACGATCCTGGGGGACCCGCAGCAGTGATGGTGAATGAGTGGGAGAAGGAACCCATTAACATCAAAATGCCTTTCATAACTCTTAAAATTACGAAATAATTCTTAAAATTCTTAGTCCCTGCCCATGGTCTAAAAAAGTCTTTCTTTTTTTTTTTTCTTTTTTTCACGCTTTGCTTTCAAATGCATAGAATCCTGAAGTGAATCACAAACGTTTAAAGTGTGAAGTTATCAATGGCTGTTTAGCTGGGGGTCCAAAACCCCAGGACTGAGGCTGGCCTGGCAGCCCTGGACCCACGAAGCATAGCTTCTGCATGTGTGTGCTTTTCCCCGGAAGAGGTCTCAGATAATTCATAATTCCCCTAATGTCTTTAAGTGCCCCAAATAAAAGGTGGGTGAGAGCCGACATCCAGTCCAATCCTTCACTTTCCTGTACTTTCCTGTTGGAGCAGATGGGTCAGACAACTTGGCTCTGCTCCCAGCTCCGTCCAGCTCCCCAGCCCCTTCCCGGTAATCATGTTTCCTGGCTGTTTCCTGGCTTACAAACACCTCCTCCCCATTTCCTTCCAACAAGTCTAAGAGCTTCCCCAGGGTAAGACTTTGGCTTTGTTCTCAGCCACTCGTCCCACAAGCTGGCACCGACCACCCTCTGTGGAAGAGGAGGAGATGGATGGGCCTGGGCTGGGCAGACACAGGGCCTGGTCTCAGGGCATGTCTGGTCTGCCATTCCAACACTACAGCGCTTGAATTTAGTTGAACTAGGCAATAATGATAGAGTTCGGATTTGTTAAGTTCCAATTTGTAAGATTTGGTTGCAATTTAAAAGTTCACTTTTTCATCTTGTAAGTCAACAGTAATGAACAACTGGAAACACTGGAAGAGGTCACATGGTCACTGGTTCATCGCTGGGTGCACCTGGCGTGGAGAGAGACCATACAGGGAGGGCCCTGCGGCCCGGGGCTCCGTGTCTGATGTGTGGGTATGATTAATATCTCTTATGTGGCACTGGCCAAGGCTGAGAAGCACTTCTGCCCTGGCTGTCCACTTGCCCAGGACCACACGGCCGGCTGCGGGAGGCGGCGGGGGGTGGGGGGCTTCCAGGCAGTTCTTGGCATTAGCTCCCAAACTAACCTGTGGGACTAGCCGGCCGCGGGAGGCAGTTCTTGGCATTACCACCCGGACTAACCCGTAGGACTCAAGATTCACAGCAGCTGGCTGTTGAGAGTAACAGTCATATTTTCATGGTTCGTAGGAACTGCTGATTTCCCAAAGAGTTTTATCTGTCTATATTTTCAAAATTAAATTTATTAATAAATTTTGGGCAAATATGTAAAGTGTAGGGTTTTATCTTTATAAAGCTAGTCTACTTCCTCCCTCCTCTACAAAAAATGTGTTGCCTAGAAATGCACTTATAAAGTTATAGACAACGACAAAATTCCCTGTTAACGATTTTTACTCACAAAGACATTCAAACACACACCCGTATGCACACATTCATACAAACAGAGACGTGTGCTTGTCCTGAGGATAATTTGAATGATCAGAAAGATACAACGGATCACATTGGCTTTAAAATTTGAAATGAAAGTTGCCCAAGCATACTTCCTTAATTACTATGTGATTAATAAATAGCCAAAGCTCTGGTTGTTCTAAACCAAACCAAACCAAACCAACCAAACAAAAAAACTTGAAAATTGATGGCCATGGTGTCTACTATTTCCGGCTTGGGAATTTGGTTTAAATGGATGGCACTCGGCTCACGGCGAAGGGGTTTTGCAGAGGGAGCCCGCGGACAGTGGGAAGCGCTTGGAGGGGGAAGGCAGCTGGCCTCACTTACGTCTGGTGCTCTCCAAGCGGTCGCTGTCCGATGGGCTTCAGCAGCGGCTCCGGTCGGATCCCCGACTTTGGTGACGTCTTGGGGCTGGAGTCTGACTCTCCACTCTCCTCGTCCCCCATGGCTTTAATGTAACTCCCGCTTCTCATTCTCCTGCAGGGAATCTCTTCATCTTTGCCACCGGTGGGGTACCCTCCCCACTCGTCCTGAGGCACCTAGGAGCAGACAGACACGAAACACCCATCAGCTTTGTCACTGAGAACGGTGGCATCAGCTCCTTTCTGGAAACAAATCCTCTACAATTCCATCAAAATATAGCTCTTCACGGTCATTTATCAGTTAAAGTCAGCTGCATAAAAATGCATACCCTAAAAGGATATGAATAAAAACATTGGTTTTTCTTCATTATAAGTGATAGGTAAACATATGGATACAGTGAGAACATGTGAGAAAAGTAAGAGAAGAAGGAAACTTGCAATCTCAGCAGCTGGGAGAAAGCACGGGCTAAAATTTAGTTTATTTCCCTCTGGTATAAGAGGAAACTGAAACTTGAGAAACTGAACAAAGAAAAAAAGGAAGAAAAAAAAGAAAAAAGGGAGAAAATGCCTATCTTATTGTCCATTTATATTTTATTTGCAAGCAAATAAAGGAGGACAGTTTTAACTCTAGAAGCCAAGTTCTATCACACATGCAAATTCTCAGCACTCAGAGTTGCAAAAGGATCTTGTCCAGCCACATCATATGCCAGCTGATATACAACTAAGCACCTCCGCGTGGAATATGTCTGCCTGTTACAGAACTCAGCACCCGTTCATGTTATCTATCTGTGTGGTACACAGTTGAGCATGTTATATGCCCGCCTGGTGCAGACTTGAGCAACCACGAATGCTGTATATCTGTGTGGTACAGAACTCAGCACCCGTTCATGTTATATATCTGCATGGTACCAAACTGAGCAACTGTGCATGTTACACATCTGCCTGGCACAGAGGTGAGCACCTATGCCATTATATATCTGCCTGGCACAGAACTGGGCCCATGTACATGCTATACACCTGCCTTGCACAGAGCTGAGAGCCCACATGTATAATATGTCCACCTGGTTCAGAGCTGGGCATGTGCACGTTACATGCCCGCCTGGCACACCATCGGGCACCGGCACTATATGCTCTGCCTTGTTCGGAGCTGGATGGGTGTGCATATTTTATCCTGCCAGGCGTGGGGTTGAGCAGCCCCCTGTGCTGTGTATCTGACTGGCCCAGAACCGAACCCGCGTGCATTTTATATCTCACCCACAACGGCCCCACAGGCTGCCTGCTGTGTGTTTGTGTTAAGTGTCTCTCTGAGGGGAGGGTAAGCCATGAAGACGACAACGCGGGCCAATATTCTGTTTCCATCCACCATCTGTGAAACTGGAAACCCAACGCGGTAATGAGCAAAACGTCACGGAACTGGAACACAGTGGTTTGCGCCGCGGGAGCTGCTCCGTGCGGCTCAGGACATGGTTTCTTTTCCCCACGGTTCATTAGCTTTGAACAGCTCCCCAGAGGCTCTGGATAAAGTTCACTCCATAGGTCAAATTCACATTACAAAAGCAAAAGAACACAGCATGCAATCGCTGAGCGTAGAGAACTCCAAAGCTTTCCATAGCAACCGGATCATCACCCACCGTCGGTAGTCAGGGAACTAACGTAGTGTGTTCTTCATGCTGGAGAAGAGAATCTCCCCAAATGCTGTTTACAGAGAAAGAAAATAAAAAATTTCCATATTCAAAAAGTCTTCAGACAGGGTATTCTTTTTCCCTTGCTGTAAAATATTTAGATACTGAGGTATATTCTTTATGTCATCGTAAAAGGAACCTGCTATCTTTCCAGTGTCCATATTGCCTGTGAGTCGATCGATAGCACGACCAGCAGGAATCTGCGTGGCTGGTGGTAAAGGCAGGTCTTTTGGCTGAAGGCCCCTTTATTC
>NW_012109252.1:2761165-2762071 GCF_000951045.1 Mandrillus leucophaeus
TTACAAAAGCAAAAGAACACAGCATGCAATCGCTGAGCGTAGAGAACTCCAAAGCTTTCCATAGCAACCGGATCATCACCCACCGTCGGTAGTCAGGGAACTAACCTAGTGTGTTCTTCATGCTGGAGAAGAGAATCTCCCCAAATGCTGTTTACAGAGAAAGAAAATAAAAAATTTCCATATTCAAAAAGTCTTCAGACAGGGTATTCTTTTTCCCTTGCTGTAAAATATTTAGATACTGAGGTATATTCTTTATGTCATCGTAAAAGGAACCTGCTATCTTTCCAGTGTCCATATTGCCTGTGAGTCGATCGATAGCACGACCAGCAGGAATCTGCGTGGCTGGTGGTAAAGGCAGGTCTTTTGGCTGAAGGCCCCTTTATTCATTTCTAAATGCCGTGCCACACCAGCGCTCTGGCAGATCTGACATCTTCCACATTGCAGCCCAGGACAGGAGCCAAGGCAGAGGGAAAGCCGTGTTCATTTCTGTCACTCACATATCCTGGACTTCCAGCCTGGACGAGCAGGAGCTCCCCTTACCATGGACCCCGTGTGGCAAGGGATCCTGAGCACCACACAGTCCCGCAATAACAAGGCACAGACACCCAAACAACACACAGTCCCGTGGTAACAAGGGGCAGACAACCGAACAACACACAGTCCCGCAGTAACAAGGGGCAGACACCCAAACAACACAAAGTCCCAAGGTAACAAGGCACAGACACCTGAACAACACAAAGTCCCAAGGTAAAAAGGTGCAGACACCTGAACAACACAGTCTCGCAGTAACAAGGCGCAGACACCCGAACAACACACAGTCCCACAGTAACAAGGCGCAGACACCCAAACAACACACAGTCCCACAGTAACAAGGCGCAGACACCCGAACAACACACAGTCCTGCAG
>NW_012109252.1:2766814-2769942 GCF_000951045.1 Mandrillus leucophaeus
GCCCCTGTGGGTCACAGTGCAGGTAGATCACAGCTGTAGCACCCCCAAGGTGGCCCAGACATACGGCAGCTCACAGTGACACCCCAGCACCATGCACACTAGAAGATCCAGATGCTGTGATGAGGAGAGGGTTGGACAGGATGGAAAGTTCCAGATTCTCCTTCCACCCAGACTCCAAGAGGCCAAAAGGCTCAGAAGAAGGATCCTGGCCTGTGACTGTGAGCTGGACAGGCAGCGTCTGCAGTCCTCTCCAGCCAGGTTCTTCTAAAGCCTTTATGACCTGGTGCCTTGTGCCCAGGTCTGCACGGTTCAAAGAGGAACACAGACCACGCTGAAAGGGAACTGGAGGTATTGTATGCGTCTGTTCTCACACTGCTAATAAAGACATACCCGAGACTGGGCAATTTATAAAGGAAAGAGGTTTAATGGACTCACAGTTCCACATGGCTGGGGAGACCTCACAATCATGGCAGAAGGTGAATGAGGAGCAAAGGCATGTCTTACATGGCGGCAGGCAAAAGAGTGCGTGCAGGGGAACTCCCCTTTATAAACCCATCAGATCTCAGGAGACTTAGTCACTATCATGAAAACAGCAAGGAAAGATGCACCCCCACGATGCAATCACCTCCCACCAGGTCCCTCTCACGACACACGACGATTATGGGAGCTGCAATTCAAAACGAGATTTCGGCGGGGACACAAACCATATCAGGTATTAACGACCTGGTCAAGGTAAAACTCCCACAGATGACACCGCAGAGCTGCAGAGCTGTAGGTCGGGTAAGAGAGAGGCCTGGGGCCTCAGCCACAGCAGGTTCTCCCAGCAAGAAATCAGCAATTAAGAAAACAGGCATACATTTGCCCATGTTTTGTTCAAATTTTGTCCATGTGAATTTTGGTTTCACATTTCCTGACAGTGAGGAAGTTGGAGCACTGAAAACAAGTGACTAAGGAAGAATATAACATTCACAACTTTGGCAATTTGACGATTCTTATCTACGTGTCTTCAGCCAGGTGGTGGGCGGTGAAGCTCCCAGTCTTTCTGGAGATGACTGGAGGCCTTGGGACTGGTCATGTCCTTAGACTGGGCAACTTTCTTTCCAAGAAGGTTCCTCAAGACAGTGCGACCCAGGGCCAGGGACTGGGGAATTGCTAATCAGGGAGAAAGGAGAAACAACAATACTACATCATAGGAGATGACTTACAATATTTATTACAACCACAGGATGGATACTACCCAGCTATCAAAAATAACATTGCAGAACGTGTATTTAGTGATGAAAAGATGCTCATGAGGGGGAAAAGCAATTTTTAAAGCACAGTGTCCACTTGACCTTTTTGTGCCTTTTAAAGATGTAACTGTGTTATGTGCAGAAACGGCCAGAAGATGTGAAACAGGGGCCGTCGCTAGGAGATGAGGGTTACGGGCTTTTCAATGACTTTTCCTTATATTTTCTAAGTTGTCCACATGAACCCTTATGACTTTTGTAATCAACACCCTTATTTTTAATTTAAGAAAAGCCACAGTCCTCAGTGACGTTACAATTCGGTACAGGAGATGGACAAGAAATGAGGGATAGCGTCATTAGGGCGGAGAAGCCAGTGTGGAGGGGACACGTGTTGAAGGTCACTGTCGGCCGACGGGAGGGGCCAGGATCAGGGAAGGTCCTGGGGTGAGGTCCGGGTTCCCTTTTGTCTGAGCTGGACCAGCAGAAGGTGCAGGCAGAGGCGACAGGGCAGAGGGAGGCCCGGCCGCCAGGCTCCTGGGCACTGCCCAGGGGGAGCTCGCACTGCCACCCTCCCGGGGAACGCGTGAAGAGCTGGGTTCGGGAAGGGAGGCTGAGGCTGGCTGGCGGCAGATGGAAGAGCAGCTCATCTGCCATCAAAGAAGAGATTCACTTTGGCAGGTTTATGAGATTTTTTTGTGTGTGTGTGAATTAAAAACATGTTTCCACAAAAAACAAAGTAAAGATTTTTTTTTTCAGCAGCCTGCAAATTAACTAACAAATGAGACCAGCTTGTACGTTTCTGTTTCTGATTTAAGAAGCCAATTTCGCAGGCTTTGACAGAAGAAATTTCAATACAGAAAGAATGTCAACCAGAGTCAGTTTCAAAGCATGAATTCAAGTACCAAATCCCCATTCCAAAGCGTATGTCTGGAGACTATCAAAAGAACAGAAGAGCAATACTAAAACACCAGGCTGCCTCAGCAAACAAATCTCTCTCCGTTTGTTACAGCGTTCGAACCCTGCAGCCCTCAGCCCAGGGTGGCCAAGTGCACGCTCTGAGACCCAAATGGCTTTATGGCCTTCAGTGAAGGAATGAATAAATTTCTTTTCACGACAGCTACCAGACTCTGCAAATCCAGTTTGCAGTCCTTGCTGCATTTCACGGCAATCAATTACCCTAATTACCTCCTTGCACCTCGTGGTGGGTGATGTTCATAATTTCTAACAAAAAGGCATTTTCATGAGGGTGACATCAGCATACATTTTGATGTCTCCTGTTTCTTGCTTTAGGAATAGTTCAACACTGCACAAACTGGAATATCCTTTCTTTCTTCCAACCTGCAAAGCCCAGGTGAAAGGGGCCAGGATTCCACCACCATATTCTCTTTGAGGCGCTGGAACCGAGGAAGAACATCATCGTCCATTGCTGCACGTTCCCGCAGGGAAATGTCTGCTGCATTCCTTCAAGACTTGTGCGTGTGTGTGTATGTGTGTGTGTGTGATGTGCGTATATGTGTGTGTGTGTGTGCAGGTATATGGCTGTGCATGCACGCCTATGTGCGTATGTGTGTGCATGTGTGTATGTGTCTCCCTCCTTCCAGGAGACCGTGGCAAAGGCTCCTGCCCATGCTTCCCTCCTCCCCCGCCTCCTGACCCATAGGGGTGTCCCTGGGGCCTAGGGTGTGGCCTCACCCTCTTCTGGGGCTGTGAGTTGTGAACTGTCTTTCCTATGGCTGTCTCCAAACCTGTGGGCCGCACCACAGCTGAGTCTACAAAACCCCCATCTAACCCGCCTGTGACTGGGCACACGTGACTGGGCCCCTTGGCCCCGTCCAGCTCCTCTCACCCTCATGCTGATACTAGGAATGGAAGCCACGGGCTCACGGACACCAGGAGGCC
>NW_012109252.1:2769992-2770712 GCF_000951045.1 Mandrillus leucophaeus
TTTCACGACAGCTACCAGACTCTGCAAATCCAGTTTGCAGTCCTTGCTGCATTTCACGGCAATCAATTACCCTAATTACCTCCTTGCACCTCGTGATGGGTGATGTTCATAATTTCTAACAAAAAGGCATTTTCATAAGGGTGACATCAGCATACATTTCGATGTCTCCTGTTTCTTGCTTTAGGGATAGTTCAACACTGCACAAACTGAAATATCCTTTCTTTCTTCCAACCCGCAAAGCCCAGGTGAAAGGGGCCAGGATTCCATCACCATATTCTCTTTGAGGCGCTGGAACCGAGGAAGAACATTATCGTCCATTGCTGCACGTTCCCGCAGGGAAACGTCTGCTGCGTTCCTTCAAGACTTGTGCGTGTGTGTGTATGTGTGTATGTGTAATGTGCGTATATGTGTATGTGTGTGTGCAGGTATATGGCTGTGCATGCACGCCTATGTGCGTATGTGTGTGCATGTGTGTATGTGTCTCCCTCCTTCCGGGAGACTGTGGCAAAGGCTTCTGCCCATGCTTCCCTCCTCCCCCGCCTCCTGACCCATAGGGGTGTCCCTGGGGCCTGGGGTGTGGCCTCACCCTCCTCTGGGGCTGTGAGTTGTGAACTGTCTTTCCTACGGCTGTCTCCAAACCTGTGGGCCGCACCACAGCTGAGTCTACAAAACCCCCATCTAACCCGCCTGTGACTGGGCACACGTGACTGGGCCCCTTGG
>NW_012109252.1:2775317-2777860 GCF_000951045.1 Mandrillus leucophaeus
CTCAGCCCAGGGTGGCCAAGTGCACGCTCTGAGACCCAAATGGCTTTATGGCCTTCAGTGAAGGAATGAATAAATTTCTTTTCACGACAGCTACCAGACTCTGCAAATCCAGTTTGCAGTCCTTGCTGCATTTCACGGCAATCAATTACCCTAATTACCTCCTTGCACCTCGTGGTGGGTGATGTTCATAATTTCTAACAAAAAGGCATTTTCATGAGGGTGACATCAGCATACATTTTGATGTCTCCTGTTTCTTGCTTTAGGAATAGTTCAACACTGCACAAACTGGAATATCCTTTCTTTCTTCCAACCTGCAAAGCCCAGGTGAAAGGGGCCAGGATTCCACCACCATATTCTCTTTGAGGCGCTGGAACCGAGGAAGAACATCATCGTCCATTGCTGCACGTTCCCGCAGGGAAATGTCTGCTGCATTCCTTCAAGACTTGTGCGTGTGTGTGTATGTGTGTGTGTGTGATGTGCGTATATGTGTGTGTGTGTGTGCAGGTATATGGCTGTGCATGCACGCCTATGTGCGTATGTGTGTGCATGTGTGTATGTGTCTCCCTCCTTCCAGGAGACCGTGGCAAAGGCTCCTGCCCATGCTTCCCTCCTCCCCCGCCTCCTGACCCATAGGGGTGTCCCTGGGGCCTAGGGTGTGGCCTCACCCTCTTCTGGGGCTGTGAGTTGTGAACTGTCTTTCCTATGGCTGTCTCCAAACCTGTGGGCCGCACCACAGCTGAGTCTACAAAACCCCCATCTAACCCGCCTGTGACTGGGCACACGTGACTGGGCCCCTTGGCCCCATCCAGCTCCTCTCACCCTCATGCTGATACTAGGAATGGAAGCCACGGGCTCACGGACACCAGGAGGCCACCAACGGAGGCGCTGCATGCCCGGCATGACCCCAGCCACACAGGAGTCCCAGGATGCGTGGATGCCACACTCACCCCTCCAGGACCAAGGTGCCCGCTCCAAGCTGCTGGGAGGTGCCGGCCAACGGCTAAGTCTCTCCAGGGTGTGCCCTGAGCCCCTCAGCGGGAGAAAGCTGTCTCCCCCACATCCCTCCCTGGGAAGAACACACAGGTTATGGCCTGAATTGTGTTCCCCCAAATTCCTGTGTTGAACCCTAACCCTTGGGACCTCAGAATGTGATTATTTGGAGGTGGGACCTTGACAGAGGTGATGAAGGTAAGATGAGGTCCCCAGGGTGGGCACTGATCCCATCTGCCTGGCATCCTCCTAAGGAGGGGAGATGAGGTCACAGACAGGCAGAGAGGGGCAACCCTGTGGGGATGCGGGGAGAGGACGGCGTCTGTACACCCAGGAGAGGCTCAGCAGGAGCTGGCCTTGGGACTCCACAGTCTTGGGTGCCAGCCGCCAGGACCCTGCAGAATGAATGTGCCTTTAGACCACCCGGGTGTGGATGCCCGTCATGGCACCTGAGCTGACTCATGTACCACCCAGGCTGGCGGCACGAAGGCAGGACACCCACTCCTTGCCTTGGTGCGGGGACCCCTGAGTTCACACGGCACCCGAGTTCTCTCAGAATTGGCCACGACTCCTCCCCGCTGCTCACCCCTGCCCTCTGCCCCATCTGCGTCCTCGCCCCTCCATCACCATCTCCTTGTTGAGAGGACACCCGTGACCATTGACACGTCCATCTCACCAGGGGCTCTTTCCGGGACCCTGAGGGAGGTTAGGCAGGCACAGTCATAGCCATTTATTTCCATGGAAAGCCCCTTTTGAGAGCCCCCCGGCTGCACAGCTTGCAAGAAGAATCCCACGCGTCTGTCTTGTTCTAAAGCTCACGCTCTTTGGATGACACCAGCGGTTCCCAATCTGGTAATTCTGCCCCCAGGGGACACTTGGTGACATCTGGAGACGTGTTTGGTTGTCACTAAATGGGGGTGCTTCTGGCAGGTAGTGGGTGGAGCCCAGAAATGCTGCTCAACATCTACCAGTGCATAAGACGGACCCCACAAGCATCGCCCACCCCCCATCCTGCCGTGCTGGGCTTGAGAAACGCGGGGTGCGTGGCTGCGCCTCCCGGGGTGCACATCTCAGCAGAAGAGATCTTCGCAACGCTGTTCAATCCACCCTGGGGTCCCTACAACAATTTAGCTTGGGCGGGAAGTCTTTCCTTTCCTGTTTGTTTGTTATGGTTTTTCCCCTGAGCCATTGAAACCAAGTCAGGATTAGGTTTGGTTCAGCTGCCCACTTCATTTTCTTAAGGACAAACTTGATTCCATTTCACTCCCTAACACCAAGACAGACGAGGGATGACTTAAATCGTAGCTCACTGGCCTGAGCTCCAACAGCTCCCAGTCCTGCTGCACTTTGGGCTGGCCCAGCCATTCCAGGATCATTCATGGACCAGCACTGCGTGTGGACCACCAAGTCCATGACAGGAGACACAGACTCAGCGGGGACAGAAAACCCTGGGGCATCCACTGCCCTAGGAGGGAGGGAACAGAGCCAGACTCTGCCCAGCTGCACGCCCACAGGAGCAGACCCCTTAGCTGCCCTGGGAGGGAGAGGTCAGA
>NW_012109252.1:2780035-2782440 GCF_000951045.1 Mandrillus leucophaeus
CCCAGCACGTGGAGGTGGCCCTGTGGCAGGAGGGCCAGAGGTGGCCCAGGCTGTCCCAACTCTGATGAAACTCAGGTTCCACCCCAGACCGGGCAGAAAGAAGCAAATGGCCAGCATTGTGCATTCCATGACAAACCATTTATTTATTTATTTATTTATTTATTTTTATTTTATTTTATTTAGAGATGGAGTCTTGCTCTGTCACCCAGGCTGGAGTGCAGTGGCGCGATCTTGGCTCACTGCAACCTCCACCTACCAAGTTCAAGCAATTCTCAGGCCTCGGCCTCCTGAGTAGCGGGGATTACAGGCACTTGTCACCATGCCTGGCTAGTTTTTGTATTTTTAGTAGAGACAGGGTTTTGCCATGTTGGCCAGGTTGGTCTTGAACTCCTGACCTCAGGTGATCCCCCTGCCTTGATTTCCCAAAGTGCTGGGATGACAGGTGTGAGCCACCGTGCCTGGCCCCGTGACAAGCCTTTTGAATGCTTATTGTAGAGACAAGAAACAGGGGAGCCTGGCTCCGTTTTGTAAAAGATGGATGATTTTTCTAAACTACACCACAGGGATGACCTGGTGACCGGGGAGATGGATTTTTAAGACGTGTTTCTGTGCCTGACCGGAAACTTCACCAATGTAGTAGCTGAGCCTGGAAGGCAGGGATCTGCACAGCCTGCAAAGCAGACACGTCCTTCAGAGGAACGGCTGCAAGGAAGGGTCCGTACTGGGTGCTGGGAGCGGCGCAGAGGCCGGCAGCAGGGAGAGGCTCTGAAACACTTCACACGCGGGCGGGAAACGCTCACGGTTCTGTGTTTTCATTCCACCCCCTCCCCTCTGTGTTCTTTTCTGCCGTTTGCTTCCAACACGTGAACAGGTAAAAAGCCTGACAGGTAAAACCCAAAGCCTAACTGGCTGCTGCCTGTGAATACGCCAAATAAAACGGGGGGTCTGAACCTCTTCAAGTCAAATAAAACCTAGGGTCCGAACCTCTTCCCCAGGAGGGCCAGGGTTGCAGCCGGGCGATGCCAGGTGGGGAGGACACTGGAAGAGGAGAAAACCAGGAGCGCAGGAGGGGGTGGGAGACTGGGATGCCGCAGAGAGGAGGCCTGAGGACAGCAGGGAAGGAGGCGGGGACAGAGGCCAAGGGCTGGAGGGGCCGCCGGGTCTTCTGTGGGAGGCAGCAGGGACCCCTCTATCCCTCCATCTGACACCGCCGGGAGCCTTCCCGGGGAGGCGGCGTCTCTCCCTCCCTGCATGTCCCTGGGACTTTCTGTGGACTGTGGCATAGAGAGTCTTTTGCATCCTGACCTAAGCCTCAGTGAATCCCTTCTGCATTCCTACAATGCTCATTAAAAGTTTGACCTTAGATGCTTAGTCTGCTGATGCAGAAAAGATGAAAATAAGAGCTTTGTGAAAGAATAACGTGAGGTCAGAATTGCCTTTCAATTCCACTTAGTCTCTGTCTTGAACTACTTAAAAACAAGAAAAAAAATCTTCCTCTAATATGAACCACATACTCTGTACAAACCAAGGGTGAAAATAAAAAGTTATCCTATCATTCAGCCGCAAGTCTTCCCAGTAAAAAAAGGAATGTAATTTATAAACATTACTTCTCTCTTCTAATTCTTTTAAATCTTATCCATACACTAGGACCCACAGACAAATTCCTTTAGTTTCACTATTTCCTGGCTGTGAAATAAAATCTGGGTTTGTGAGGACCCAGAAACCTAAAGTTTTCCACCAGAAAGTTTAATGCAATCGACAGGAAGGGACAGTCCTGCACAGGCATCTTTGAAAACGCCAGACATCAATGCAGCTGGGTCCTAAGACAGAAACAGTCTGAGGAGGTGGCACACAGCTCCTGATATTCAGCTTCATAGATCATTCCACGAGGGTCCAGCGGTGACCACTGGGGGACAGTGAGGAGGGGAGAGAAGTCACCGAGCTGCATCCCCGAAAGAGGTGGTTTCACTGGGAGGTGGATGTGGGGATGCGGGGAGCTTGCTACTGCAAGAAAGTGCCCTTGTGAACGAGCACCATGAAAGCCGTGGCTGCAGATGTCCTCCCATCCTCCAGGCAGTGCTTCCCAATGTCGGCACGACAACGCTCTGGGTTCAGTTTCCGAGGATGTTCACCTGAGTGGACATGAGAGGGAGGCCGGTGGCCATGGCAGGTGTTGGGCTGCACGCAGGGCCGCCGTCCCCCATGGAGAAGCAGACGGAGCTGTTTGCAGGGAAGCCCTGGTGGGTGTGAGGCCTGGTGGCTGCTTTCTCCTCTCTTTCCTGTCTCTGTCTTGTGGCCACGTCATTGAATTCCAGGGGGATTTCACCTCAACGTTGTGTCCCCAGAATCACACCTTTTCCTGGGGTCAAATCACAACCTGTCATTCTTTTTTTTTTTTTTTTTTT
>NW_012109252.1:2784090-2786340 GCF_000951045.1 Mandrillus leucophaeus
GGACCCCATCCACCTGCACATCCACAGGAGCAGAGCCTCAGCTGTCCTGGCTGGGAGAGGTCAGAGCTGGACCGCATCCACCTGCATATCCACAGGAGCAGAACCTCAGCTATCCTGGGTGGGAGAGGACAGAGCCAGACCCCAACCACCTGCACTCCCACAGGAGCAGAGCCTCAGCTGTCCTGGGTGGGAGAGGTCAGAGCCGGACCCCATCCACCTGCACTCCTGCAGGAGCAGAGCCTCAGCTGCCAAGTCGAGGGCACCGTGCCCAGAACAAGGTGACCACTTGGTGACCCTCGTTGCTTAAATGCAGCTGGTTCCTCAGGGTCTTAGATCACAGAATCCAAGGACCCAGTCACAGATCACAGGGTCTTTGTACCCAGTCACCACGAGGTCTCTGCATCCACGGCCATCTTAAGTTACATGTAGGCCGTGTCATTCTCACCTGGTAAACCTGGATAAAACAGCGCATGTGCCCACCCAGTGTTCCATGTTCACACGAGTCATGATTTCCAATGCGCTTTTCAGGACACTGTCTTGCATCTCACCACAAACTGAGGCACGCAGGATCGATGAGGCAGAAAGATTTACCAGACACAAGGCTGGTCAAAAACCCGAAACCAGACACCCTTCAACATCCATCAGCGTTTCCACAAACATTGCTGGAATTTCCGTCACGGGGATGAGAACGTGGTGGGTCCTAAGATGATGTCACTGAAATGTGACACAGCCCAGAGATCTCCCTGCCTGCCCAGCACCAAGCTGCTCCCAGCAGTGACACACTGAGTCCCAGGACAACAGGGGGTGATGAGAGGAGTCCAGCAGTGACACGCCTAGTCCCAGGACAACGGGGGGCGATGGGAGGAGTCCAGCCAGGGAGACAGTGAGTGGCCTCACGTAATCCAGGAGGCTCGAAGGCACAGGCCCAGCTCCCGCACTCCTGCAGACGGTCCCTGATTACATGAACAGGCTCGGTGAGCGCCAGTGTGATCCTGCCAAGCCCTGTGTGATGTTTCTCAAGGTGGGAGAGGATTCCGTGGCAGTCGGGGCTGAGGGGAAGAAAGGTGTGGCCCAGAGGCAGGGCCGTTGTGGAGGTGCCCCTCACAACATGGGCTTTGCAGTCAGGAGATGGTGTGGCCTGGACCACAGGATGGGGAACATAGAGTGTGGGGGGCGGGCACACGTGGCTCCTGGTGCTGGAAGCAGAGGCCACTGCTTTGTCTAAAGGAGGCGTTTTAGGACTCACAGCAGATGGAGGGGGCAGCTGGTGGCCGGGTGTTAGTGCCGGACAGATCCAGACGAGGAACTCAAGGGGCTGCGGAAGGAGTGCAGGCCTGTGCGTTTGTGTCCAGAGCAGCTTAAAAGGGGATGAGAAGCTCGTCCCAGCCCTGGTGTTCCACTACAGGATGGGAAGTGAGGTGTGACCACACCCCAACTCTCCTATCCATTCACGGCCCAAGATCTACACCACGAGCCACTTAAAACAAAAGCCCTCCTTTCAAATTGCAAACGTGCGTTAGAGTGGAGCACGGCCCGACTGGCCGGTTCTTCCATTCCACTGAGCACCGGTATGGCTAAGGACAGGAACCAACCACAGCCATCTCCTCTCTCACTCTTTCGGCCCTAAAACTACAAATACAAAGAAGTTTTCTGAGAAGCTTGTCAGAACTATTGGTTTTCTGGAGTTGAAAGCACCCTATAAGCCACAACTCCAGCCTTCCTGAACAGGTGGGGACCTTCCTGAACAGGTGGGGACACTGTGAGGGTGGCAGGGTGGGGGACTGGGACACCTGGGTCCTTCCTGCTTGCCAAGTTCTGGAACATGGGACACCGAGGTGCCCAGAAAGACCCTTATGCTCGAGCCAGCGTCCTCTGGAACGTTGTAGGACACAGGTGCCCCCTTGCGAATCGGTACCGAGTGTGTCGGACCCTCCTAGATACAGAGGTAAAGCAGGAGAAAGCACCCGGGCCCGGGAGACTGATGGCGAGCAGAGGGACCCTCCATAAAGGCCAAGGTGGAGGCCAAGCTGAGCTGAGGGCATGAAGGAAACAAGCAGGGAGGGGCCGCCCAGCACGTGGAGGTGGCCCTGTGGCAGGAGGGCCAGAGGTGGCCCAGGCTGTCCCAACTCTGATGAAACTCAGGTTCCACCCCAGACCGGGCAGAAAGAAGCAAATGGCCAGCATTGTGCATTCCATGACAAACCATTTATTTATTTATTTATTTATTTATTTTTATTTTATTTTATTTAG
>NW_012109252.1:2788745-2793815 GCF_000951045.1 Mandrillus leucophaeus
ATCTCCTGACCTCGTGATCCGCCCGTCTCGGCCTCCCAAAGTGCTGGGATTACAGGCTTGAGCCACCGCGCCCGGCCAGCCTGTCATTCTTTACATGTTACTATAAAAAGACATCACATTTTGAAGTCTGGAAAATGTGTTTTGCTGGGACAACATCTCGGCCCAACCCAGGTCGCTCCCCGCCCTGCTGGCTCTCAGCGCTCGGCAGAGTTGTGGGGGGACCCCAGAAAAAGGGAGGTTTGACCTGGCCTCTGCCCTCAAGGCTCTTACAGGCTTGCCAGGAAACCCGACTGATGAACGTAAAGGTACCTGGTGACCCACACGCGTACGGTGAGAGGCCTCGGGGCAGGGAAGTCCAGCAGTGGGTGGCCGGCTGCAGAACAACAGGACCAGAGTGTCTGAAATGACCCCATGGCACGGAACTCAAACTGACAGACACAATCAGACCAACCAGCTGGTTCCAAACAAAGAAAATCCAGGAGAAGGACGAGCGGACAGACAGGAGAAACCTCAGCCTGAATGAGATGAAGAGGCTCATCACCAGCCGCCAGGTGGGCCCCTTCTCTGGATCCTGACCCAAATAAAAGCCAACAAGAGACAGCGAGCCCTCAGGGGAATGTGACCACTGACCAGGCTGATATTGTTTCAATATCTCATAATGCAGGTGGTTATGCTTCAAAACAAAGCATCCTCACTGTTCCGTGTGGATCTTTTGGAGATCAACACGGGCATATTTACAGTTGTGTCTGTCTGCCGTGTGGGATTTGTCGCAGTGAAGCCTGGGTGGGAAGGCGTGAGTGCAGAGGGAATGAGGTCACTCTCGGAGGGATGGTGTTTGAAAGGGACTGACGGTGTGCAGGTTCATTCTGTCTCACTTCACCTTTGTGAATGATTGGTATTCCCTGCACCTACACCATGGAGTAGCTGTTGGAGGTGGAGAGAAGCGTGTGCCTGGGAGGAAGTGTGTGGGAGAAACTCCTGGGAGAAGGCAGGTCCAAAGGGCACAGGACCTGAGGAGAAGGCACGGATAGAAGGGCTGGGGAAGAGTGGGAGGCACTGGAGGCAGGTGACCCTGGGGCAAAACCTGGAGGCTCTGACAGCGTCCTGAAGTGTTCACTCAGGGAACAGACTATACACCCCAGTTACAGACAAAAACAAGAGAGCTGTGTGTCTGTGACAATGAGGAGACCGATCAGAGTGAACCCCAATTATAGCAGGTTTCTCTAAACAAGCAGACACAACTTTTACATTTGGATATGATTAGGGTTTGCAGACAGCAAACAAAATTTGTGCCTCTTCCATTGCTATAAAATAATATTTTATGCAACTACCAATTTGTCTCTGAATAAAGCTGCCTGCAAAGGCAATTTGGTTAGCACTTCCTTTCAAAACAGAGCTATTGAGACGTGGACGCTGGACCTGACGGCGATGGTGCCGCTGGAAGCATTTGCCACCACGACTCCCAGAAAGCATCACGGCTGCTGGTTCTCCGGCCCCGTTAGTTGACTACCTGTTGGCTCAGCCATCAATGTCCCGTTCGTTACTCCGTGAAGACATCTCCAACCCAACGTGCAGCCCACAGCTGCTGCTCTAGGCAAGCAGGAGAGATCTGTGAGTTGGGACACACAAGTTATGTTTTGTTAACAGCACTATTGACTGAGGGGAGTCGCCTAGCGGCATCCTCAGAAGTAGCGTGTGCTTCCCAGAGGGCTTCCCCGGTAAACTCCGGCATGGCACAATTCAGAGACAGAGAGGGAAATCACATAAAACAGACAATTCCGCAATACGCCAGCTCTAGGGATCTACCTTCTTTCATTTGTTTTTGCCTTTGGTAAATTCATTTAAGCCACACCCCAGAGACACAGAGGCCTTTTCCATAATCAGGCTTTTTGTGGTGGTGGGGCTTAGAGAGGCTGCGGTCAGCTGCAGGGAGTGAACTCACAAATGTCGCAGGCCCATTTCCATTAGGCCGGTCCATCAGCTTTCACGTGGAAAACATTCACATGGGCTAGTCTGTGTTTGCTGTGGTTGTTAAACCCTCCAGCCTTAGGGGCATTAAAGAAATGGCCCACTGTGTTTAGAGGGATGGTTCCCCGGAGGAATTGGGATCTCCAGAGGCCCTCCCAGAGAAGGCCGGAGTCAGGCGTGAAAGCTGCCTGTAAATAACGTCTTGCCATTCCTGCAGCCTCACACACAAAGCCATAGCGTGCAGTCAACCCTCGAATCTACCAGCAAATGATGGATAAAGAAGACGCGGTACATACACAGGGGACACTATTCAACCTTTGAAAGAGGGAGACCTGCCACTCTCCACAACATGGGGGAGCTGGAAGAAACTGCAAAGCAGGATGAGCCCGGCGCACACAGAGGCCACACGGTTGCTCTCACAGGTGGCATCTGAAACAGCTGAACTCATAGAAGCAGAGAGTGGAGCCGTGGTTACCAGAGGAACTGGGGATGGGGAGGAACTGGGAGATTTGGTCAACGGACATTTCAGTGAGGAGGGGTCAGCTCAAGAGACCTGTTGGCCAGCACGGTAGCATCAGTTAACAACCGTGTATTGAATACTTGGAAATCACCCAGAGTGGATTTTAAGTGTTCCCACCACAAAAGAAAAAACGCATGTAAGGTAATATGTGTTTTAACAGCTCAGTGGAGCGGTCCCAGAGCATATCCGTATATCAGAACATCCTGTTGCACACCCTAAATGTGTATGCAGTTGTCATCTGTCAATGAAAAATGGAATAACGACAAAACCACCTGCTGTGCCGAGTCGGCCTCCACAGGGCCCTGCGCCTGCTTACCTGGAGGTAGTGGCACGGCCTCAGGGCGGGCTTGGCGTCCTGGTGCAGCAGCGGCTTGTCCAGGTTCAGCGAGCTCTTGCGGTAGGCCTCCTTGGCCTGGCTGACCGTCAGCGTGGACCAGGAGCTGCGCTTCAGGTACTTGGCATCGGGCGTCAGCGCCAAACCCTCGCAGGCTGAGCATTTGACGTCGTTGTTGCTTTTGGAGGTCTTGAGGGACAGGTCCCCGAACGGGCTCTGCAGCGCGTCGGGGTAGCAGTGGGCCACCGGGCCCAGGTGGTGCCGGTTGAGCACGCTGGGCGTCCGGTAGGTGCTGTCGCTGTCCAGGTTGTCGTCCGAGCTCCACCAGCTGCTCGCGCCGGGCCGGGGTTTGCCCTCGGGCTTGCGCTCCTTGCTCTTGCTCCTCTTGCTGTGCTTGGCGTGGTGGGCGTGGTGGTGGTCGTCCGCCCGGCCGTCCGCCTTGGTGCCGTTGGCGTTGCTCTTGGAGGAGCCCTCCAGCGAGTGCGACTTGGTGAAGAGCTTCTGCACGGAGTGTACCAGGTGGCGGATCCGCCCGGGGCTCTCGCTGCGCTGCTCGGCGGCCGCGGACGTCCTCTGGTACTGCAGCGTGTGGAAGCCGTCCCGGTGCAGCGGCAGCTGCTTCTCGAACTGGTCCAGCAGGTTGGCCGGGATGCGGTTGATCTTGGCGCCCGCGTGGGCCACGGCGCAGTCGTCGCGCGTGTCGTAGTGCGAGCTGTAGTGCATCCGCGGGAAGGTGCTGCTGGACACGTGGTCGCCCAGCACCACGGGCATCATCACGCACTCCGAGTGCACCGAGCTGCGCGGCGAGCAGCGGTGGCGCCCCCCGGGGCAGCTGTCCGCGGGGCTCAGCAGGTAGGGCGGCCGCGCGTCGGGCCCGCGGTGCAGGTGCTCGCAGTCCTCGGGGGGCGCCAGACCGCACGTGTGCCCGGGACACAGCGGCGGCTGGGTCCGACTTCCGGAGAGGCCCTTCATGCTCCTGGGCGCGGGCGAGTAGCGCTCCTCATTGAAGTGCCTGTCTCTTATACACATCTAGATGTGTATAAGAGACAGCGTCGGGCCCGCGGTGCAGGTGCTCGCAGTCCTCGGGGGGCGCCAGACCGCACGTGTGCCCGGGACACAGCGGCGGCTGGGTCCGACTTCCGGAGAGGCCCTTCATGCTCCTGGGCGCGGGCGAGTAGCGCTCCTCATTGAAGTGCTGCGTGGGCGACCATGAGTACTGCGGGTCTGCGGGGAAACAGAAACGGCATTCAGCACCCGGAAGCGCGGCGGACACCCCCAGGCGCGGGGAAGGGGAACGTGTGACCCCCACCGTGGGCTGTGTTTTCAGTAATCAGTGTCCGTGTCTGGCCTGGGCACTCGAGAGGGCAGGTTTGTGGTTTCTGGTTTATTTTTTTCTTTCTTTTCTTTTCTTTTTTTTTGAGACAGAGTCTTGCTCTGTCGCCCAGGCTGGAGGATAAGGGCGCGATCTCGGCTCACTACAACCTCCGCCTCCCGGGTTCAAGCGGGTCTCCTGTCTCAGCCTCCCAAGTAGCTGGGATGACAGGCGCCCGCCACTGCCCCGGCTAATTTTGTTTTTTGTTTTTTGGTTTGTTTTTTGAGACGGAGTCTGGCCCCGTCGCCCAGGCTGGAGTGCAATCGCACGATCTCAGCTCATTGAAACCTCTGCCTACTGGGTTCAAGCCATTCTCCTGCCTCAGCCTCCTGAGTAGTTGGGACTACAGGCAGGCGTCACCACGCCCAGCTAATTTTGTAATTTTAGCAGAGACGAGGTTTCGCCATGTTGGTCAGGCTCGTTTCAAAGTCCTGACCTCAGGTGATCACTGGCCTCCCACAGTGCTGGGATTACAGGTGTGAGCCACCGCGCCCGGCCACGCAGTTGTTTCTATATCACAAAGTGTGAGGAGTGGAGAGGGAACACTGATGTTCCCAAATGGTTAATGACCAAGATTTAGCAGCTAGTAGATTCAACAGGTCTCTTGACAGCTGGATTTTGTGGTATTAAAGGAAATTAACAATTTGGGGGAAAAGCATAGTTGTATTTCACTTAGATTTCAGTTGTGTGGTACAGCTTAAGAAGTTTTAAAAATAGCATCTGGTATTTGATGGGTGATATTGTCTGGGAAGCTCATGTATCACATACACACATATTAATTGCGAAATCATTTGTTCAGTTCACATTCTTACAGGCCAGTGAGGATGGGAGGGGCTTTCTCTCCACCAGCTGCTCGCGCCGGGCCGGGGTTTGCCC
>NW_012109252.1:2793987-2797585 GCF_000951045.1 Mandrillus leucophaeus
ACTCCTCCCAGAGGCCAGGCTGCATCCCCGCCCACCCGACTCCTCCCAGAGGCCAGGCTGCATGCCCTCCCACCCGACTCCTCCCAGAGGCCAGGCTGTAACTCCTCCCACCAAACTCCTCCCAGAGGCCAGGCTGCATCCCTGCCCACCCAACTCCTCCCTGTGCCCTTCTTCGGCCTGCAGTGAGCTTTCCCTGAATGCCTGGGGGAGTGAGGCCATGGCTACAACACAGCACAGCCTGTGTTATGGCCGCTGAGCCACCAAGGGGCAGGTCGCTTGCTCTCTCCTCTCTCCCTAGGAGGGCAGCTGGGCGCTGGGGTGACCTGCAGAGAAGGAGGATCTGCCAGCTCCACGGCCTGTTGCTCCCCCTGGTCTCTGCACCCACATCTTCTTCCTCCTGGCAGGCCCCCCTCAACCCCACACCTGACTCCTCCATCACAGGCCCCTCCCTTCCCAGACCCTCCTCCTTGTCACCAGGACCATCACGATGGCCGCCTCCTCTGTCCCCTCTCCCGTGCCTCCACCCAGACATAGCTGTGGGGCTGTCCCCGTCAAATGCACCCCAGCCCATCCACCAACTTTTAGGGGAGCCCTGTCTTCTTGGCCTGTAACCAAGGCCACGGCTAGGACAGCGAGCACCCGTGGGCTCAGCTGCCTGCCTTGTGACAGCCACGGGCCACCCTGGAGCAGTGCCAGGCCCAGACCAGATGTCCGAGCTCTGTGATGACCAGAGGAGCTGCTGAGCCTCCCTCTGCCTCACGGTCCACACGTCCCTGTGAGTCTGCTGGGCCTTCAGCACACCGGGCTGCCATCATTTGTACATGTCACTGCCTGGGTTCTGCCGCCTCTGCTCCCAGGCCTGGAATGCATCCCCTGCATTCACTCCAAGACCCGGCTCCACACCACTTGGCCTAGCTGTGTGCTGTCCTCGAGGCCAAAGACCCAGACAGGAGCAAGAAGTGGCCTCCTCAAGGGCTGAGCCTGACCGTCTCCTCAGGAAGGGAACTATCCCCCACACGTTTGTCTAACACCTGCCTCCCCTGGGCCACCTCCGTGCCTCAGATCCCGGAACGAGTTCCTGCCTGCCAGCTCCCCTATCACCATAAGCGTCTCTCCCACTTGCTCCTCTCTCCACTTGCTCCTCACCACCCTCCGCAGCCTGAGACGCACCCCTGCCTGCAGTCCTGGGGTGAGTCCGTCATGCCCTGCACTCACAGAGCCGCCCACTCTGACTCCCTGAGCAACGTGGATGCCAGGGAAAGCAAGCGGAATGATGGGGAGTGAGAGTTTTCCCATCGCATCCAACCCCAACCCTCCAGGTAACCAAGGCAAAAAAAAAAAAAAAATCCCCTGCTGAGAAAGTTTACCAAATGACTAGTCCTAGGTATGGCCTCAGAACGTCCTGTTTCACGATCCAGGGCTGCCAGCCGATGCCACGGAAACATGGGATAAGGAAAGGATGCGATTTCACAGGTCCTTGGGAAGTCAGGGACCAGCTTCTCACATCCAGGTGTGAAAGCAGAAGGGAATATAAAGATTTCCTGAGGGATCCCAAGACTGACAGCAAGGTGTGGGGCTGTTTCTCCCACTGAGGCCAGCAAAGGGATTTCTCCTGCATGTCTCACAGTAAACAGTCTCCAGTTCAAGGATAAACAGACCCTTTAACTTCAAAGTGAGCCTCACTGTGTTATATTTCAGGTGCCCACGCCGTCTCACAGGAGCACCTGCTGTAACGGCCCGGCTGTGTCTTCCTTTCTCAAATAGTCAAATTATAATGAGGGCACTTTAATATATTGGGGGAATATTTAGATATTATTTTAATATAATTAAAAGCAAGTTTCCAAATGAAATTCAATATTCAACTGCTAAATAGCAAAACTATGTGCTGTAATCCAGACTTTACAGCAGCATAAAGTTGTCATCCTATTATCTTTTACTTTGTTTTTCCATTAACGTGTAATTTAATACAATTCTAATCTCCCTTCATATTAAAAAGCGAGTCCATTACTGCCCCACTCACGTATCCTATTTCTGCCTAATGTTTAGCCCAGAAGCTATCTTATGAATGTGGCTCCATAAAAGAACGGCATAAAAGATAAAATTTAACTGAAATGAATTAAATTTGATTGTGCCACATGTTGATACCACATTCTCATTTCCACTGTACAGGACTGGATTTCCTGATGGATGCATGGAAACATGTACTTTAAAATATTATCACAATAATGACAATGGCAGCATGCTGTAAACAGTGGCAACACTAGAACGTGTAATGAGCACTGAGCTAGGTTTTTTTGGGTTTTTTTAGATGTACACAATGTGTATAATAAATACTTAGGGGCTGGTAATTTCTTTTTGTGAAAATGAGGTCGCAAACACAAAAGGCGGAAAGCATCTTAGTTTCCTAATTTCCAGCTCTTCATGACACCATTTTTGTCATTAAGAGAAAAAACAGCAATTATAGTCATTATTCATGAACGTACAACCATCTCCCCAAATTCAGAATAGAATGTAAATGCAAATCTTACTGTTGCACTTATAGGGCGGCTGGTCTACCCAATCTAAACAGCATATTGTGAGCGTAGGAATAAAACCGTGAAGAACGCAGTGAACGTTTACAGGGTGCACGCCATGCTTGTGGGACTGTTCCTGGGAGGTCCCCTCCAACCCTCCATCCCTTCATGGAGCACTTACAGGGTGCACGTCGTGCTTGGGAGGCTCTTCCCAGGAGGTCCCCTCCGACCCTCCGACAGTCTTCACGGAGCAGCGCTTACCCTGTTGCAGGCTGAGGAAACTGAGGGTGGATGGGCAGCATTCCCACATCTTACACTTGGCCGCTGATGGATGGGAAGGTAGTGTTTGGAGCCTTACTCTCCTACTTTCTTGTCCAAACCCAGCAAGTAGTTCCACACGGGGCTGACCTGAGCCAGCCAGCTGCCTGCACACCTCGGTGACGATCTCAGCCCAGGGCTTTGGGGAAAGCCTGCAGCTTACCCAGGGCAGCCACCAGTGTGAGAGCAGAGAGGAAGAGGCCGTGCACAAGGGTCCTCCCCAGCCTTCCCCTGACTACAGGCAATGGGGGGCCCTTCCCACTAGGAATGCCAGTTCTTCCTCCCTGCCTGAAGCTCGTCTGACCCAGCCTTATCTGCCTGCATTTTCTTCTGCTTAGGAAAGGGATGGGGAGACCCTCAGCATGTATCTCTCCTGCCCTCCATCCTAGAAAGAATTGCCCTGCTGGAAGTGGAAGCCTGCTGAACTTAAAGCAAAAACCAAACAAACCAAGACAAAACAGAACAACAAAAGCTTTATAAAGTGGACCATGGAGCGAGTTTCTAAATAAAAACTGATATACTCTACCACAGTGTATTTTTCACAAACTAGTTAAACATAAGCAACATTTCCTCAGAAACTGTAATTGCAGTTGTTGAACATGGTGAGACAGCCCTGGTGGTGCTGGAATCACACGGACTCTCTCGGCCATCCTGGTCTTTCCATCTGCTCTGCTGTCCCTTTCTCTGTCCCCCAAGTGACACCTGCTCATCCTGCTTCTCTTAAAGCCCCCCAGGCCCTGGAGCCCACCCTGCCATTGGTCAAAACA
>NW_012109252.1:2797635-2801075 GCF_000951045.1 Mandrillus leucophaeus
GACACCATTTTTGTCATTAAGAGAAAAAACAGCAATTATAGTCATTATTCATGAACGTACAACCATCTCCCCAAATTCAGAATAGAATGTAAATGCAAATCTTACTGTTGCACTTATAGGGCGGCTGGTCTACCCAATCTAAACAGCATATTGTGAGCGTAGGAATAAAACCGTGAAGAACGCAGTGAACGTTTACAGGGTGCACGCCATGCTTGTGGGACTGTTCCTGGGAGGTCCCCTCCAACCCTCCATCCCTTCATGGAGCACTTACAGGGTGCACGTCGTGCTTGGGAGGCTCTTCCCAGGAGGTCCCCTCCGACCCTCCGACAGTCTTCACGGAGCAGCGCTTACCCTGTTGCAGGCTGAGGAAACTGAGGGTGGATGGGCAGCATTCCCACATCTTACACTTGGCCGCTGATGGATGGGAAGGTAGTGTTTGGAGCCTTACTCTCCTACTTTCTTGTCCAAACCCAGCAAGTAGTTCCACACGGGGCTGACCTGAGCCAGCCAGCTGCCTGCACACCTCGGTGACGATCTCAGCCCAGGGCTTTGGGGAAAGCCTGCAGCTTACCCAGGGCAGCCACCAGTGTGAGAGCAGAGAGGAAGAGGCCGTGCACAAGGGTCCTCCCCAGCCTTCCCCTGACTACAGGCAATGGGGGGCCCTTCCCACTAGGAATGCCAGTTCTTCCTCCCTGCCTGAAGCTCGTCTGACCCAGCCTTATCTGCCTGCATTTTCTTCTGCTTAGGAAAGGGATGGGGAGACCCTCAGCATGTATCTCTCCTGCCCTCCATCCTAGAAAGAATTGCCCTGCTGGAAGTGGAAGCCTGCTGAACTTAAAGCAAAAACCAAACAAACCAAGACAAAACAGAACAACAAAAGCTTTATAAAGTGGACCATGGAGCGAGTTTCTAAATAAAAACTGATATACTCTACCACAGTGTATTTTTCACAAACTAGTTAAACATAAGCAACATTTCCTCAGAAACTGTAATTGCAGTTGTTGAACATGGTGAGACAGCCCTGGTGGTGCTGGAATCACACGGACTCTCTCGGCCATCCTGGTCTTTCCATCTGCTCTGCTGTCCCTTTCTCTGTCCCCCAAGTGACACCTGCTCATCCTGCTTCTCTTAAAGCCCCCCAGGCCCTGGAGCCCACCCTGCCATTGGTCAAAACACTGGTCAAACACAAGTGCAAACATAGGCCAAGGATCATAGTAAGAAAGAGAGATTGAACCTATTCCTGTATTTACTGTATGATGGTATGAAAGGCATAGTCCACCATATGGCAAAAGGAACCTATCTGAAGCCCCATTTTTAAAAAGTTCCTTAAAACGTTAGCAAAAAGTATAAGATTTGAATGCCGACAGCTGTCAAGCATTGTTGACAGAAATTGTGACAATCTAGATAAAAGGAAAGACATACCATATTCATGGATTGGAATGCTTAATTCAATGGTTAAGACGTGGTTAAGACAGAAAGAATTCCCAAATTAATGTACAGATTCTACACAATCCCTATCAAATTCCAGTTGGTTACTACTTAGAAATTCAAAAGCTGATCTTAAAATTCACATAAACAGAAAAGGAAAACTATAGCCAAAGCTAGCAGAATGAAAGAAAGAAGATCAGCACGGAGATAAATAAAAAAAGAAACAATAGAGAATCAATGAAATCAAAATTTTGTTTTTAAAAAATATCAACAAAACTGGCAAACCTTTACCTAGACTAAAACTCAAAATGTGAGAAAACTCAAATTATTAAAATCAGAAATAAAAGGGCTTGCCACTGACTTTTAAAAAATAAAAAGGATTATAAGAGAATGTTACAAAAAATACACGATAAAAATTAAATAACCTAGATGAAATAAATAAATTCATAAAAAACACAAATTACTTCAAGAAGAAACAGAAAATCCCAACAGACCAATAGCAAGCAAAGAGATTGAATCAATAATTGAAAAACTCCTGACAAAGAAAAGTCCAGGACCAGATGGTGACACAAGTTAATTCTATCAATATTTTAAAAAGAATTAACACCAATCCCTCTCAAAGTCTCCCAGGACTAGAATAGGCAGGAATGCTTCCAAGCCCATTCTATGGTAATTCTATCAGGGCCAGAATTACCCTGCTAGCAAAGCCAGATAAAGACAAGAAAAGAAAACTATAGATAAATATCCCTTACAAATACAGATGCAAAAATCCTCAAAAATAGGCCAGTTACGGTGGCTCATGCCTGTAATCCCAGCAATTCGGGAGGCCGAGGCGGGTGAATCACGACGACATCAAGAGGTCAAGACCATCCTGGCCAACCTGGTGAAACCCCATCTCTACTAAAAATACAAAAGTAAGCCGGGCATGGTGGTTTGCGCCTGTAGTCCCAGCTACTCAGGAGGCTGAGGCAGGAGAATCGCTTGAACCCAGGAGGCAGAGGTTGCAATGAGCCAAGATCACACCACTGCACTCCAGCCTGGTGACAAAAGCAAGACTCTGTCTCAAAAAAAAAAAATCCTCAAAAATACTAGCAGATCAAATATAGCAGCATATGAGAATTACACACCGTGACTACATAGGATTTATCCCATCTGTGCAAGGGTGGTTCAACATAGGAAAATCAATAAATGTAATAAATCACTTTAATAGAACAAAGGGGAAAAGGCCACATACTCAACACAGTTGATACAGAAAAGGCATTTGACAAAGTACACCACCATTTTATGATAAAAACACTCAGAGAACTAGGACTAGAGGGAACTTTCCCAACATGATAATGGGCATTTATGGGAAACCCACAGCTAACATCATACTTAATAATGAAGGGCTGAAAGCGCTCCCTGTGAGAAGAGAACAAGACAAGGATGCGCATTTTCACTGCTGCTTAGCAAAGGAGCAGGTTACAAGAGCAAAATAAAAAATCGATTGTATTTCTATACATTAGCAATGAGAAACCCCAAAAGGAAATTAAAAAAGCAATTCCACTTAAAATAACATCTAAAATAATAAAATCCCTGGGACCACCTAACCAAGGATGTAAAAGAGGGCCAGACACAGTCACTCACACCTGTAATCCCAGCACTTTGGGATGCTGAGATGGGGGGATCACTTGAGCCCAGGAGTTTGAGACCAGCCTGGACAACATGGCAAAACCCCATCTTTACAAAAAACACAAAAATTAGCCAGGCATAGTGGTAGGCACATGTAGTCCCAGTTACTTGGGACTTGAGTCTGGGATTTCAAGGCTGCAGTGAGCCGAGCTTGCATCACTGCACTCCAGCCTGAGTGTCAGAGTGAGATTTTGTCTCTTATAAAGAGATATAGACCAATGAAACAGAACAGAGCCCTCAGAGATAATACCACACATCTACAACCATCTGATCTTGGACAAACCTGACAAAAACAAGAAATGGGGAAAGGATTCCCTATTTAATAAATGGTGCTGGGAAAA
>NW_012109252.1:2802664-2811781 GCF_000951045.1 Mandrillus leucophaeus
GGCATTGTTTGCAGAAGTGCAAAAGCCAATCCTCAAATTCATATAGAAATGCAATGGGTCCTGAGAAGCAAAAACAATCTTGAGAGAGAAGAAACAGGTTGGAAGACTCACACTTATGAATCCCAAGAGTCACAAAGTGATAGTAATCAAAAGGGTGGGGCCCCACACAAGGGTGCACACATGGACCCATGGAACTGAACTGGAGTTCAGACATGCACCTGCACTTGTGATACCTTTGATAAGGGAGACAAGGTCACCCAGAGGGGAAAGAATAGTCTCTCCTACAAATAATGCTGGGAGAACCCAGTTTCTACACACCGAACAATGAATTTAACCCCCCATCTTACACAATCTGCAAAAATGAACTCAAAGTGGCTTAAAGACAGAAAAGGGCTCAAACTGTAAAGCTATTTGAAGAAAACATAGATGCATTTCTTTGTGACTGTGAACCAGGCAATGGTTTCTTAGACATGTCAGCAAAGCACAGGAAAAAATATAGATAAAATGAACTACCTAAAAGTAAAAACTTTTATGCTTTAAAAGATGGCATCAAGAAAATGCAAGGTCATCCACAGAATGGGAAACATTTTTGTAAATCACATATTTGAGAAGGAACTTGAATCTAGAATATATAAATCTGACAACTCCATTATAAAACAAATAATCCAAATAAAAATGGGCATCCAAAAAAAAGGAGCTGAATATTTCTCCAAAGAAGACGTCCTAACGGCCAAAGAGCACACAGAAAGGCGTTCAGCATCATTCGCCAGTAGGGAAATGAAATCAAACCCACAGTGCGGTGCCACTCAAGCCCCCGGGGTGGACAGAGGGAAAAGGACACAGTTCCAAACCTCGATGACGATGCAGAGAAACTGGAACCTCGCAGGCTGCTGGGGAAGGGAGAACAGGCTGGCGGGTCCTCAAAAGGCTGAACATAGAGTCACCAAATGCCCCAGTGAGTCCACTCCGAGGTGCACATCCAAGAGAAATGAAAACACATCCAGGCAAAAGCCTGTGAAAGAATGTCACAGCGACATCATTCATAGTCGCCAAGAAGTGGAGACAACCTGAATGCCGCCCGACGGACGATTGGACAAACATGGGGGCTGCACCGCACGATGCAATCGTTTTCAGCAATGAAAACCAGTTAAGCCCAGAAACGTGCTGCACCAGGGAAGGGACTTCAAAACCTTATGCCACGGGAAAGAAGCCAGTCACAAGGGACCACCAATGTACGATTTCATTTGTATAAAGTGTCCAGAACAGGCAGATCTCGAAACAGAAAACAGATTGTTGATTCCCAGCATCGCCCGGCAGGTGAGAGGGAAGGCGGCTGCTAAGGCACAGGGTTGCTTTTTGGGGTGAAGATGTTTTAAATTTATTAGAGTGATGGTTGCACATACCTGTAAATCTACTGAACGCCACCGAATTGTACATCCTAAAGCATGACTTGTATGGTGTGTTACTTGTATCCCCATAAAGCTCAAATAAAATAAATACACACACGTGATGGAGGAAAACATACACAGAAACTCAGAATCGAATATGGACACAGTTCACTTAAAATTTTTCTTCACTTGCTTTAGAACTCAGTAAAAGCTCTGTTTCGTAAAATTTAGGAAAGCAGGTATGTTTATTTTTTGCTTCTAAATCTCCTCCTTCTCCACAGAACAAAGAATGTGGCTGGAGCTGTTTCCTGGGTTGCTCTGATCACCATATGGCTCAGAGACACATCTGAGGCTCTTAAATCAATAATCGAAGGTCCTGTGACAGTCACATGTGTCTTTTTTCTTTGCCCTTCATTCCCGCTTAACGTTCCTTGACCACGATTGTGGATTCAGTGGACATTCCATCATTCCGTTGTACACGTTTCTGTTCTCACTTCAGTTCCTCATGAAATGAAGCAAGGTATAAATTAGTAAATCCGTTAACTGACCCGATAACGTGAGTTTGAGTTACACACGAATGGCTGATGGTTCTTAATCCCCCACCCAGATAACTGCTGAGGAAAGTTTAAGGGAAATCCTTAGATCCCATCTAGGGGAGCTGGCAGAGGGTCTGGAACCCAGTGGGCTCTGCTGTTTCCCACTCATGGGATCCAAGATCTGGTCCTGGGACAGCTCGCTGAGGTCTTGCATTTGCTTATCTGTTTGAGGTTTGCCTTTATTTTCCCATAGTTCAAATGGCCAAAGGGCTTTAAACCGAGGCTACACCTCAGCATCACCCAGGAAGTGTGTAAAGGACAAATTTCTGGACATCATCCCAGGCGCAGTGAGACCATACCTCTGGGGTGCAGCCCAGGAGTCTGTGATATCAGTACATATCAGCAGCTACCAGGTTTATGCTCTGCATCGTCTTACATTAATTTTTATGTTTGATATTGTGTGTCCCAATTGGCCTCTTTAATCTGAGTCATGCTGTATACTTAGTAGAATTTCTTAAACTACCAACAGAGGTCTCAATGAATGTTTGATAATGGAATGAATAAATAAATGGATTAAACGTAAAGAGGAAGTGTGCATTAGGGGCTCAGTGGAGGTAAGAATTTGGGTGAAGCTCTCCTCTAGGTCAGTTGGCAAAGTTTTCATCCTCCGCAAATTTCCAAGGCTGGAATTGCTCCGAATAACACACGGTTAATATTTTCAAGCACTCTGACGCTCTTGAGAGGAAGGACTCCACAGAAAATCTTGGGCTCCGTAGAAAATCCCGTCCCGGTTACCGAACTGTGGATCCCTGGGCTGAATTCTGTAGAAACAATTCTGCTGCTGTACTCACAGGCGCTTCTTTGTACTTTTTTATTTATATGTTTTTGTAAGAAAAATTCTACTGTTTCTAAAATCGTAGCCCTAAATAGGTGAGACCTGGATGTTTGTGTAGTTTCAAACCATTTTCAAAGGTAGAACTGTATTATCCAGCAATGGTTGTGTGGTTGCCGTATTTCATATTTCCAGAAGGTACAGGCAGCTTCTGAGAGGAAGCACCGCCGGTCACGGCCACCCCCGCTGGGCTCTGGCCGCAGCGATGCCCCCTCCGTGGGGTGAGACACCAGCATGTGTCCAGCTCCCTGGAGGGGTCTGCAAGGCAGCAGAGCGGTGCAGCTGCAGCCAACTCCAGCGCCCAGCCCAGGAGGAAGTTGTTACATCATGGTCACTAGGTGGGTGTTTTTTATTTTTTGTTTTTTGTTTTTTTGTTTTTTTTGCTTTTGTTTTGTTTTGTTTGCTTTTGTTTTGTTTTGTTTTCTCATGAAGTCATAGAATTATAGAATTGGAGACGTTTTAGATAGATCTTCTGTGGTATTAGTTTTAAAAGTGTTTTCCTGCCTTCCTTTCTCTCTCTTTCATTAATGACCCAACCCAGCCTTTCAAACAAAATTTACAAAGCACCTGCTGCAAACAAGGCATCGTGGTGGACAGTTAGTGAAACAGCCCCTGCTCCACAGTCTTCAGCTGGGAGGTGGTACTGGCAATAAACAGATAAACAGGCACACGTCAGACAGTGACAAACACTCTAAAAAACGCTGGGCAAGGGGCTGATCACCATGCGTGTCCAGGCTTTACCCCCTGGGACAGGTGTGGCGGGGAGGGCTTGACTGGGGCAGAGACCTAAGGAAGTAGGACGGCTCTCTGAGGGTCCTGGGTGGAGGGTTCCGGGCACGGTGTGCCACAGCTCTGAGTTGGTGCCTGGGGCGGCACTGCTAGGGAGGAGGACCACAGGGAGAGCAGGCAAGAGGAGGCCCTGTCTGGGTCCTGAAGGGTGGTGCTGGCAATCACAGGACTTTGCCGGGCTTCTGAGTCTGGAGGCCATAGGAGCAGAGAAGAGATGGGAAGCCACTGACACTTGAAGGGGTCTCTCCGGCTGCTGAGGATGGACTGAGGGGTCTCAGGGGCACAGGAAGAAGACAGAGAAGGGAGGTCCCACAGGACGTGGGCCGTGGTGCTCATGGCACACTGTGTCCCACCTGCCAGCTCTGAGGCGTGTCACACATCCACACAAAAGGTCTTCTGTATCAAGCACAGCTAGACATGCAAAGCAATGCAATGTGGGCAGGTCTCGCTGTCGGCATCCTCCAAACAGGAAAGTGGGGCCTGGAGAGGGAGAAGATGGCCCCATCACAGCTCTTGGTGGGGGCAGGCATCCCCCAAACAGGAAAGTGGGGCCTGGAGAGGGAGAAGATGGCCCCATCACAGCTCTTGGTGGGGGCAGGCATCCCCCAAACAGGAAAGTGGGGTCTGGAGAGGGAGAAGGTGGCCCCATCACAGCTCTTGGTGGGGGCAGGCATCCCCCAAACAGGAAAGTGGGGTCTGGAGAGGGAGAAGGTGGCCCCATCACAGCTCCCGGTGAGGGCGCGGGATCCTGGCAAGGCTCAACGGACCCCCGTCCACTCCGCGTCACGCTTCTGGCTCCAGGCACAAGTTAAATTCTCACTCAGCTCGTGGGGATGGGCTTGTTATCCCCAAGGGCACCGAGATTAGAGCTGTCCATCACAGCAACAGTCGCCAGTGTTTTCATGGTGTGGCTAGTTGTGTCACGTGGTAACCTGTTTCCTCTTCGGAGTCCCTACCCAGATGGACTTGACAACTTGTCTGTGGGTTGAATCTCAATGTGGAAGGCATCCGGCCAACAGCAGCGATTATGCCCCAGAGAATATGTGCTGCCTGAGCTTTCTCAGAGTCTGTTGGTGGACATGCTGTTAGTTATGAAAACAAACGAAAAAGGATGAGTGACAGGCCAGGTGCCGTGGCTCAAGCTTGAAATCCCAGCACTTGGGGGGGCCAAGGCAGGTGGATCACTTGAGGTTGGCAGTTCAAGATCAGCCTGGGCAACAGGGTGAAACCCCATCTCTACTAAAAATACAAAAATTAGTCAGGCATGGTGGTGTGCACCTGTAATCGCAGCTACTCAGGAGGCTGCATGAGAATCACTTAAGCCTGGGAGGTGGAGGTTGCAGTGAGTGGAGATCGCACCACTGCACTCCAGCCTGGGTAACAGCAAGACTCTGTCTCAAAAAGAAAAAAAAAAAAGATGAGTGACAGCTGTCATGACATGAGGGGCTGTGCCTCAGGGTAGGGATCTGAGGGCACTGCGCTGATAGATTCACACACATGTGCACGGGGGGCTGTGACTCTCTGGATTTCTGAGTGACTGTGGCCACGCTGCGGGGAGGGCTGCACCCTGGGGCTTTGCCTCTGACAAGAGAGGTTGGAATGAAAATGGTAAAATCCAATGGATAGAAAAGAGGGCCAGGGCATTCTAGATTATCTCAACAGAAAAGAGGTGGTGAGATGGGAGCAGGGGAGGAAGGATGGAGACATAAGCGCCTCCCTATCTGTACTGTACCTGCACAAAGTCGGCCTGCCCGGAGCAGCTTTCATCTTTTCACAAAATGGTTATCTTATCATGCAGCCTGAGCACTGAGCCTTAAAGAAATCAGCCTGGGGATCTAAGAGGAATTTAATATGCTTTTCATTTCCTCTCTATTCAGTTCTGCTTAGGGGCTCAGGGAATTCTGTGTTTGTGGAGAGAACATGTTTTAAAACGTGCACAGCCTTTTGGGGGCATAATGAAACGGGGGAACGAACAGCCTGGAGGTCAAGGAAGTCCTGCAGGTGAGAAATAACTTTTGAACACACTGTAGAGATTTTAATTAGTTAAAAAGTGTATTTGGGTGATGTAGATAGTGATAAAAAGAAGAGAGAATTGAGAATGCATGAGAGAGAAAACAGGAAGGAAAAGGAAGAAAAGGCAGGGAACGCAGGGAGGACTAAGGCCATGGTGTGTGGGACATGCAGCCCCAAGCCCTGCAGATGCCCCAGGCCAGCTTCTCATCCTCAAATGCAGGCACTCTGCATGAGGCTACAGCTGCCCTCACCATGGACAGCTCTCTGTTCCCCCGGCAGTGTCTTGCTCTGATTCACCTCCTTACTTACGGCCACTCCATCCATCTTTAAGACCCACATGTAAGAGCTTTCTTCTCCTATGAGCATCTTCCTAAACTCTCCTACCTAAATTTAGTTCTCTTTTCTCTGAACATTAGAATTTTATCTGCACTTTTCCTATGACATTTATTCCATCCATCCATCCGTTTATCCAACTGTCCATCTATCCTTCCTTCCTTCTTTCCATCCATCCATCCTTTCATCCATCCATCCTTCCATCTATCCTTCCATCCTTGCATCCACGAAGCCACAGGCATCATGAGTTGCAGGCTCCACAGCAGATGTTGGGGATAGAGAGATGAGCAGGACGGTCCCTGTCCTACAGAAGCAAGGTGTGGTGTTCATAGTCTAACAGGAGAAACCGGTGAGTAAGACAATCCTTGGAATAGGGTTTCTCCTGCAGACAAAGGGGTACAGCTGAGAGACTGGGGCAGGGTGGTGGTGGCAGGCATCCGAGAATCAGGGAAGGCTTTGGCAGACATCCTTTGGAACTCAAGGATAGGAAATCATTTTAATGACATAAAAACTGTCATGGCCTCCCGCTTTTCCTGCCTTGTTCACCTCCACCCCAACCCACACTCACACACACACAAAGGCACACACAACTATGTGCACATGTGTAACCACACATGCATGATTATGCACATGCACAAACTTGCACGTGCATGCAAACACATAGATACACATGCTTTTGTACACATGTATGCACGCATGCACACCCATTAGGTCGTAAGCTCCAGGAGAACCCAGAGGCTTGAAAGCCAGACTGCAGAGCAGCAGCGATCCACCACATACCAGCGGTGCCGCCTTGGGAGACTTCCTGACTCCTCCTAGGTGTGAAGGGCCCCTGCCTTGGAGGGTCATGGTGGGCATTAAATGAGCCAACACAGGGAAACATCCTAGACCATGCCAGGCCTGCAGCAAGCAGATCACATGTTAGCCACTGCGAGCACTGACTGCCCTCGTGTCTCCTCCTGGGCCTGGCCAGTGCCTCCTACAGGGAGAAATTAGTTCAGTGGTGTCAAAATGAAATATTTGAATGGAAATAAAAATAAAGAGGCGGGAAAACTTGGGAGAGAAGTGGCAGAACAGGAATTGCGATGCTTTGGGCAAAAGGGAGAGGAAATGAATATGAGACCAAATGGGGTTCAGACTAAGACTCTGCTGACTGCATCTGAGGACAGGGCTACTCTTGACATCTTTCTCTAGAGAGTCCTCGGGGATGGTCAGGACGCAGGGCTGGCCCTGTGGGAATTTATACCACACTTCAGCAGAGGCGCAAAGTCCATCACACCAGGCTCAAAATGCTTCCAGATCGAGGCGGTACTCTGGTTTACAGAATGGAAAAAGGAAGATCTTTTAGTTCACTTGAAAATTCAGCATTTTAATGCATCTGCCTCTGTACGGCTAATCTGACCCCATGGATGTTAGACAATCCTTTTTTAGGAATGAATAAGATACTGGTTCTCAGGTATGAAATGAGAGGTAGTTTTCATGGTCATCGGCATGGTGCTGATTTCATGTGATTCTGCTAACAATCCCAGGAAGTCATCAGTCACTACCCATGACTGGCAGATGGCAACATTACTGCTCCAAGAAGGTGACATTCCCAAGTTCGGATGGCTTGTAGGTGCCCAAGTTTCAGCCAGAACCACGGTGCCCTGGCTTCTGCCTCTTCCACTCCATCAACCAACAGTTTTCCTGAATACTCTGGGTGCCCCCACCTGCCCCAGGTGCTTGTCTTGCTACACTGAGTTGACTCTCACAAAAGGTTTAATTCCTTTAATGGAGAAACTGGGGCTAATGCTACTCACGTGTCATGACTGTTACATTATAGCAGACACAACAGACTCTCAGGTCGAGCCTCGAAGAGGATGGCAACGTGTCTGCCATGCAAGGGACGTAAGAGCAGTGCTTGTGCTGGCTGATCACCAATACCATCCATCACAGCACCATCCATGCCCAAGTCATCCAGGCTTGGGCCCTGAGAGCCGGCACGGGACAGCCCATTGTCTGTTTTCAATGCCCTGCAAGTCTCTGGCACACGTCGATGCTCAACACTGTGTCCTAAGTGGAGATACGTGAGAATTCTGCTCAGAGCTCACCTCCTCTTGCAACACCATGGCCATTGTGCCAAGGTGGATGAAAACAACACTGTCTGATAAAACCACATCAAGAAGCAGCACACGAAGTATGCCTTAAAAATAACTCCACATTCGCCATTTTTGGTAAAACCAAATCCATCACACATCTCACTAACAATGCAAGAGTTCACAACGTGTGTGCCAGGCACACCCATCTGACTGCATGAGCAACACGTGTGTGTGCCAGCCATACCCATCTGACTGCGTGAGCAACACATGTGTGTGCCAGCCACACCCATCTGACTGCGTGAGCAACACGTGTGTGTGCCAGCCACACCCATCTGCGTGAGCAACACGTGTGTGTGCCAGCCATACCCATCTGACTGCGTGAGCAACACGTGTGTGTGCCAGACACACCCATCTGACTGCGTGAGCAACACGTGTGTGTGCCAGACACACCCTGCATGAACACGTGTGTGTGCCAGGCACACCCACCCAACCGCATGAACACACGTGTCGCCACACTCAGCCCCGTACCGTCCTGCCCTCCTGGCCGTCGTTCCTGACCCATCGTGGGGTGAGGCCAGGCAAGTGCATTTCATGTTGGTGGGTGATGGAGAGGATAAATCACATCCTCTTTCTCAGGGTGTTTGAAATCCAGACACTCAGGGCAGGCGTTTGTCAGTGGGGTCACAGCAACATGGAGAACAATTCAGCTGCCAGGCTCAATTCCGCTGTCCAGGGCTGAGGCCGTGATGACCAGGGCTGCAGCCCAGTCCTCTGCCTGAGTGTCCTCACAGAGGCGGCCACTACCCCTGGGGGGACTTCTGGGCGTCTGCCAGGGAGCGGCCAGCACTTGCTGAGACCGGGCCTGCCTCCGTCGATTCCTCCTGTGGCTCCACAGGACCTTGCCCTACAGAAGGTGGCTCCGGGTGCCTGCCCTTTGCAACCAGAAAGAGCTTAATCAAATGAACACCTGGGACACAAAAACAGTATGCTCTGGCAAATGGAATGAAAAGGCCACCTTGGAAATGGAGCTGGCTAGGAAGATTTCATCCATTCAACACAATCTCAGCTAATATTTAGGATTTCATTAC
>NW_012109252.1:2812749-2815378 GCF_000951045.1 Mandrillus leucophaeus
ACAGCAAAAGAAGAATGCTTGTTTTAAAACATTTGACTTTTAAGAATTATTTCATAAGCAAATGTAATTTTGAAATATGTATTAATAGTATTTTTTTAAAATAGGGTCTTGCTCTGCCGCCCAGTCTGGAGTGCAGTGGTGTGATCATAGCTCACTGTAGCCTCAAACTCCGGCTGAAGCAATCCTCCCACCTCAGCCTCCTGAGGAATTGGGACAACAGGCTCATGCTACTGTGCCAGGTTATTTTTTAATTTTTGTAGAGACAGGGTCTCTCCACGTTACCTAGGCTGATTCACAGTATTTTTAAGGTATTGTTGATGACCTTCTCAGTTTATCAACTTGAAGTTTTATGAAAATTAAGTTAATTTTAAGTTTTAAGATGACAGAAACTCATAATCCTTGGTCTAAACATTGCAACTTAAAATCCACATTTTAAATTTAAATAAAATTTAACATTTAAATTTAAGCCCTGAAAATGGTCAGACAGTATTTGTTCATTGCCATCAGTGCACAGAACATTTTTAGGAAAAACATATTCTTTTACTAAATGAAATGATAAATAGGCAACATCAATATGAATGTATGCCATTAATCTTCCCCCGCCCCGCAGAATCAGTGACTAACAACTGCACATTTTTTAAAATGACACATTTCTTTGGGGGAGAATATCTCATTTAGGAATCTATACATCAGGTTAGATCAGGTCTATGAATTTGAAAGAATCATCTGGAAATAACGTATATGCAAGGAGAGTAGACAGAAGTGCAGGTGAGTGCATCTCGGAGCCCAGCAAAGGTGTGATTTCACTGGGGGCATGCGCCGTGCTGGGCCGGTGGAAAGGCAGCCTCGCTCCTGAGGACTTCAGAAAGTTACACTGGACTTGTGTTCCTCTCCTGGGAAGAGCCTTTTTGTGAGTTCAGTTCCTTAAAATTGTTTCAAAACATTTGACTATAACAGAACCTCCTAACTGACGTCAGCAGAAAGCAGAGAAGGGTATTTTCACAAACCCAATCTTTCCTTTCTACCTATTTTAAAAAGTAACTCCATTGTAAATCAAAGTGAAAGTTTTTGCACATTCTTTGAATCAAATAGATACATTAAAAAATTAAAATATGCTGTTATGATTAGGATGCAGTAAAACAAGAATTGATTATTTGAGGGCATTTATCAGTTAGTGTGACCTTCTGAGAAATAAACTGAGCCAAATCTTAAGAGCCATAAAAATGCTTCCACCCTTTGGCTAGGTAATTATAGTATTCCATATGAAAATACTCTTGAACGAAGGCACCGCCCCTGCAGAAGGATGTTTCTGTAGTATTAGAAAACCAACCTCGTATTGCTTATTTATTAACTCCCTGACACATTCTACAAAGGAGTTAATCTGATTTTGCAAATACAAATGAGAAAGTCAGGTACATTTATAATGTATTCAGACATGAAGCAAGAGAGAGAAGGATCGGAACGGCAGTGGCACGGGAGGGAGGCTTCCACGCAGAGTGTGTTCCAGGACCTCCCCCACGTTATGTGAAAGGAAAATCCGGGGGCCCCAAAATCACTAAGCTGAAAGGAAAAATCAAGCTGGGAACTGCTCAGGGCAAACCTGCCTCCCATTCTATTCAAAGTCATCTCTCTGCTCACTGAGATAGATGCATATTCTGATTGCCTCCTTCAAAGGGCTTATCAGAAACTCCGAAGAATGCAACCATGTGCCTCTTACCTTCCTGTGACCTGGAACCCCCTCTGGACTGAGCCAATGTACTTCTTCCATGTATTAATGTCTCATGTCTCCCTAAAATGTATAAAACCAAGCTGTGCCCCAACCACCTTGGGCACATGTCCTCAGGACCTCTTGAGGCTGTGTCACGGGTGCAGGTCATCAACCTTGGCAAAATAAACTTTCTAAATAAACTGAGACCTGTCTCAAATTTTCAGGGTTCACAGTTAGCTATGGGCATGATTTACACATAGCTCTAACTTTCTGCCAGTCAATGCAAGGAGAGAAACAAAATTTGGTTATGCACACCCCAAGACCACACGAGTTGGTCAGAAAAATACATTTCAAAATAAAAAGAGAATTTTCCTCTTAGAGAATATTAAAATATAAAAAAGGAAATATACATCCTAAACACTAACATATCTAATTTTTTCTTTGAGACAGAGTTTCGTTCTTGTTACCCAGGCTGGAGTGAAATAACATACTTAATATTTTAAAAATTCCTGTGAATAAGAAAACACTTCCTTCAAAAAATTATCAATATAAAATAATTTCATAGACATGAAAATACAAATTAATAACAAATAGCTGAAAAAAATTCTAACCTCACTAACATTCAAATCACTGAACTAAATGAAGAGAACAGCTTTTGAAATATAGGAGGTCCATTTAGCAAATAATTTCACCTGGAAACTTATTCTAGGAAAACTAGGAGAATACAGAATGAAGGTTGTCCTTATCTCATTATCTGTTATGAAATTTGTCCCAGGTTAAGAATATGAACACACACACACACACACGCTCTCTAATATCTTACTATTTAATAAATGTGCCATACTTAACCAGTTGCCTGCTTTTTTAGGGGGGAGGGGAGGAACGTAAGTTGCTTCAAAAATAAACTTTAAAAGAAAAAAA
>NW_012109252.1:2815428-2818445 GCF_000951045.1 Mandrillus leucophaeus
GGCAGTGGCACGGGAGGGAGGCTTCCACGCAGAGTGTGTTCCAGGACCTCCCCCACGTTATGTGAAAGGAAAATCCGGGGGCCCCAAAATCACTAAGCTGAAAGGAAAAATCAAGCTGGGAACTGCTCAGGGCAAACCTGCCTCCCATTCTATTCAAAGTCATCTCTCTGCTCACTGAGATAGATGCATATTCTGATTGCCTCCTTCAAAGGGCTTATCAGAAACTCAGAAGAATGCAACCATGTGCCTCTTACCTTCCTGTGACCTGGAACCCCCTCTGGACTGAACCAATGTACTTCTTCCATGTATTAATGTCTCATGTCTCCCTAAAATGTATAAAACCAAGCTGTGCCCCAACCACCTTGGGCACATGTCCTCAGGACCTCTTGAGGCTGTGTCACGGGTGCAGGTCATCAACCTTGGCAAAATAAACTTTCTAAATAAACTGAGACCTGTCTCAAATTTTCAGGGTTCACAGTTAGCTATGGGCATGATTTACACATAGCTCTAACTTTCTGCCAGTCAATGCAAGGAGAGAAACAAAATTTGGTTATGCACACCCCAAGACCACACGAGTTGGTCAGAAAAATACATTTCAAAATAAAAAGAGAATTTTCCTCTTAGAGAATATTAAAATATAAAAAAGGAAATATACATCCTAAACACTAACATATCTAATTTTTTCTTTGAGACAGAGTTTCGTTCTTGTTACCCAGGCTGGAGTGAAATAACATACTTAATATTTTAAAAATTCCTGTGAATAAGAAAACACTTCCTTCAAAAAATTATCAATATAAAATAATTTCATAGACATGAAAATACAAATTAATAACAAATAGCTGAAAAAAATTCTAACCTCACTAACATTCAAATCACTGAACTAAATGAAGAGAACAGCTTTTGAAATATAGGAGGTCCATTTAGCAAATAATTTCACCTGGAAACTTATTCTAGGAAAACTAGGAGAATACAGAATGAAGGTTGTCCTTATCTCATTATCTGTTATGAAATTTGTCCCAGGTTAAGAATATGAACACACACACACACACACGCTCTCTAATATCTTACTATTTAATAAATGTGCCATACTTAACCAGTTGCCTGCTTTTTTAGGGGGGAGGGGAGGAACGTAAGTTGCTTCAAAAATAAACTTTAAAAGAAAAAAAACACAAAGTTTCAGCACATTCAAGGAAATGTGGAATAAATTTGGAAACTTTATGGTTTCTTAATATTTATTAAACACAAAACATTGGAATGAACTTTCAAAGTGATGAAGGTTAGAAAACAAATGTTTGTACCTAACCATTTATATGTTAAATCCAAAAATGTTCTTTACAGTTGGAATTTCAGCCTGCTGAATTCCTGGTAGACCAGACCACATCACTGGCTGATATTCACACATAGGAAACAGTCTTTTCCGACCCCAAGTCTTCACCTACCTCTGCTGGAAGTGGGTAAGGTGTGCACGTGGAATTGTCATAATCATCACAACAATTTGAGTGTCTGTTCAAAGAGCAGTTATTTGCCATTTTTTCCACATTTTTCAAGCTTAACTTCTGTAATTTCTTAATGTTCACCATATCAGCAGTTGTCTGGAATTTTTGGCAACTCAGGTCCCTGCCTTGGGTTTGACAGCACTTGGTGGATCACTCTCTTTGGGTAATAAATATCTTTGGATTTAGTGCTTTCTCTAAACCTGAATTTTTTCTCAGTATTTGAGGAACACTCCAACCTCTCAGCTCTCCCGTGGCTTCTGAAGTCTTTGGTCCATCTCGTCGGCCACCACTGAGAGAATCCGTGGTGTGAAAGACATCATGAGAAGGTGAGATGGCCAGGCTTTGTGTCTCCATCCAAATCTCATATTGAATGACAATCCCTATAATCCCCATGTTTCAAGGGAGAGACCAGGTGGGGGTCATTGAATCCTGGGTGCCATATCCCCCATGCTGTTCTCATGATAGTGAGTTCTCACAAGACCTGATGGTTTTACAAGGGGCTCTTCCCCTTCTCCTTCCTGCCGCCTTGTGAAGAAGGGACTTGCTTCCCCTTCACCTTCCGCCATGACTGTAAGTTTCCTGAAGCCCCCCCAGCCATGCTGAACTGTGAGTCGATTAAACCCCTTTCCTTTATAAATTACCCAGTCTCAGGCAGTTCTTTATATAAAGCAGTATGAAAACGGACTAATACAGAAGGATTTTTAGCCACTATAATTTTATAAACATGAGGAAGGTTAAATATCACATAAGCATTTTAGGAAATGCTAGGAATCAATAAGTGAGGAGAGAATTATTTTTTTAAAATTGTGGAAAGGCTTTTACCGTTTCCGGAGCACCACTATTTTCTGCCTGGAAGCCACCTACGAAATCAAGCATTTGTTTGCTTTCTGTAAAAGGGGAGCTCCCAGGCCTTCCTTAAGATGGCAGGACATTCCTTTCCCATGTTTCCTCCTTGGCTTATCCTCCTGTTTCCAAACAGGGCCAGGGCCTCTGTTTCAGCTCAGTCATCTGGTCATCCACTCACCTGTCCCTATAGCTGGAATGGCAAAGCCAACGCTGACTGACGATGGCTCCAGGTTGAAGGTAGTGACAGGAGACAGAGCCAGCGTCACATTTATTCTCAGCATCAGAATCACCTGGGGCATCGCAGGCCAGCCCCCTGGGTGGGCCCTGAGAATCTACATTTCTGTCAAGTTCCTAGCTGCTGCTGCTCCTGGTGGAGGCACCGCCCTTTGGGAAGTTTTCAGGGATGTGAGATCTCCCAGTGCTCTGGGCTTGGGAGTTTATGATGTCTTCCGTTCTGCTTTCCCTTCTTCCTCTGCCCTCCTCCCTGGCACTGGGGTGGGAACAATGCCCTGTTCACTCCAGGCCTGGGCGGTGAGCCAGGAGTGTTCGTGGGCTCAGGGCCTCCTGGGGTACTTGTCCTCCTGCCTGGGGTGGGCTCCTGCTTGGGCCTAGACTCGGCCAGTGGCCTGAGGAGGAAAGCTAGAAAGCCTTGGGGCAGGTGTTCCAGCGGTGGAA
>NW_012109252.1:2818495-2838062 GCF_000951045.1 Mandrillus leucophaeus
CCCTTCACCTTCCGCCATGACTGTAAGTTTCCTGAAGCCCCCCCAGCCATGCTGAACTGTGAGTCGATTAAACCCCTTTCCTTTATAAATTACCCAGTCTCAGACAGTTCTTTATATAAAGCAGTATGAAAACGGACTAATACAGAAGGATTTTTAGCCACTATAATTTTATAAACATGAGGAAGGTTAAATATCACATAAGCATTTTAGGAAATGCTAGGAATCAATAAGTGAGGAGAGAATTATCTTTTTAAAATTGTGGAAAGGCTTTTACCGTTTCCGGAGCACCACTATTTTCTGCCTGGAAGCCACCTACGAAATCAAGCATTTGTTTGCTTTCTGTAAAAGGGGAGCTCCCAGGCCTTCCTTAAGATGGCAGGACATTCCTTTCCCATGTTTCCTCCTTGGCTTATCCTCCTGTTTCCAAACAGGGCCAGGGCCTCTGTTTCAGCTCAGTCATCTGGTCATCCACTCACCTGTCCCTATAGCTGGAATGGCAAAGCCAACGCTGACTGACGATGGCTCCAGGTTGAAGGTAGTGACAGGAGACAGAGCCAGCGTCACATTTATTCTCAGCATCAGAATCACCTGGGGCATCGCAGGCCAGCCCCCTGGGTGGGCCCTGAGAATCTACATTTCTGTCAAGTTCCTAGCTGCTGCTGCTCCTGGTGGAGGCACCGCCCTTTGGGAAGTTTTCAGGGATGTGAGATCTCCCAGTGCTCTGGGCTTGGGAGTTTATGATGTCTTCCGTTCTGCTTTCCCTTCTTCCTCTGCCCTCCTCCCTGGCACTGGGGTGGGAACAATGCCCTGTTCACTCCAGGCCTGGGCGGTGAGCCAGGAGTGTTCGTGGGCTCAGGGCCTCCTGGGGTACTTGTCCTCCTGCCTGGGGTGGGCTCCTGCTTGGGCCTAGACTCGGCCAGTGGCCTGAGGAGGAAAGCTAGAAAGCCTTGGGGCAGGTGTTCCAGCGGTGGAACCCAGCAACCCAGGAGGAGGTGCTCTTTTCAGCAGGTATCACTGCATCTGATGGGGTGGAGGCCTGGACCGCACAGCAGTCGCTGCCATGGTGTGGCTGGAAGCCACGTTATTGCTGGTTCCTCCAGGAGAGGCAATGCTTTCTGCATTTTAAGTCTCTTTCGGTGAGGACTTTTTTCTTTTAGCTGAAGTGTCATCACTGTACAAAAAAATGTCCATGAAAATTGTATGTAATAGAATCAGTTGAATGAACTTTTTTTTTTCCTGCAAATACTTAAAAGCATAGTTGAACGTAAAGATGAGCTGTGTATTTTTTTCAAACAGAAAACATTAAAAATGGGTGGACTCTCCCTTGGGCTCCAGGTAGCACATGTCCTGGGAGATGGTAAATGCATGCACCGTGTCCCCCCGAGGGGGGTGGCAGCTGACAGTGAGGAAGTAACTGCTGTGTGCAATACACGTGTGCATGGGAAGAGCTTTTTGAGGAAGGAAATGAAGAATACCAACATGAAAAACTTACAGATTTGTTTTTAAGAACCACCAAGGAATATTAGGGAGAAAGAAAATTACCAATCAGATTACAATAATATCCTTCTGCATAGGTTTGAAAAATATGAATTATGATTTAGGATGATGCGTTCTTGCATTTGAGTCACATAACTGTGTGAGACATCTCTTTATGCCACCTACTAAATAAACAATCTAAATAAGCTAAACTTAGAACAAGAGCTTGGGCTTCTCATAAACAGCTAAAGCTGAGATTTTCAAACATATTTAGCATCTGTAATTCTATGTTCTCAGGTAGTCAGATTTTACAGCAAAAGTGAGTATCTGTGTACTATTGACAAATAAAAATTTTAAATTATCATACATTATTCATTCATTTATCTTTAATTCATCTTTTAAAATATTCTATTGGGATGTTTCTTATATATACAGTATCAGTGAAGTGGCAGATATACGTGGATTGTAAATGAATCAATACAAATATCAATGCTGCATTTGCAGATGCATTTCTAGTGAGAAGAGTGTGAAGTCACAACAACGCAGACACCACTGCACCAAGACACCTGCGTGTGTTCCGCTCAGAGTTCATCTGGTGCCTCCCTCATGTTCCTTCTTGGCCTGTGCCTGGAACAGACAGTAGAGGTAGCTTAGTAGGGAGAGCCCTCTGCCCACTCGCCAGGTGACCGGGTCCTCACCCTCACACTTGCGGTACACACCTGAGACGCCCTCACACTCTATTTCCTGCAAGGACCCAGCCATTGGTTCAGACTCCCAAATTAGTATAAGGAGCTAATATGTTAAATACAGTGGTGATTTTACCTATGGTTTGAAATAATACAGTTACCTGGAATGAAATAATAAGTACATAAAATACATACACACAGTGCTTAATACATACATACACACAGTGCTTAAATACGTAAGCCATATTTGGCTGATGGATTCCAAACCAGACACTTGATAGCAGGGAGAGTCCTGCCCATCCTTGACCCCTCAAGCCAGCCCCACTGAAGCCATGCGTGCTGCATAGACACAGGCAGGAGTGTTTTACATTCTGGGTATTTCCGTTCCATTCCCACATCGATAGGTTATAATAGGAAGCATATTTCACTTCTCTTCTTTCCTTAGGAAAAATAGAAACTTTTCTCACTCCCAGAAATGCACTGAAATTTACCTATTTTACTTCCCTCTCCATGGCAATGAATCTGTGCTGATCCGAATTAAAGTCTGACAAAGACCAGAGCTGCTGTGAGACACTAATTTCATGTTTGAACTTATTCTGGCTTTCCACTGACATCCTCTTCCTGGCGCCATCTGTCCTGCACGTGAGAAGCGAGAGCTTGCCTGTGACGGTGACTTGACTCAGAGATGTACCAGGCGGCCCCGCCCGGAAGGGAGCAGCGGGAGAGGAGGGGGCCCCTGGCTGGAGCCCGGGTGGATGGTGGTGTCACTCAGGCATGGGGCAGCAAAGGCTCTGGTGAGAAGACTTGAAAGCTGGGGTGGGATGTGTTATTTGTAAGAAGCCTGGACAAGAGGATGAGGGGCACATGTCAATCACGGATTTATGAACTCACAGGAGAGGGTTGGATAGGATGTGTGAACGTGAGCCTGTGGTGTAGACGATGTGAAGTCCTGGGGAATGGGTGGGCTTGTGATGGCACCTGCTGCTCGTAGCCTAACTCAAGGCCACACCACTTTTCCTTCCCTCTTGTCCTGCTCTGTCCTCTCCAAGGTGGCAAAGTCATTGCCCCCCTTTCTAGGCTCTGCTGCAGGAGGGCTGCCCAGAGAGACCCCTGGGCCTGAGATGTAAATGGAAGTTATGTAGGGGAGTCCCTGGGAAGCTCTGGGTTTCCAGTAACAGGGACAGACATAGCTCACACCACTGTAGCTCCCTCCCTCCTCTCTTGATGTGGAGTTCGTAGCTGGATATCTAGCAACCTCCTTGCAACCAAGAGGACTTAAAGTCATCCCAATAAGGACGTCAGAGTGAAAAGATGAAGAAAGCCTTTGTCCTTGGTGGCAGGACTCAGCGGTCAGCCAGGACTCACAGCTGTCCTCCTCGGGAAGTCTCACTATGAGAACAAACCAGCTTTGCTTGTTCAAATGATTGTAATTCAGGTGTTTCATTATCTGCTTCCAAAATAAAGAGGCATCACTGCCCATGATTACAGTCCTGGGCTCTGGAGTTTAAGATGAATGAGTCTAAATCCAGCTCCACCACTGACTGCCCTGGGACCCACATGCATTCCCACCCTCTGAGCCCCTGATTCCTCCCCTGTGAGGTGGGGAGACTCAGCCCTGCCCGGTAGGTGTGCAGGTAAAAGGTAGGAAGGTTAATGCAGGTGAGGTGCTGCCACAGAGTAGGGCTATGGACCCGTGAGTGTAAAAACACAGTCGCCACCGCAGTGTCCACCTGGGGAGTCAATGTGGGAGGCTCCAGCAGAGTAAGGAACAGCGTTCAGGAACCGAAGCCCACTGGGAACACCATGGGAACTGAGAAGTGCTCACAGCATTGTCAAAACATCATTACTCCCGAATCTGAAACTTACTGGCTGCCACGGCGATGCTCAAAGGAAATGCTCACTGGGGTGCTTTGGAGTTGAGATTTTTGGATTAGGGATGTTCACTTGGTAAGTATATAATACAAACATCCCCCATTCCAAAAAAATTCCAAATCTGAAAATGTCTCATGCCAAACATTTTAGAAGCGGGATACTTGGCCTGCAGCATAAATCCACCTTATAGACAAAGCTAAGACACACCGAGGTCCCATCACCGCCCAACATCACATCAAGGTTCCATCACTGCCCAACGTCACATGGGAGATGAGGCCAAGACACACTGAGGTCCCATCACCGCCCAACATCACATCAAGGTTCCATCACTGCCCAACGTCACATGGGAGATAAGCCAAGACACACCAAGGTCCCATCACTGCCCAGTGTCACACGGGAGATGAGGCCAAGACATGCCGAGGTCCCATCACCACCCAACGTCACATCAAGCTTCCATCACCCCCCAACATCACACAGGAGACAAAGACAAGACACGCTGAGGTCCCATCACTACCCAATGTCACATAGGAGATGAGGCCAAGATACACCAAGCTCCATCACCACCCAACGTCACACAGGCAATTTGGAGCATTTTGCTAAGAGGTTGGGAGTGAGCATATGCTGTATAAATAGAGGTGAGATTAGGAAGAACCTCCCAGCATTAGCATCTCAAGGTGACTTTTAAAATCTACTATTCTTTCTGGGATACGCACATGGTTGGATCTGGGAATTCACTAAATCTTTAGAAATGTGGAGCTTCTGCTGTGTAAGTCCTGAGTTCTTCCATTTCCTGAGGACCGCAGCTTTGAGGTCTGCCCACCTCCTGTTCCACCATCGCCAGGACTGAACACTGGGACTCTGATGGTTGCAATAACTGTGTAGCTCAGAAAAAATGGATGGAAAATGCTCCTGTAATTCCACCAGCTAACAGCAATCAATTTCATCCAGAAAAATACAACTAAAAAGCAATTAACCAAAAACATTAGATAATACTTAGTGGTAGTAACTTGTCAGATCCCTGGTTTGAGTTTTGAACTCATGACTTTAAGGTAAGTTCACTCCCCAAAAGTTTCAACAATGTCATATGTTTAAAAAAAAAAAAAAAAAAAAAAAAAAAGAAAAAAAAAAAAAAGAGAGACAACAGAGTCCTAGAGACACATGGGTGAATGGCTTTGAAGTTGTTGCCCTGGGAGGCCTAAAAACAGCTGAAAATCCAGAAGCGGTACAAAAAGGACCAAGGAATTCGAGCACACTTAATACTTCTGAACAGAAAGAAAACAATGGAGGCAGAGTAAAGGCAAATGAAAGCCAGGGAAAGGAGTGGTTGCTCTGCCATGCACAAAATGACAATCTCCTCACAAAGCCACTGAGAAGTCAAGAAGAAAAATACCAACAAATGACTGGGGACAAACAGCCAAGGGCGTGCAGGAGGGTTCACAGAAAACAGCACTAACAGGTCACAGGATCATGTGGGAAGATGCTGAACCCACGAGTGGTAAGAGAAATGCAGACAGAAGGACCCGAGATGTTCACAGCAAGCCCAGGTCTGTGGCAAGGCGGCAGGAAGACCGTAAGCTGGTCTGATGATGATGGAAGAACCTGAGATGTTCACAGAAAGCCCAGGTCGGTGGCAAGGCGGTGGAAAGACGGTAAGCTGGTCTGATGATGACGGAAGGACCTGAGATATTCACAGAATGCCCAGGTCTGTGGCAAGGCGGCGGGAAGACCGTAAGCTGGTCTGATGATGACGGAAGGACCTGAGATATTCACAGAACGCCCAGGTCGGTGGCAAGGCGGCAGGAAGACTAAGCTGGTCCGATGATGATGGAAGGACCTGAGATGTTCACAGAAAGCCCAGGTCTGTGGCAAGGCGGCAGGAAGACTAAGCTGGTCTGATGACTGTGTCCATCTCACCGTGTAACGTCACTTGCACCCTTGGAATGGCAATGAGAAGGTTCTTTATGTGATTATATGGAAAGAGCTCCAGGATCTGTTTTTTTGAGAAGATGAGATGGGAACACAGAAACGCATGGAGGGATGACGCTGTGAGGACATGGGGAGAAGACGGGGTTTGCATGCCAGGGAGAGAGGCCTCGGTGGGAACCAGCCCTGCCATACCTTGGTCTTGAACTTCAGCCTCCAGGACATGAGAGAATCAATGCCTGTTGTTTAAGCCGCCCATTCTGGGCTACTTAGTTAGGGCTGCCCCAGCTGACTCTACAGGGAGCATTTCAGTTCCACAAACAACGCTAAATGTGACTCACGCTGCTTGGAATCATGGCTGGGGGGAGCCAGGCTCCTTCCTCCCGGTCAGCACCAGTGAGGCTCTACTTAGTCCCCTAAAGAGACAACCTTCTAAGGAGATTGATGGATCACAAACAGCAAGGATCAGGGTCCCTCGCTGCCTGCCGGCCTCTCTGATGGGCTCTGGGAACATCAGGCTGTGCCCGACGTGCGCCCTGAAGATGTTCACCTTTAAAAGCCCACTCCGATCGCTGCTTGAAAGACAAGGCCAGCCCCGTCTGGGGATCAGTTCTGCCGTCCAGAGTGGAGGCACCGCTGAACTCCCGTGGGACGACGTCATGCAGATCAGAAACGTCTTCAGAAGCACACACAGCCCAACTGATCTGATGCTGAATCCGGACCCGTGGCAGAGTCTCCAAACGAATTCTGGTCCTCAGATGCTTGTTTTCCCCACAGATCCAACGGCTTAAGATTGTCTCAGGCCCTCAACTTCTCGACTTACAAGGGGAATTCCACGTGGTTACTGAATTGAAGCTGAATTGTTTTATTCACTGGATTTCTTTTAAATGCTATGACATGCAAGAACTGCTGGGAGGCCACCATGGATGGCCGTCCTGAGCTTGCCTTTTAGGGATGTGACGTGGGAGCAGAGCCACTGCGGGATCTCTAGTTGAAGGACAGGACTAGTGCCATAATTGACAATAATAAAATGCAGACGGCTCCAGGAGTGTTCCTCGGGGGATGTGTATGGACCACCAAAGCCCTGCCCTGGAGATCCGGAGGCCCCCAGATGTGGGAGCAGCTGTCCTCCAAACAGGACTCCATTTTCTACCCAGGTTCCGTGCGGTGCCAGCCTGGGGCAGGGAGTCCTTCCCGCCGTCTGAGGCACGGCTCCACAGCCCCGTCCGGACCGGAGACCTGGCCGCCTTGGGGCTCCGTGGGTCTGTGTGGGGCACGGCTGGGGCTGCGTGAAGTCAGCAGTGGCTTGGCCAGCGTGGGGTCAGCAAATCCCCGTCTGTGCTGTGAGGCCCGGGGTGGGAAGAGGGACAGTGACCCCGTGATGCTGTTCTCTGTCGAGTGTCTTGGTCCTTCCATCCCCACATCCTGCTCCCCAGCAGAAGCCAGAGAAGCAAATCCAAATTCGACGTGTGCGTGAGGGAGCTACGTCTTCATGCTGTGGGCCCCTGGCGGGACCATGGGCCCGGACCACCAGAGGGGGGCCTTTTCCTCACTCCCGCCCCCAAAACTTATTGTACATGTGGTGTGAAAGCTCCCAAGTCTCGGGGAGGCCTCACAAGCAGCGCCGTCTGTGGGTTCCCAGCCTGGGTGCGACCCCAGTGCTGCTGGTTCTGACCAGTGAACCTCCAGCTGCCCCCGGTCCTTAGTTTACGTGGCTGCCATGAAGAGCAAGGGGTAAGGCATTTAAATTACTTTAAAACATACACATCTGTCACCCATGTAAAAAGCTGCATCCCTTTTAGCAATGGAGAGCTACTCCCTAATTTTCATTCCAAAATGCATGATATCATATTTTTTCCCATGAGGCTATTAAAGAGAATAAATGGCTGTTGCTTGCTAATTAACTTGATTTATTTATTTAGAACCACTTGGCGCGTATAATTCGAAAGCTTACACAGCAGGTCACTGCTGTCTCCTGATCCGGAAAACTCATTCTCCCTCTTTCTGCTGAAATAGAAGCTCGTCCACTCGGCTCCCAGGTTCTGCTGGTGACTTTACAGGTGTCCCCTTAAATCCTCGCAATGACCACACGGAAGCCTGTGCGTCCTGCTTCACTGATGAGAAAACCGAGACGTAGGGAGTAAAGGATCTGCTGATGGCCGCAGGCCCAGCCTCCCGGCCGAGGTGACGACCCAGCACCCGTGCGTGAGGCTCTGACTGGCCTTGGCCCCAGCACTGTGGATCCCATGCTCTGAGCAAAGGGAGGTCCCCGGGCCCCCGTGGGTGTGATGCCCGGGGCCCCGCCTGCTCCACACCTGCCAGCTTCCCCATGCACTCAGCTGTGGGGAGGAAGGCCGCAACGCTGGCCTGTCCCTCTCCTAGGAGGGCGACCTCCATCTCTGCATCTGTCTCCACAACAGGAGGCGGCAGGGGTGCTGCAACGGGGCACCGTGTGCTGTCCCAGCAGGCCAGGACTCCCGCTCCCTTGAGATGTGCTTTCCATCCATGTCTGTGGGGCCACCTGCGCTGTCATCGTGAGGTCTAAAGTGCACGGAGGGCCAAGAAGTCCTGTGCATTCTCCACAATGTCGCACACTGACCTGTCACTGGACTCAGGTCCTCGCTCCTCTCCTGGGCCAGGCGGCAGCTTCTGGTGGTCCCTGCAGCTGCGTTCCCTGCCCGTCCCCTGATGATGGACATCAGTCTGGCTTTCTCTTCTGGAGGCGTGGCTCTGATTTGCTTCTCCTCTTCACAAAACAAACAAAACCTCCAGGTGTCTGCGTTGCTTCGGTACACAATCCATGCCCTCCAGACAGCAAGGCCCCTGTCCTGGATCCACGCCAGAGCTCCGCTCATTCCCTGGATTTCTCCTACATGGTCTAACTGCCTCTAGACCCCTCGGTTTGGCCTGAACGCTAAACAGAGTTCGTGGGGTGGGCTCTCTGTGCCCCCAGTCCGGGTGTTGCTTGTGTCTTCCTTCTGTCTGGAATTCCTTCACTGTCTCTCCACCTCCTTCCACGGCATCTGGGAAGCCAGGTCCTCCCATCTGTTGGACCTGGCTGTAACAAATTCCCACAGCCCAGTGGCTTCAAACAACCTGTCAGACCCTCAGTTTCTGCTGCACACGTGAGGAGCTTGGCGGGCCTCACGCCATCCTGGCAGCAAGAAAAACCCCAAGCAAACTGAAAATCAGTAACTCTCCTTCTTCATTCTTCAGAGAACTAAGTCACAAGGCAAAGCACGGACCCAAAACTGGAGGCACAGACAAGCGGGTTCTGGGAACCTCGGCTGATGGGAGCAGAACTCCGCAGGGCCAGCGCCAGAGACCTGAGCTGTCGCTGATGAATTTCTGGAGATGCCACCCGGACAAGTGAGAGAGAAAAACTCCAGGGGAACCCAGTTATGGGGGACCTGCACTTGGTGAATGTTACCTCTGAGAGCTCAACCAGGTTCCCACAGTAAATACTGAGAAAAATTTCCCCGAACTTCCAGCCAGCAGAGGGGAAGGGAACTATCTTGGAAAATGCCAGGGCATTGGGTGTTTCTAATGAGGTTTGCCCTCAGGGGAAACTTGCTAACCAGACCCCACCCTGCTGGGGTTTATCAGAGCCTGCCCATCTGTCGAAGGAGAACACTAACTCCAGCCCCCTGCAGCCACCGTGTCCCACCTACATTAGAGAAAGGGGCATCTGAGGAGCTCTGGGGAAGGCAGGGCCTGGGGCGCAGGCTGGCTGACAGAAGGGACTGGTCACTGGACCCAGGGACACCTCCCTAACCCACATCTTCACTCAGCAACAGGGCTGCTGCATCCCAGGGGAGACAGAGCCAAGAATGCCGGAGCAGGTACTGGTCTCGGACACCCACAGGTGCAGTGAATCTGGGCTGATGTCCGGCAGGTAAAGACGAAGCCTCACACACCAGGCCAATCTCCCCCGTCAGTTCCTTCCACCCAAAGCCGAAGTGTTTTGGCTTTCAGCAAAATCACCACGAGGCGTACTTCAACACAGAACATGCAGTTTGAAGAAACGGAGCAAGCATCAGAACCAGACCGTTACACGGCAGGATGCTGCCACGTCAAACCCAACTGGGAAAAATGGGCAAAAGGTCTAAGCGGACCCCACCAAAGAAGACAGTCGGATGCCAAGTGGGCAAACCAAAGATGCCCCATGCCGCCTGCCGCCCCAGTATTCCCAATTAAAACAAGACACCACCTCACCCCGACTAGCATGGCCAGAATCCGGACCCCGACAGCACCAGACGCCGGTGAGGATGGGCCCCACGGGAACTCTCCTTCATTGCCCGTGGGAGTGCAAAGCGGTGCAGCCACTTTGGAAGAGAGTTTGGCGGTTTCTTACAAAACTAGGCACTCTCACCATGCAATCCAGCAATCACAGCCCGAGTCATTCACCCAAACAAGCTCAAAACTGACATCCACACATAAACCTGCACACAGATGTCTATAGCAACGTTATTCCTAACTGCCCAGACTTGGACGATGTCCTTCGGTAGGTGAGTAAACTGTTACATCAGACGGTGGAATATTATTCAGTTGCTAAAATGAAATGAGCTCCCAAGCCATGAAAAAGGCTACACCCTGTTTGAATTCATGGGATGTTCTGGAAAAGGCAGTGAAAGAGTCAGTGTTTGCCAGGGGTTAGGGACGGGGAGGGAGGAACGGGGGGAGCATGCAGGATTTTTAGGGCAAGGAAACTGCTCCGTGTGACGCGGCAGTGGGGGGTCCACACCATTACACACTCGTCCAAACCCACAGGGTGGACAATGCCACGTGTGAGCCCTGACGTGAAGGATGAAGGATGGCTTTAGTCACTAATGCATCGATCCTGGCTCATCAGTCGTGACAGATGCACCACGCCAGTGCGAGGGGTGAAGAGCTTGGGAAACCGCTCGGGGTGAACCTCCTCCTGCTCCCCAAGCACTCTCTGGGTTCCCTGATCGCGGCGCTCCCCTCCACGTGCCTGTGTTTTCCCATCTTCTTCCCTCTCTGAACCATGAGCTCCGGGGTTGGGGCCTGCAGCTGTTCTCCTCAGCCACTGTGGACACACCATCAATAGCCGATGAATCATTGATCTCGTCATCTAATCACTAACACGCCCATCAGGTGTATGGCCCATGGTGTGCCAGGAAGCAGAGACAGGGACGACGTGCCCAGCACTCCAGGGCAGAGAGCTCTCGGTGGAGAAGGCTTCTCCTTCACATGTAACCAACAGTGATGGCCCACACCTCCTGCTCCTGCGAAGCAGCTGGGAGCTCCTCCTCCTTCCGCAGACTGGAAACTGAGGCTCCCCGGGCAGGTGTGGGAAGATGGACCCAAACCCAGCCCCTCAGGTCTAGGATCCCCACCCCGCCCATGCTCCCCTGCTCTGTGCCCCCAAAGGAGGCCATGGGGGGCCCTGCTGAGGCCATCACCTGCTGAGCACAAAACCCACTGTGACAGGCAGCGGACAGCCAGGTCCCCAGGATGCTGGCACCCCAGCTGGGCCGGGCCCATAAGCTGGCTTCTCGCAGGCAGGCAAATGCATATGGATCCCAGGCCCACAATGAACTCTGGACTTTTCTTTTGGGGTCTGGAACATTTAATCTAGTTTAGGCAAGAGGTTGCATCCATGGGGAAGGTGCACGGGGACAGCCAGGCTCAGGGTCATCGGAACCGTTAAACAAGGGGATCAGGGCTTTTTCACTTCAACTTCAGAGAAGGCAGCTTGTGCCTCTCTAATGAAAGTCTCTTACTGGACAGGAGATAAAGTCCTGAGTTGAAAAGAGAGCTTTATTGATTCCACATTTTATTTTCTGATGGGTCCAACCTTGAATTTCAAAGTCTCCTTCAGCAGCAGGTTAATGAACTTGTCATGTAAAACACGGAGTTTCGGGCAGTAAGTGAACCTGGAGCTACAGTTTGACACACAAAGCACATGTTTAGATTTCATGTTTTTTTGTTTTAAAGATTTCCAAGTAGACAAGGTTCTGTGCTTTTGGTTTTCAGGCGTAGGATGGGACATGCCACTGCATAAAGCCAAGCTGACTTTGGTGTTCTTCACTTCCCAGGGCAGCGTCGTTAATTTTTCTGACACCTTAGCACCTCAGATGTGAAAGCTAAGCCTTCATGTCCCTTCCTGGACTGCCAGCTCTACCAGCTCCTTCACGGCAGGGACCGCAGGCTCCTGTCTGTGGCTCGTTGTTGAGATCCTGGCACTCAGAATTTTGGGATTAGCTGGAGGACACAGGGTCGGGTGGGCCTGGGACGGACAGGATCCTCCAAGCAGAGCTGGTCTCATCTTAGCCATGCAGAGGGAGAAGCGTGGGCACTGGCGTGAGAATGTGTTTTACTAACTATCCAGATGCCATTCACTACCCGCCGAATGCCGACGTGCACGCACATACAATTATTTTCCAATAGCCAAAGATGGTGACTAGAATGCAAATATCTAACATTGGTTTGATATGGTTTGCAGAATCACTGTACAATTTACATATTATCACAATATTTGGAACCTGAGAAAAACAAGTCTCAAAGACTCCATAATTTACTCAAGAACCATGGTCCATGGCAGGGAGAACCAAATTTATATGACCTGAGCTCAAATCTAGTAGGAACATAAGGGTGTCTGGGTCCAAATCACCACACGGTCATTTATTAGTTAATCAAGGTTGGATGAGACTCAATTTCTTCATCTAAAAATAGGATAATCACCACAACCATGCTCTTAGGAAACTCAAACATTATATAAATGTCAGCTTTGTTCTACGTGCCTTGTAAACGCACATGTATATATGAGGTGACTTGCTTTTTCCCTTCATAATTTGTATTTAAAAGTCCATTTTAAACCTCCACTTGGTTTGCCACAGCCACAAAATCAACAATTTGAAGACAAAAACAAACAACAAAACCCATAAGAGCTAATGTGCTATGTCCTGGCAGATGAGGATGAAGCAGACAGATTTCATTAGGGCCAGAATGCAATTTGGGAGCAGTCGCCATTCCAGTTAGGGCTGGACGCTAGCAAACTCGATTTTGTGTCCAATTGGAAGGCTAAATGGTACGGACAAGTCACATAACACAGAAGCGTAACACTCAATAACCTAGACATGCCCACAGACGGTTCCAAATGAGGGCTGTCTGAGATGCACCAGACTCCATCACCCGGCAGCAGCCATCAGTTTTAATCACTTTTAAATTTTTCTACAGATGTCATTTCAACAAAATAGTCCACAAATCTGCCTTGAGTGAAATTCAGTTAGTCTTACTGACAATGGGCATTTGCTCCAGAAAGTTCCCAGGTACAAACAATAGACCGTGGGGAATGGTTATTTTGTGCAAGGTTCCCCGGTCCCTGTCTTATTCTATGACCCTCTTATTCCAGGGTTACACTACCAACGCCAAGTGTGAGCCCTGACGTGAAGGATGAAGGATGACTTTTGTTTTTGGAAAATAAACACACATTTGTGATCCCTAGTCCAACAAGCAGCAGGACATCGACTTCTTGCCTATTTCCACACCACCAAAACTCCTAGCGTAACTGCAGAAAGGCTTGCAAATGCTGCCGCCTGCCACAGGCAGGGCTCTCCTAGCCAGAAACGGGAGGCCCTTCTGGTGCGTGGTGCATTTTAGCAGGTGTGTGCCTGCAGTCGGGTGGAGGGACCCCTTGCTGGTGGATGGGGAGAGCACTGACTCAGAGGAGAGCTTCTCAGTTTTCCAAAGAGGAGTGACTCTTCTGCTCTCTCGCCCTGAAGATGCACAGCTCAGCTCAGTGGAGGAAGGGAGGCCGGGGTGGGAGGGTCTTGGTGGAGCAGGGGGTGGGGAAACATCCGGAGATGTAAGGTTGTGCAGGATCCAGCAATGGGCACCCAGGGGTGCCGCTTGCCACGGCCCCTCCCTCATGGCGTGCCCTCTGCTCCTCCTGGGCTCCACACCCGTTCTTCTACCGCTGCCTAGGTCCAGCCACTCCAAATCTAACTCTTTGGGGTTCTTTTTCCAAGCTCCCCACCCCACAGAGGTCTGGACTTCTTCCTCCCCATGGCTGCCAGAACTCGCCTTGTAACATCACCCCTTCCAAAAGACAGAATGAAGCACTACATCCAGGACTCACCCTCCACCCAGAGCCACGCAGGTCCCCAGCTCACGTCCTCAACCTGGGGAATGAAGACTTGGACCTTGAGGCTGCGGCCTTCAAGATGGGGTGATTCTACCGAACCTCAATTCCTGGTGACCCCGGTGGTGACAAAGCCTTCCTCACCTCCGCACCCTGGGGCTAGTGGGGACCAGCAGGCCCTCGCTGCCTGAGACAGCGGATGAGGTGCTTCATTTTTCATGTATTTTATTGTTTCAAGCAAACAGAAGAAAATGCATCTACTCATCCTCTTGAAGCCGTAGGGAGTTTCACCTGCTTAAAAATAACTTCAGCACCAAAAGGCACAACCCTGATTGTGCCTTTCACTCATTCTTGCACTCATTCACTCACTCATTCACTCATTCGTGTACTTTCACTCACTCACCCACTCACTCACTTATTTATACACTCATTCATTCATTCACTCACTCACTCATCCATTCACTCACCTGCATATTCAGTCACTCATTTGGTAACTCATTCATTCACTCATTCATTAACTCAATCACTCAATCAATCACTTATTTATGAACACACTCACTCGTGTACTCTTTCACTCACTCACCCACTCAGTCACTCACCCACGTACTCAGTCCCTCATTCAGTCACTTAGTCACTCACTCACTCATTCATGAACTCACTTATGTACTCTTTCACTCACTCACCCACTCTGTCACTCATTCACTCACTCACAGCTTATATACTCACTCACTCACCCAGTCACTCACCCATGTAGTCACTCACTCAATCACTCACTCATTCATAAACTCATTCACTCACTCAGTCACTCATGAACTCATTTATACATTGACTCACTCATTCACTCGTGTACTCAGTCACTCATTCAGTAATTCATTCACTCACTCATTAATGAACTCAATCACTCATTCACGAACTCACTCACCCACGTAGTCGGTCACTCATTCACTCATTCATGAACTCATTCATTCATGAACTCATTCACTCACTCGTTCATGAACTCACTCACTCATGTACTCTTTCACTCACCCACTCATTCACTCACTCATTCATGCACTCATTCACTCAATAAGTCAGACACTCATCCAGTCACTCACTCATTGTTCACTCCCTCCCTCACTCATTCACTCATTCACTCCCTCACTCATTCGTGTACTCTTTCACTCACTCAGCCACTCATTCACTCACTCAGCCACTCATTTACTCACTCACTCATTCATGCACTCATTGACTCAGTAACTCAGTCACTCATCCAGTCACTCATTGTTCACTCCCTCCCTCATTCACTCCCTCCCTCATTCACTCCCTCCCTCATTCACTCCCTCCCTCATTCACTCCCTCCCTCATTCACCCCCTCCCTCATTCACTCATTCATGCACCCATTCACTCATTTATGTACTCTTTCACTCACTCACCCATTCAGTCACTCACTCACTCATGTACTTATTCACTCATTCACTCCCTCCCTCCCTCCCTCATTCATGCACTCATTCACGCACTCATTCATGTGCTCTTTCACTCATATACTCAGTAACTCACTCATTCACTCATTCATGCACTCATTCACTCATTTTCACTCAGTGACTCACTTGGTCACTCATCCACTCACTCACTCATTCCCTCCCTCTTTCCCTTCCTCACTCAGTCACTCACTCATTCATGTACTCAGTCACTCATTCATGTACTCTTTCACTCATCCACTCACTTGTTCACTCCGTCATTCACTCATTCACTCATTCTCACTCAGTAACTCAGTCACTAATCCAGTCACTCCCTCACCCAGTCATTCACTCACTCGATCATTCCCTCCTGCACTCACTCACTCACTCATCCATTCAGAGAACTGAACATTTTAATGAGCCCGTCCCTCTGTGAGATGTAGAGGAAAAGGGAAAAGAATTAAAGAGTCCATAGCACAGAACGGAGGGAATGGGAGCAGCGAGCAGACTGGAGGGGCAGACAGGTCAGGCGTTTTGTATGTGTCTGCATGTTTATGCATGTGTGTGCATACATGTGAGTGTGCCTATCTGCATGTGCATGTGTTTGTGTGTCTGCATATTTGTGCATCTGTGTGTGTCAATATGTGCATGTCTCTGTATTTGTGTTTTCATGTCTGCATGTGTCTGTGTGCATGCACCTGTGTATGTGTGTGCATGTGTCTGCATATTTTTTCATGTCTGCAATTGTGTTTTCATGTCTGCACGTGTGTGTGTCTGCATGTGTGTGCATGTGCATGCACGTGTGTCTGCATGTGCATGCACCTGTATGTGTGCATATGTGTCTGCATATTTTTGCATATCTGCAATTTTCATGTCTGCATGCGTGTGTATGTGTCTGTGTGCTTGTGTCTGCATGTGTGCCTGTGTGCATGTGTGTTCACATGTGTGAATGCCTGTGTGTTTATGCATGTCCATGTATGTTCACGTATGTGCATGTGTATGCTGACTGCCCTCTCTTCAGGGAAGGGATAGGACTCCTTTCTCTGTGCCCCTCCCAGGATGCCTCCATGGTTTCTCTGGCCCAGGTCCTTTTACCCCTCAAATGAAAGAAAGACACCTCAGCCCTGAGACTCAAGTGCAGGGTGGGCGTGCTCATCAGCTGCAAAACAATCAATGCAACAACTCTCCCTTGTTTCCAAGGCTGCCTTCCATGTCTCCTCCTTCCTTGTTTTCTCTTTGGTTGGATGCATCCATCCCATTTCAGGCCACACATGCATTTTCTGCATGTCGGTCTCCCTGCAGGGATAGATATCCCTGCGCGTCGGTCTCCCTGTGTGTCCTCTCCCTCCATCTCGGTCTCCCTGCATGCTCCCGCCCACTGGCTGTGCCGTTGCAGGGGCTCTTCCCCTCGTGAGGTCGGCTTTCATCTCCCCTGGGTCCTGCCGTGTGACTCCATCAGACTCTGGGTGGCATCACCCTGAGCGCCACCCCCCAGACTCAGGCCGGCCTCCTTTCCTGTCCTGCTGGGAGATGCAGCAGCCACACGGGCTAGGAGCTTGGGCCTCCACATGCAGCCACATGCCCATACTCACTGACTATGGGACTTGATCTGTCATGTGCTGTCCCCTCCCTTAGGATGGGGTGACAGCAGAGTGAGAGGCCACACAGCTGTGGAGGGATGAGTGACATCGGTGAGTGTAAGCAAAGACCTCCAGTGGTGCCTGGAAGGTGAGAAACGCCCATATATGACTGATAGAAGTTTCACACTCCTGACCACATCTGTAGCTCTTAAAGATTATCGCTATCGCTATTCATATTATTTCCTTTTATATTCTCCAACACAATATTTTCTCGCTGTTCCTTGATACAGTCGCTGAATTTTATACAATTTCATCAAGTTTTAAAAGTGGAGCTTAAAACGTGCTCTCGGATTCTGTGTTACGTGAAACAGAAAGTGGGAACCATGTGTGACGTTTAAAACGCCTGGGCTGTTCTGGGCTCCCCTTCACTTTGCAGGATGCGGGATGCCTTCTGGGAATACTGGCATAAGAAAAAATGAGAGTTGCATTTAAATTCAGGCAGAAAGAGGACATTCGTATTGGGGAGAAAACATACCTCTGGCTAATTCTGTACAATTCCTCTTTCCCGTCACTGTGAATTCCTCAATGTCTAATTGGGTGCAGGCTTCGCTTCACTCGGGCTGCTCACGTGGCCATGAGACACCACCCAATGCCTTCTCCAGAGTGGGGGGCGCTCAGAAGTCAACAGTTAAAAGAAAACTGTGACCCACATCACGTAAGATAACCCAGGAAGGGGAGGGGATGTGTGAGCTCCTGGTACCTTTCAGTTCAACATCTCAATCACAGTGTGTAGGCAGCAGGGTTTCGGTAAATGCTCAAATGGATGGATGAATGAAGGCACGGATGGATCGGAGAGTGCCACTGCCATTGTCTGGAAAAAGGATGTTTCCTGTTGGACCTTGGACTGTATGAATGTGCCCATGGGTGAAACTGGGGGAAGAGTGCCCGGGATTTCTCTGTATTGTTTTTGCAACTTCTTATGCATCTATAATTGGTTATTAAAAAGTGCTTCTTTTAGTTATGGGGAATTGCATATGATTAGGAAACTTTTACTGAGAAAAACTGCAGTTCCCAAAGGGCTTACATGACCAGGAGGGCTTAGCAAGGTCTCACCTCAATTTTTAGGTTCAGAAATTCCATGCTGCGATTTTCCAGGCAGCATTTGTCTCTGGGAGATGGGCAGGTGCTATGCCACAGAGGCAAACCGCTTGCCAGTGAAGGGGTGATGGCCCCTCTGAGCTGGGCTGTGCTTGCACCTCTGCCACCAGCTGTTCCCAGGGAAAGGCAGAGCTTATCCCACCGAGCCTCCCTGGGGCTGGCCTGTGGCCTCTCCTATCCTCCTCCGCTGTGGCCTGGGACACCAATGTGCGCACGCAGATGGTACAGGGTGGTGGTGCGACCGGGACCTGGGGCCTCACTTCCCAGGATCAGGGTCATTGGGAAGACAATTAGAAACCTAGAGCGTGACCTTTCTTTAGAAAATGTTGGCAGTAGTCACCCAGTTTGTCTAATTAACCTTTAGATTGATAAGTCAAAGCTGTGAAGGTGAGATCTCTACCGCATGGGCACAGTGGGCTGGGGTACTCACGCATTTGCTGTCAGCTGAGCCTCCTGGAATTCTCAGCAAGGAGCATGCTTGGCTAGAGCAACTGCCATGGTGTTTGCTTTTAATGGACAGCCTCAGTGCAGGCATTTCGCTGCTGCATCAGGCTGCTGTGAGGTGTCAGTGTCTCTCGAGAGAGTGCGTGAGTCACAAGTGCAACCCGAGGGTCTTGTGGGCTGTGATTTTCCGATGCTAGACTCCAGAGCAGGCATGCACCGAGGTCAGGACGGAACTGCCACACCCACAGCTGACACCCATGCTGGGCCCCGTCCCTATGCCACTGACGACTTCCACCATTTGCCTGAACCGTGATCACTAGCTGGTGATTTCTGCTTATGAAATTGTGTGAAATAAACAACTTTGATCATGTTTTCAAGGTAAGTGTAATAACATTCATGGGTTATTTCTTAAGTTTATGGACATTTGTTTCTTTGAAATTTATGGTGGAGGAGCACACATTCTTCTACGATGGACGTTTGTTTGCTAGCAACAGGCTTTCTGCAATGTGAGCGTGTTCTAACCCAGCCATTCCCATCAGGGCTTCTCCCGCTGAACCGTGGACCAGACGCGCTAGGGAGGCCATCAGCCCTCAGCCCTGCCTACCTGGGCTGATGCCTCACAGGGCTGAGGAACACCGTTCTCTGGGAGACTTCTGAAGACTGTTAGCCAAATGTCTACTGCTAACTGCAGCTAGCATTCATCCCATGCCAAATCCAAGGGGTGGTAGGAAGTGCACATAAAACATGCATGCTTTTTGTCAGGCTCTGATAAGACTTGGAGCCTAATGTTTCTCTTTTCAATTCCTAAACAGATTTTGTGGTTCACCTTTGCTCATATGGCCTATTGATTGTCCTGCATTAGACAGCCCTTACGTCCATGGAAGA
>NW_012109252.1:2843363-2845569 GCF_000951045.1 Mandrillus leucophaeus
GGGGGGTGGCGGGGGTGTTGGGGGGCAACCTGGGAGCAGGCACCGCCCGGCGGGAGGCAGGGCCAGGCTGGAATGTGTGATGTTTAGGAGAAAAGCTGTAGAATGCACCCCAGAAATTCAGATAAAAACCCCGGCATCCTAAGTTTCACAAATGTTAGATATGTGTAACTTTAAAAATATCTGATGTGTTTGTGCGGATACAAATTTAAAAATGGGCTTGTTAAAATGCAGTGCTTCCCAGTGAGCCTTCCTGTGATTAACTGACACTGACCTTCCACTGCACGTCACGGCCCCTTTCCTGTGCCACAGACCAGGTGTTTCATGTGACCACGTGTTTGATGTCACAGTGGAGAAGGAGCCTTCTCCTCCTATGGTCACCGTGCTCCCACTGGGCAGTGTAGGAGGGACAAGGTTGAAGCCTGAACCTCCCAAGAAGTGTGGCAGTGGAGGCTACAGGACGCCTGGGAGGGAGGGTGGTCAGTGGAGGGACGGTGGTCAGTGGAGGAGGGTGGTCAGTGGAGGGACGGTGGTCAGTGGAGGAGGGTGGTCAGTGGAGGGACGGTGGTCAGTGGAGGAGGGTGGGTGGTCAGTGGAGGAGGGTGGTCAGTGGAGGAGGGTGGTCAGTGGAGGAGCTGTCTCTTATACACATCTAGATGTGTATAAGAGACAGGCCCTTACGTCCATGGAAGATGGTCATCTACTGATTGTCCTTCACTAGACAGCCCTTACGTCCATGGAAGATGGGCATCTACTGACTGTCCTATGCTAGACAGCCCTTACATCCATGGAAGATGGGCATCTACTGATTGTTCTACACTAGACAGCCCTTACGTCCATGGAAGATGGTCATCTGATTGTCCTACACTAGACAGCCCTTACGTCCATGGAAGACGGTCATCTACTGATTGTCCTTCACTAGACAGCCCTTACGTCCATGGAAGATGGTCATCTACTGACTGTCTTACACTAGACAGCCCTTACGTCCATGGAAGATGGGCATCTACTGACTGTCCTATACTAGACAGCCCCTACATCCATGGAGGATGGTCATCTGCTGATTGTCCTACACTAGACAGCTCTTACGTCCATGGAAGATTGGCATCTACTGATTGTCCTTCACTAGACAGCCCTTACATCCATGGAAGACTGTCCTACACTAGACAGCCCTTACGTCCATGGAGGATGGCCATCTACTGACTGTCCTATACTAGACAGCCCTTACGTCCATGGAAGATGGTCATCTACTGATTGTCTTACACTAGACAGCCCTTACGTCCATGGAAGATGGTCATCTATTGATTGTCCTACACTTGACAGCCCTTACGTCCATGGAAGATGGTCATCTATTGATTGCCCTACACTAGACAGTCCTTATGTCCATGGAAGACGGTCATCTATTGATTGTCCTACACTAGACAGCCCTTACGTCCATGGAAGATGGTCATCTACTGACAGCCTCTCCGTGGCTGTGTCCTCCAGAGCTGCACTCCTGAAACCTCCTGAATGTACTTCTACACCTGGACAGGTGATGCTGGGTTACCTGTCACAGCGTAAAAGCAATGACAATGATACTAATCATGGTAAAACCCAGCATTTATTGAACACTTGCTGTGAACCACACCTTGTTCTGAGGTCTTATATTGCCATATTCAATTATCTTAACAAACAAAGAATGAGAAGAACAGGGGAGCTGGGTGAATTGCTCAAGTTCCAGGGGAGGCTTTCCCTGCAGAACCTGCCTCTGAGAACCCACGACGCGCACTGCTTCCTGTTTCAAACACCGAGACAGCACAAAAGTGATTTCCTTTCTCTCCACCAGCCCGACTGCTGCAAGGCACTGCTCCTGCCAAGGGCTTTCAAACTTTTAGGATTAGATTCCACAGTAAGATGTATATTTTACATCAGAACCTAACACACCCACACACCCCCACACACACCAAAAAATGTTTCATTAAACATGTGCCCTTATTATCCAGAGTGTACTTTGGTATTTTCTAGTCTATACTTTTTCTTTTTTTTTTTTTTTTTAATGAGTCTTGCTCTGTTGCCAGGCTGGAGCACAGTGGCATAATATCAGCTCACTGCAATCTCTGCCTCCGGGGTTCATGCTATTCTCCTGCCTCAGCCTCTCGAGTAGCTGGGACTGTAGGCGCGCACCACCACACCTGGCTAAGTTTTTGTATTTTAGTAGAGACAGAGTTTCACC
>NW_012109252.1:2845619-2847471 GCF_000951045.1 Mandrillus leucophaeus
ACTTCTACACCTGGACAGGTGATGCTGGGTTACCTGTCACAGCGTAAAAGCAATGACAATGATACTAATCATGGTAAAACCCAGCATTTATTGAACACTTGCTGTGAGCCACACCTTGTTCTGAGGTCTTATATTGCCATATTCAATTATCTTAACAAACAAAGAATGAGAAGAACAGGGGAGTTGGGTGAATTGCTCAAGTTCCAGGGGAGGCTTTGCCTGCAGAACCTGCCTCTGAGAACCCACGACGCGCACTGCTTCCTGTTTCAAACACCGAGACAGCACAAAAGCGATTTCCTTTCTCTCCACCAGCCCGACTGCTGCAAGGCACTGCTCCTGCCAAGGGCTTTCAAACTTTTAGGATTAGATTCCACAGTAAGACGTATATTTTACATCAGAACCTAACACACCCACACACCCCCACACACACCAAAAAATGTTTCATTAAACATGTGCCCTTATTATCCAGAGTGTACTTTGGTATTTTCTAGTCTATACTTTTTCTTTTTTTTTTTTTTTTTAATGAGTCTTGCTCTGTTGCCAGGCTGGAGCACAGTGGCATAATATCAGCTCACTGCAATCTCTGCCTCCGGGGTTCATGCTATTCTCCTGCCTCAGCCTCTCGAGTAGCTGGGACTGTAGGCGCGCACCACCACACCTGGCTAAGTTTTTGTATTTTAGTAGAGACAGAGTTTCACCATGTTGGTCAGGAGGGTCTCGATCTCCTGAGCTCGTGATCTACCCGCCTCGGCCTCCCGAAGTGCTGGGATTACAGGCGTGAGCCACCGTGCCCGGCCTAGTCTACATTTTTCTGTTGTATTTTTGTTTCCATGTTAAAATTTGCTGGTAGTGACCCGGTCACTTGAATTCATGGCTCATGAATGAGTTGTAGCCCACGGTTTAAAACTCAGCACTCTAAAAGAACTGCAGAACAGAAGCCGTTGACAATGTGACAACATTAGGTCCTTAACTACAAATGATCACCTCTGGAGATCCTCTGAATCCCCGGAGCCCGAGCCTGTGCCCCGTCCGCCCGTCCGCCCGTCTTCCCCGGGCGCTTAGTCGGCACTCACGTGCCTGCTGGCTGTGTTTTTAGGGAACACCGTCAGTGCTTCCTGCGGGCACTGGGTTCACTTCCCTCCAGCAGTTGTGGATTCCTTTTTTCTTTCCAACTCCTCCCCGACGTTGAACCTGCTACGTATGTCTGGGAACTTCCAGGTCATTCCCACTGGCACATCCCACAGCGGAGAAAACACCAGTAGCTGCTGTTTGAATGGATGCCAGAGTGCGTGGAGGCAGGAATGATCAACAGCCACATGTGTGTGATGGCGGGGGCTTGCGGGGGGTGGCGGGGGTGTTGGGGGGCAACCTGGGAGCAGGCACCGCCCGGCGGGAGGCAGGGCCAGGCTGGAACGTGTGATGTTTAGGAGAAAAGCTGTAGAATGCACCCCAGAAATTCAGATAAAAACCCCGGCACCCTAAGTTTCACAAATGTTAGATATGTGTAACTTTAAAAGAGTCTGATGTGTTTGTGCGGATACAAATTTAAAAATGGGCTTGTTAAAATGCAGTGCTTCCCAGTGAGCCTTCCTGTGATTAAGTGACACTGACATTCCACTGCACGTCACGGCCCCTTTCCTGTGCCACAGACCAGGCGTTTCACGTGACCACGTGTTTGATGTCACAGTGGAGAAGGAGCCTTCTCCTCCTATGGTCACGGTGCTCCCACTGGGCAGTGTAGGAGGGACAAGGTTGAAGCCCGAACCTCCCAAGAAGTGTGGCAGTGGAGGCTACAGGACGCCTGGGAGGGAGGGTGGTCAGTGGAGGAGGGTGGTCAGTGGAGGAGGGTGGT
>NW_012109252.1:2848296-2857239 GCF_000951045.1 Mandrillus leucophaeus
CAGGTTTTTGTTTTATGAAAGAACACACAAAAGTAAACAAACATCCCAAAGGGAATTCCTGTGAGACAAGATATGTATCATCACTAGAATGAGACGCTGGTACACTTAAATGCTGGGGCGATGATTAAAGCTATGCTGAGGTCCCATTATATAAAACGTGTTCACAATCTGTGTGCCTGCCAGGCGGAAAGCTCTAAGTATTATTTCAATATTCAGGTATTTCAAAATCACACAGTGTGTACATTTTCTCAGTGTTATGCTGCATATATAATATGTGCTTAATATTCTTTGATGATTTAATCTGCCTATTGTTTTCATTTCATCTTGCATTCATTTATCAATGCAAAATTTGGGTCAATATAACAATCTTCATAGATGCAAATAAATTACCAACTCTTTACAACTGATTTAAATATAACATTCAGGAAAATGAAAAAAAATGCCATTCTTAGAAGTAACATCTATAATGAGCCAATGTTACAAACGTTACTAAAAGGGCAATTTAATTCTAGTGTGTCTGAAGGTCTTCCCTAGAAACCTCTCTTCTGGAAAAAGTGGGATTTTTCTTTTTCATTGTATTCATTTTGAATGTGCCACATTAATCTATTTTATTGGTGACTTTAATTTTATAGAAAACTTCCTTATCCTCCTATATTTCACAGCCATTTTCCCCATCATAAAATTACTTTTCATACATTACACTCTATGAACTTCAGAGAACGCACGTGCTCTTAAGAGGTAATGGGTAATAACACAGGCGTGGACGGCTTTATTAATTCATCTGGCACTAATGGTATCTTAAGCTCTTCAGCCAATGCCATTCAGCTTTCCTTGGAGCTTTTGGAGACTGAGGGCAGTTGGAAAAAAAAAGATTGATGCTTTGAAATAGGACCAGAAGCAAATGTCACTTCATTGCTTTATGACTTTAACCTATACTGTGCTATAAAATGTCCCCCCGCATTTTGGAAATGATGGTTACTCATTTACTGTAATAGCATCAAGATCATTATGAAGTGTTTTTAATTTTAATTTGACCCAGTAGAATTATAGATCTGTAAATTTGTGACTTGGAAGATCCCTTAAAATCATCATTTAACTCTCTCAGTTTAAAGATGAGGAGATTGGAACACTCAATTCGGAAAAATAAATGACTAAAATGATGCTATTTGCTCCCAATATTATTAGGATAGCGTTAGGAACCTAACTCAGATATCCTTCCCACCTTCCTTCCTTCCTTCTTCCTTTCTTCTTGTGTTTTTTGCTTTTACTCTTAATTATCCTTTCATATGTTTTATATCAGGATTCTCAATCCTAGGGGTACATTAGAATGATAAAGGAATAATCCAGGAATCCCACTTCTGGGTATTTATCTGAAGGAAATAAAATCGACGTGTGGAAGGGGAATCTGCTCTCCCGTGTTCATTGAGGTGCTGTTCACCGCAGCCAACACACAGAACCAGCCTCAAGCCCATCAGCAGAGGCACAGATAAAGAAAACGTGGAATACCTACTCGGTCTTGAAAACTGAGAAATCCTGGCATTTGCAACAACATAGATGAGCCTGGAGGACATCATGCTAAGTGGAACAAGCCCGGCCCAGAAAGACAGAGGCCATGTGACCTCACTTACACGCGGAATCTGAAAGCAGAGAACTCAGAAGCAGAGGGTGGTCACCAGAGGGAGGGCCGGGGGAACCGGGAGGGTGTTGGCAGAAGGCTGCAGCATCTCAGTTAGACGAGAGGCGTAAGTGAGGAGGTCTAGGTACCACACGGTAAATGGTTTGTATGCTTGAAAATTGCTAAGAGATGAGATCCTAAGTGTTCTCACAAGCACAGGATGATGATAAGGATGTGAGGTGGCGAAATGTTAATTAGATGTTAATTAGCTTTGTCAACTCATCTTACAGCATATACCTGTATCAAGACATCACGTTGTACACCGTAAATATACACAATCTGTATCTGTGAATATAACTTAATGAAGCTAGAAAAAATATTTTTAAAGTAAAACAAGAAGCGTTTCTTCCATTTAAAAGAAAAGCATCAGGTAAAGAACTTTTAAAGATGACAGTAGCCAAGTCCTTCCTCAGACAAATACATCAGATGGAGCCTGGGTACCGGTATGTTTTTAAACTTTCTCCAGGGTGATCGACTGACATAGAACTAGGGTCAAGACCTAATATTTCTGTGAACAGGCGAAACAGACTCACTGGAACCAGTGCGTCCACCTTCCTCACCAGGTGCACTTTTGCACAAATCTTCGACTCCAGGTCACCGCGCGTCTGCACCGGCTGTTTCAGCTCCCTGGGCTCACCAGACGGCTACAGCGGCTCCTCCCTCTCCCTCCACCCACGCGCGCCCCAAGAGGGGAAAGCCAGGCGCGTGTTTGAGGGTCCTCTCAGCCAATCATCACCAAATCCTCTCATTTCCTTCTTTCCAAAGCCTCTAACATCTGACCCTTCTCATTCTTACAACCGCCAACCCTCACCCCATGGCAAGGCCATAGAGGCAGCTCGCAAGGCACACCCCGTCCCTAAGCAGTGTGGCGGTTCCTCAAAAGGAGGAAGCATCGGTTCACCACGGGATCCACCAATTCCACTTCCGGACGTTTACCCAAACGAACCGAAAGCAGCAACATGGAGAGAGAGCTGCACGCCGTGTTCACAGCAGCGCCATTCACAACAGTCGAGGAGAAGTGACCCGGGATCTGTCCACAGAGGAACGGAAACCAGTGTGGTCCATCCACACAGTGCAGTGTGGCTCAGCCTCCAAAAGAAAGGGCATCTGACACATTGACATGTGCAGTAACAAGAAGACATTATGCCGTGTGAAATGAGTCGGTCACTAAATGACAAATCCCGTGTGGTTCCACTTCTAGGATGGCCAGATTCAGATTCAGAGTCAGATTCAGAGTCAGAAAGCAGGATGGGGGTGCCGGGGCTGGGGAGGGGAATGGGAGTGAGTGTTTCACGGGGACAGAGTTTTACTTGCGGAAGAGGAAAAAGTTCTAGAGACGGAGGTGCTGACGGCTATACAGCAACGTGAACGCATTTAATGCTGCTGAACTTACTTACAAAGCACTAAGATGAAGAAATGCTTTCTGTTTCTACAATCCTGCCTGCACCAAGCCACCCGTGTGACATTCTGCCTCCTTTGCCCCCCAGCCTCTCCCTTGATTCTCACTTTGTGTGCCTGTGGAATAAACAAGCTCTCAACCTGGGAGTCCAGGGTCAGAATCCGGGCAAAGCTGGCCTCCCCAGAGTGACTCCTGCACTCTTGTTTCAGTTCTGTGCCCCTTGCTGCAGCCTCCAGGTTCTTCTCACTGTGCCTGTGCCCAAGCAGAACCACCCCAAGTACCTCCTGCAGCCCCAGAGGAGGCCCCTGGGGCACGTGGGGGCCACTGCTATGGAGAAGAACTGGCATAGACACAACTAGGGCATTAACATTGTCCAGAGACAGTGCAAAAGGCAGCTGAGCTACCTCCAAAGCCTCAAGAAAACAAATGTCAAATGAGTCACATGCATTTGGAAGCCTCCCTAGGCAGACTGAGTAGTGAAGATTCATCGCGATGGATTATTACCAGAGTGAGGTTTGAAAAACAGATGCCTAATTATTCCAACACAATAGCCATTGCTGCTTCCTAATGAGAAGTTGAAACACTTTCACTCGTCTATTTCCAAGTGAAGAAAGGCTGTGTAGAACGTCAGTTAGCAACAAATTTAGGACCCAGTTGCAGTGGATAATGGACTGTCATCCTTTAGAACTCTACCCATTTCCATCATCTTACATTGAAAACATTTTTTGGCTGTAGTTTTCTTTAACAGAAATCACAGCTTTATGTAAAGTGGACTCCTTCAATTTTCAGCATTATTCTTTAGGCAAATCAAACCAGCAACAGATGCATTGGCTAAAAGTCCGAATTACGTTTTTAAAAATGCACATTTAAATATGAATTGAACTTGTGATCCATGACCCAGCCCTGAGTGCTGTCACCGCAGACAGCCATCAGTGGGTTGAGGAAGAGGCCAACAATCTTTTAGGTTAGAGAATAACCACAGACAGAGCCACTGATGGGGCTTCCGTCTTCAGCTGTGGTTTGTCGTTGATTGTATTCAACCGTTTGATGTCAAATGTATTCAACATTTCACATCTTTAACACAAGCATTTGGCCGCCTTCTTGTAAGCATAGCTCCATGTCAAAAGACTGATGGCAAATATGGCGGCACCAGCTTTACTGTGCCAGTGGCAGCTCAGAAATGAAATTTCCACGTGATTTTAACCAGCACCGGGGAAAGTATGTCGTGGCAGCCTCTCCCAGGGTCCCTGGAAGGAAGAGCACAGTCATACTCAGCATCCAGACCCCAGTGTGTGGGGCCGGCTGGAGAGATGAGCTGCTTCCTGCCAAGGAAGGGCTATGTGAAAAACGCAAATATGGGAGCTCCCTGCTTCCTGAGGTTGCTTTGAATACGTTTAGTCACAGAGGAGCAAGGGAAGGAAGGGTCCTTCACCTCTGGAGACATGCATTGTTTATGTGAACGACTGCCTGAGTTCCTGAGGGCCAGGAACAGCTCTTCCTCACCCAGCACTTCTGTAATGTTTAAAAACTATTATTTTTGGAAAAAAGTATCCCAATGTACTTAGTTCTTTTTAGCTCCCTTTCTAAAGACAAACATGCTAACGTGTGTTTGTGGGAAGGTCCCGATGGTGGGAGCTGCCCGGAGCGTGCCCGGTTCTGTCCAGGCCCTGCCACAGTAGGGCTGACGAATGTACTCTACCTAGATCCTCTTCTGTCGGCCCTGGGAAGCTGATGCCCGGCTGGACCAGGTCTCCACCTTCTTCCTCTGCAAAGACAGAAACAAAGTCACTCTTTAATGCGTTTCTGGTATAGACTGCAGTCACTCCCAGCACATCTTCAAAAGCCTCCACACTCAACACAGTTCAAACATGACGGACACCTTCGTATTTCTTCAAACGTCACTGCTCAGAGCCCAGCATTTTGTGCCAATAACCTCAGGAACAACCACTGTTTTCTGTAGGGAAGCATTGTGACCACAGATGCACGTATTTCTCCTACCTAGACACAGACGTAGGCAGTGAATCCCAATGATTCTCAGCTTTAACTCTGGCCTAACTTCAAATTTATTAGGCCTTATTTGCATTGGAACAGACCTCAGTAAAATCAGCCCACTCTGATTGTCCCTGGTTCCTTGCAGCTGGGTGAGTCCCGTGAGGGCCCCGCGTCGTCCATGATAAAGACTTTCCTTCCTGTCTAGAAAGCTTCACGCCATTCGAAGTCTCATTTTGCAATGTTCAAAGCCTGCAGTTGTGGTCTTAGTGTTTAATATTAGTTCATATTAGGTCCACTTTGACCAAAACACTGATTTCATTTCCCTCTGTTGGGAGATCATCCAGGTCACTGGCATTGATTTTCCATTGTTCACTCTGTGCTAACACAAAAGCAGACATCACTTTCTTAGAATGATATCACCATGTGGCTGTAAAAGGTCTTGGGGTCACTGAGCACTGTCCTCCCTCCATGTGTGGGGCAACAGGGACCTGGGAAGACAGATGAGCTTGTGATTTTATTTAACTGGTCCCTGGGGAGCTGGACTGAGCGCCATCCAGTGGCTCTCCTCCCGATGGGCTCTGCCCAGGAAACCAGGTGCCAACTCTCCAGGCCGCCTTGGTTTCTACCTGGCTGCAGAGGCAGCGCAGACACAGCCGGATCCCAGGGAGGCTCTGCCCCACACCAGCCACAGTGAGAGGGGTGGGGAATGGCCTGAGGAGGCGGACAGGGAGCATCAGATAAGGCAGCATTTGGTACCATGTTACACATGCCTGTAAACATGTTATTTATGGGGTATGTATCAGAACGATGACACATGTATGTACACACATCTTTGTCACCACTTTGGCATATGTGCCCAAAATATAATTATAAACATGATTGCAGGTTCAGACTCTAGGCATGTATTCACACATACATGGGTTTCCAATGTTCATGGACAGGCTTTGAGGCACATCTCACATTTGCCCCCACCCCTGACCCAAGTGTTAGATGCAGTTAGCCAGGCTGTAGTCTGCAAAAGGATTTACTTCAGAACATGATGCTGGAGCCACTTACACTGCTGTCACCACCCCTGTTTCAGCAAATCGGCATCTGCTGTTTTCAGTGAGTTGGCAGAAGGTCAGGAAAGGAAGATGACAGATTTGGAATGTGAGATGCTGATGAAGAGGATACAGTTGCCTCTCAGGTAATGTGAACTAAGATTTCATTTTATGGGATTGCCCAGTTACAGCTTTTTAAAAAAATATACATGTATAAGAAGTAGCTATGTGAATTAGGTTAAGTATTTTACAAGACAGCTCATTCAAATGATTTAACATAACTCAACCCCATTTCTTCAAGGCTAACAGCACTTTTTGCATACTCTAAGTTCCATCTTTCAGCTAATGAAATACATCTGCCAAATGCCCACATTAAGTATAATATAAAGCCACAGACTGGAATGGTCTCATTCATGTAAAAATATGATGGACAGTTCTAATTAAGTACAGTTTCCATGGAGACCATCATCACATGTGTGAGTAATGTGAGAACAGAGCATCCAGCTAGGTGAGAATGGAATTTGGGGATAAACTAAAACAATGGACCTCAACCTCCGTTCTCCTTATGCCCGAGTTTCAGCACACATGCACACAGAGACAAGGCCAGGCTCTCACCGGGTGGACTTGAAGGATGGGCCAACATCACACAGTTGCAATGACAAGCACGGGTGCTCTGCTAACACCACCACCAGCAGCAGGCATGGAGTTTAGCAAAGCCACGTGCTTCACACAGAGCACAAGCTTGGTCTCAGAAGCCTGTGCTTTGCTCGAGGAACACACCTAATTATCTTGAGAATGGCACTCCAAAGATGAGGCGTGGGGACGTTTGAACGTCAGCCTTCGAATTGTAGGAGTACAAATGCTTTGCTGCCTGATCTCCTCCCACCTGCCCTTGCTGTTTATCGGATGAGATAATAGGAGGTCTGGAAGCCACGTGGCTCAGGCAACACCGCTCAAAGTTAAAAATCCAGCATGGGCTGAGAGTACATGTATGGAAGGTTTCCGAGTGTGGTGTGGCCTTCCAGCCAGGAGAGCTTAATGTAGCATGTGTGTCGGTATAACTGTGGTTACCATCCTTCCTTATCTAACGAGGCTTTGTATTCCCCTCCTTCTCGGAGGTTCTCTTCCCGTGGCTTCAGTCACCTGAGGTATGGAATGAGCGATTTTGAGAGAGACAACGAGACCACATTCACACACCTTTTATTACAGAAGATTGTTGTAAGTGCTGATTTCATTATAGTTACTCAGGTTACTCTCCTACTGTGGTTAACACACCAGCTGAGCTTTATCATGGGTACGCAGACACAGTGAGTTCTACACTCCGGCTTTCTTCTTCTCTTGCCCAAATTCCTATCCAGGGGGGCTGGGGAGTCACGCCCTACAAACCATGGAGTCTCACTACAGGGGTTTTCTTTACCTGCATAACGTGGCTCACTTTCCAACCTGACTCTGGCACCACATCATGTGACAGATAAAGGAGGAAATAAAAATATTTCAATCCTGAATGTGTGGGTTTTTTTTTTTTTTTTTTGCCATATCTTGAAATAGTCCAGGAAAATCTACGTTCTAAAGAGTATTCCCTTCCTTTTTTCCCAGATCCAGGAGAGAACTGACTCTGGTAAGAAGCACTTCCCATCCATCCCCTCTGCAGCCTGCTGCCGGAAGGCTTCCTCTGCACAGTGGGAACCGTGTCTCCATAACTCCTTATCTTCACCCAGACATTGCTTTCTATGGATTCTAGGTCTTTAGACAATAATTTAACTCTTTCAACCAACAGCCAGTCCGAAAATGTTTGACTCCATAATGACTCGGGAGGCCCCACTTCCAGCTGTCCTGCCTTGCCAGACCCAACCAACGTACATCTACAGGTATTGACCGATGGCTTATGTCTCCCTAAAGTGTATAATACCAAAAGCTGTATCTTGACCACGCTGGGCATGTGTTCTCAGGATCTCCTGAGGGCTGTGCCACCGGCCATGGGTCGCTTATATTTGGCTCAGAATAAATCCCTTCAAAATACAGAATTTGACTCTTCCTGTGGACAATAGGAAAAATCTACCTACAAGTGCTGGCACTGGCTGAGGTTTCAGGCATCCGCTGGGGGTCTTGGAACATGTCCCCGTGGACAGAGGGGTCTACGGTACTTCTACCACGTTCCCATCCCCAGTCCAGAACGCTCACTAGGCAAGAACCCTGTTGGCCTGGACAGGCGTGGGTAGGGCCATGTTCTCCTCCTCCTCACATCTTCAGCATCTGGGACCGTGGGGGAGAAACGTTAATGACCATCTCAGCCACCTCAGAAATGCCCTTATCTATACTTACAGAGACACAGGAACCCTCGTTCTTTCCGTAGATCTCTCTCTCTCCTGGCCTCTTCCTAGGAGGGAGGAGAGCGGTCTGCTCCACCGACCATGGGAAAGACGGGCCGCGGGGCCTAGGAAGCCAGCTTGGCCGCCGTCATAGAACCTCAGCTCCGCCTGCGCGCTGAGACCTTCTGAAACCCGGTGACGGGGCTCCCTCCACCTGGCGTCCTTATTTCCCACGGTCCAGACTGAACAGCTCCCACGGAGAGGCTCGGCGCCCACCCAGCCCCTGCCCACGCTGATCACGCTGCGACACTGACAGCGCCGACCTCCCACGTCACGTTTCCCTCCCGAAACCAGACACGTGCCTTCCACTGACAAGTGCTGGGAATCACCCATTCACGCGTGGGATGCGCGTCTGTCTTCACTGGAGAAACGCAACTTTCACCACGGCCACTCCGCGTGGGGCTTCCTCACTCAGGCCCCTCACTTCGGTCCCTTCTGGCAGAACGCGCTTCAGGAGTCGCCTTTCTC
>NW_012109252.1:2858476-2860673 GCF_000951045.1 Mandrillus leucophaeus
CCTGCGGTTCCGGCCCCCACAATCCTCCAAGTTCAGAGGCACAGACAGACCTGCGGTTCCGGCCCCCATGTGCTCCTCCCAGTGCCCCCACGAGGCCCTGTGATGCTTCCACCAACACCACAATGTCTCATGTAGAGATTCCGCACTGACCTGCAACGGGGCTCTCCTGAGCGATGATGGAGGGAGGCAGAACACTCCCCCAGCGAAGAGGCAGAAGAGATGAAAGAAATGACTGTGGGCAAGCGAGTGACCGATGGGCCATGTAGCTCCAGGGTAGACTTACTTGTGAGAAGAAACCTGACTTTCAGGGAAGCCAGTGGGTGTTTTACATTCTCTTTGTATCAGGTGGGCTCGTGTTTCCCGGCACTTGAAGGAGGACCGTGCCGGGGGCCCCATGTCACCGTCAGCCACACCTGGGCCAATCCTTTGCTGTCAGAGGCTCTCAGGACAGGCCGGGGAGCCGGCACCCAGTGGCCACCGGGCCGTCGTGTGCTTTGCAGATGGACACACACTATTTAACACAGAGATGCACTGAATTCGGGTGATTAGTGAATCGCACATCACCTGCAGACACTAGAAACAGACAGCATACAGGGGAAGGCCCCGAGCACAGACCCAGCACGGCCACCACACAAGCTGGAGCTGCCTGCAAGAGGACGAGCGTCTGTGATCTGCATCCTGAGAGGCAAAGATGTCCAGCTCAGCACAACCACAGACCAAAGCCAGGGTCCTCCAGGAAGATCTCCGTGAAGCTGAGCCTCAACCCTGCGGCTGGAGCTCCGTGTGCTCTGTTGTGTGGTGGCGTCTGTTTGGAGGAGCTGCGTTGAGTGGCATCTGTTTTCTTTTCTTTCTTTTTTTTTTTTTTTTAAGATGGAGTCTGACTCTGTTGCCCAGGCTGGAGTGCAGTGGTGCAATCTCAGCTCACTGCAACCTCCACCTCCCGAGATCAAGCAATTCTCCTGCCTGACTCCCCAGTAGCTGGGACTACAGGCGTCTGCCACCATGCTCGGCTAATTTTTGTATTTTTAGTAGAGACAGGGTTTCATCATGTTGGCCAGGCTGGTCTCAAACTCCTGACCTCGTGATCCACCCACCTTGGCCTCCCAAGAAGTTGGGATTAAGGCGTGAGCCACTGCGCCTGCCCAAGCAACCCGTCATTTCTTAAAGACTTGTCCCGTGAATGCCCAGCTGCGAGGTTTGGGAAGGAAGAGGAGGAAACCCACACTTTAAATTGACAGGTTTTAAACTCAAAGCACAAACCGCATCTTCCCGGGGAAGCTGTCTCTAAATCATGCTAATGTGGAAGCAAAAGGAACCAGTTAAGCCTTCAAAGTTTCGGAAGGGAAAACCAGGTTCACACATGAAAAGGGAAATTGCTCATAAGAAAATACTGGATTTCTTGGTGAAAAAGGAAACAATAGTATTATCACCTCACAGACACCAGGAGAAGGAAAGGATCCACTTTTGTCCTGTGTGTAGGCCCTGCAGAGTGTTTGTTATGTGTTGATGGGTTCATCCCACTGCCCCTCGATGCAGAATGGGAGGGTAGGCGCCCTGCGTCCTCCTGGCATGGCGGGCCAGCCCCACCATGGTCAGGAGATTCAACACGTTCCCTACCAGTGTGGTGATTCCACACTGCACTTTTTATAGTACAGGACTTTTTCCAAATGAAATGGACACAGAACCCCAAACCATAAAACATGCTGTCAGCACTGCCCTGGAAGAATCGGGGTAAGATGCAGGGTCCTGCCGCGTCCACCCCTTCTGCACCTACCTCTGCCGTGCCCACCACCCGCCCCAGCTTCTCTACGGGACCCAGCTGCTGCCCAGGGAGATGGCAGGAGGCGGTGGGCTTGCTTCCTTTCCGTTTCTGAAAAGCACGCTTACTTCCTTTCATTGCCAGTAGGATGTCTTCTGAGCTGACAGATGTCTTTGCTCACAGGAGGATTAGAATGTGAAGCCTTCACCGTTAAACCAAGGTTCAGAATCTGGGGAACTTCACCAGGACCCTCACGGCTCCCACACACGTTCAGCTGTGTCTCTGGGTCTTCCCTGGGGTCCATCCCTCTAACTGTCCCATTCTGTTGCTTCGTTCTCATCCAGGGAATCTCTGGGCTCACAGAAGCACATCTGAAAGCCACGGAGATGGAGGCAGCTGCCTATGCGCTCGGTCCACAGAGGCGCGTCTCAAAGCTGC
>NW_012109252.1:2862388-2873051 GCF_000951045.1 Mandrillus leucophaeus
GACAGCATACAGGGGAAGGCCCCGAGCACAGACCCAGCACGGCCACCACACAAGCTGGAGCTGCCTGCAAGAGGACGAGCGTCTGTGATCTGCATCCTGAGAGGCAAAGATGTCCAGCTCAGCACAACCACAGACCAAAGCCAGGGTCCTCCAGGAAGATCTCCGTGAAGCTGAGCCTCAACCCTGCGGCTGGAGCTCCGTGTGCTCTGTTGTGTGGTGGCGTCTGTTTGGAGGAGCTGCGTTGAGTGGCATCTGTTTTCTTTTCTTTCTTTTTTTTTTTTTTTTAAGATGGAGTCTGACTCTGTTGCCCAGGCTGGAGTGCAGTGGTGCAATCTCAGCTCACTGCAACCTCCACCTCCCGAGATCAAGCAATTCTCCTGCCTGACTCCCCAGTAGCTGGGACTACAGGCGTCTGCCACCATGCTCGGCTAATTTTTGTATTTTTAGTAGAGACAGGGTTTCATCATGTTGGCCAGGCTGGTCTCAAACTCCTGACCTCGTGATCCACCCACCTTGGCCTCCCAAGAAGTTGGGATTAAGGCGTGAGCCACTGCGCCTGCCCAAGCAACCCGTCATTTCTTAAAGACTTGTCCCGTGAATGCCCAGCTGCGAGGTTTGGGAAGGAAGAGGAGGAAACCCACACTTTAAATTGACAGGTTTTAAACTCAAAGCACAAACCGCATCTTCCCGGGGAAGCTGTCTCTAAATCATGCTAATGTGGAAGCAAAAGGAACCAGTTAAGCCTTCAAAGTTTCGGAAGGGAAAACCAGGTTCACACATGAAAAGGGAAATTGCTCATAAGAAAATACTGGATTTCTTGGTGAAAAAGGAAACAATAGTATTATCACCTCACAGACACCAGGAGAAGGAAAGGATCCACTTTTGTCCTGTGTGTAGGCCCTGCAGAGTGTTTGTTATGTGTTGATGGGTTCATCCCACTGCCCCTCGATGCAGAATGGGAGGGTAGGCGCCCTGCGTCCTCCTGGCATGGCGGGCCAGCCCCACCATGGTCAGGAGATTCAACACGTTCCCTACCAGTGTGGTGATTCCACACTGCACTTTTTATAGTACAGGACTTTTTCCAAATGAAATGGACACAGAACCCCAAACCATAAAACATGCTGTCAGCACTGCCCTGGAAGAATCGGGGTAAGATGCAGGGTCCTGCCGCGTCCACCCCTTCTGCACCTACCTCTGCCGTGCCCACCACCCGCCCCAGCTTCTCTACGGGACCCAGCTGCTGCCCAGGGAGATGGCAGGAGGCGGTGGGCTTGCTTCCTTTCCGTTTCTGAAAAGCACGCTTACTTCCTTTCATTGCCAGTAGGATGTCTTCTGAGCTGACAGATGTCTTTGCTCACAGGAGGATTAGAATGTGAAGCCTTCACCGTTAAACCAAGGTTCAGAATCTGGGGAACTTCACCAGGACCCTCACGGCTCCCACACACGTTCAGCTGTGTCTCTGGGTCTTCCCTGGGGTCCATCCCTCTAACTGTCCCATTCTGTTGCTTCGTTCTCATCCAGGGAATCTCTGGGCTCACAGAAGCACATCTGAAAGCCACGGAGATGGAGGCAGCTGCCTATGCGCTCGGTCCACAGAGGCGCGTCTCAAAGCTGCAGAGATGAGGACAGCCGTCTGGGCTCCTTGGGCGCTGCCTCTTCTCCCCTAGTTCTTGCTACACGGATCCACCTGGTTCTACTGCACAGCTTGAGCTCGCTCTCACCTCGCACCCTGCCCAGATCCTCCTGGACTTTCCTTGAGGCTGAATCTCTGTCCAGCCTGCCCCTGGGATCCTGGCATTTTCTCTTGCCTGGGTGAGAACTCAGTTTCCATCTTTCCCAAGGAATGCTAACTGTTCCCCTATGCGTAGGGTGGGATGGCAGTGGAGGGTGGAGCCGGGGCTGACATGTACCTCTGGAGATGTGTGGAAAGGTATGGAGCGTGCCTGTCTTGGAGTTCTCCCTGTTTTTCTCAGACCAACTGCCCTACAGCTCTCCATGGTCTTACACAACCCTTCTCCTTATTGGCCTCCCATGGGTAGCACGCAGGTCTTCACGCAGAATCAGCTGCCTCGCCATGAGCATGGAGCCGGGAGGGTGCCTGGTTGGAAGTCAGGGAGGCATGGGGTCCATCCCGGCCCCTCTGCCCCCAGCTGTGAGGGAGGGTCAGGCCACGTGCTCCACAGCACCTCCTCATGGGAGGAGGAGACAGGCGTGGGCCTCGGCTCTTGGAGTCACTGCGAAGGTGCAGTGACAGTGTTTGCAGAGCAAAGTGCGGTCCCCATCGGGTGTCGCCCACAGGAGCTGCTTCCGGGACACGCAGGGAGCACTCAGCAGAAGCAGCCCTCCGAGAGTCAGCGCAGAGTTCAGCCATCTGAGCTCGCCCCATTTCTAGATTCTTCTAACTCTTGAAAAGTTTACTTTTACAGAAAACACGCTCGAGCCTACATTTGAGCCGCTTCCGTAATGACAGGATTTGAAGGCTGTTTAAATTAGGGATTCATTTCTGCTCCGATAGGACAATGACATTGATTGGTTTTAATGCCGGCTTCCTCTTCCATTTCACTCGCAGCTGTGCACCAGCCGCGCTCAGCCACCGCCATAATGATTACTAATGGCTTTTCTTTGAAAACCATAGAAATGCTCCTAATTTTATTTTGGACCGAGGATCAAGTCTCCACAGAAGCTGCCCCTAAAGTCTGCGGAATTTTTACCAGTGGTTAAATGTCACTTAAATCAGGCCAAGAGAAAGTCTCAAAGTCACTAATGAAGCAACCCCACTCAACTGAGAATGACAATCAGTGCCTCTGTCAGAACAGATGGCCGCGAAGGCGCACGACAGCGGGGCCCGTGCTGCAGTCACCAGGTGCGCGCGTGGCCCCCTCGCCTCCCGCTCCCGAGCTCTGCAGGCCTGACCAGCTTAAACACTACCGTGCCTTCCGATAAATTACAGCATCATCTTCCGAAGGAACGCAGTTAGATTAACAGCAACACACACTTCACTTTGCATTTTTTCTGGACTCAGAAAAAAAATTAAAAAGTGCCGAAGCAGAAAGGCGCACTATTTCTTAAATATCTGAAAACTTCAAGATGAAATCGCATCTGCCTGCGGTGAAACTTGAACATCGTTCCCATGAAAAGTGACACTACTTATATTTTATGTAACCGGTTTCCGATCTAAATTCCAAACGCATGCAGGGTTAGGTCTCTTGCACTATCATCTATACTTAATACAGTTTTATACCAAAGATACCTTAAGGATATGTCCACCATGTTTACCCAGGAAACACTACTTTAAAGACAGAGTAAAGGGCATTTCACAAAGCTTAGAAAAATGTGGCCTTCAAAACTCAGGCTACTGCTGTTCGTGCTCACTTTCTGAAACAACCTCTGGGGTCGGGGGGAGCGGCCCGAAGCCTCTGGGGTCGGGGGGAGCGGCCTGAAACCAGCCTTAGTGTTTCTCTTGCTCACTGCATTGGAAGTCCCTGGGCAGGGCTGTCAGGCAACACGGGACACCAGTTACAAGTGAATTTCAGAGAAACAGTGAACATTTTTGTCATATATTTCATGCAACATCAAATGGTTTTCTGAAACGCAAACCTAACTGGGTGTTCCTGTATTTTTATTGGCTAAATCTTGCCTCCCTAACCCTGGGGACCTTACAGGAGGACACAGGCCTCACGCCCCAGCCTAGAGATCCCGCTCATTTGTTGTGGCGTGGGGCCCAGGTCAGTTCATTTGACAGTTCCACAGGTGAATCCATCCACAGCCGGGGCTGAGGCCGCCAATAAGTGGGGCAGAACAAAAGTGCTTAACCGAGGGCCCACTTCACCTTCACCCACCGAGCCGGTTGCCGCCCAGGGCTGCCCCACCTCTGTGGACCTCTCTGGAACCACTGCCTTTCCACACAAACACAGGACTCTGCCATCACCCTCTCAATGTCTTTGTTACACAACATGCTTTCTGGATAGAACTTTCTCAGGCATTTTAACATGAAAAAAAATGTTCACTTTGAAATGCTCTTAACTTCTTTAGTGGATGTATTGTCTGAATTTTCTGCAGCTGATGGATGCCTGGGATTGGTTTCTGTCCTTCTCCACAGGTGCCATTTCAACCCCACACGTGAGGTGCTTCGATGTGGCAGGAGCAGTGACAGCTCTAATTATTACTGACACTTGTTCTGGGTTTTGTGCAAATGACTTCAGGGTAAGTTGTGACACCCATTTCTTTTACTTTAAAAAAAATCGAGGCTGGGCACAGTGGCTCACGCCTGTAATCCCAGTACTTTGGGAGGCTGAGGCAGGCGGATCACGAGGTCAGGAGTTCAAGACCAGCCTGGCCAACATGGCGAAACCCTGTCTCTACTAAAAATGCAAAAAAATCAGCCAGGTGTGGCGGCAGGTACCTGTAATCCCAGCTACTCGGGAGGCTGAGGCAGCAGAATTGCTTGAACCCAGGAGGTGGAGGTTGCAGTGAGCTAAGATTGTGCCACTGCACTCCAGCCTGGGAGACAGAGACTCCATCTTAAAAAAAAAAATTGATATGCCTTGATCTTGGAGTGTCCAAGTAAAGCAGAATGGTTAAGTAAATTATGGTGCGATTATCATGCAGAATGTTAGAAAGCTTCTAAGTGTTTAGAAATTCCCATCATAACGTTATGTGAGAAATGGTATACACAAACTCAATACAGTTTGTGATCTGAGTTTGCTCTGGAAAATGTCTGGTGGCAATTAATCAAGATACGGCGATAGTCTCTGTGCAGAATTATGGCCGCATTTTATTTTCCTCTTTAAACATTTTGTGCTTTCCAAATTTTCTCCCACCAACCTGTATGCCTAAGTATAAAACATCGTAAAAGTACTTGGCTTCCAACAGTCTTTGGGAAAGACAGCATCTGAATTGTCTTCCTTGTCGGAATGACGTGGCCTGGAATGAAAAGCGTGGTGGTAAAGACGTGCAGCTTCCTTCCTTCTTCCTCTCACGTGGGTCAGCCCCGAGTGACTGCTCTGTTCCCTCACACAGATAGTGGCAGCTCTGCCATCTAGAAAGATACCCACAGAACAGTCCCTCACTCATCCACTTCGCCAGGGACCGGTGCCGCCGATGCACGGCGCGTCTTGCAGGAGACTCAGAGACAGTGAGGAAGACGTGCTGCCCTCAGAGCTGACGGTCCTGCTTTCCCACGAACTCCAGCTCCACACATCAGAAGAAGCACGTTGGTCGCGTTCACGAGCAGCTCAAATTTCAGCATGGAAGGTTGCTTCCCAAGCTTTTACACTCCACAGGTAACACGGAGGAGGACATACTTTCTTGGGCATCTAGAAAAGCCACTCTGGAGGATGCATCTGAACAGGGCGACACCCTGGTTCCTTACGAAGTTGGACTGTGTGCAGAAGCTAACAGCACAGATTACTTAAGCTGAGTCCCAACTGAGTCTATGGGGTTCTATCTGGTGTCTTCCCGTAATCGATTACCGAAAACGATCTGAAATGGTAGCTGTGGGGATGATGTGCCTGCACTTGCTCACCCAGCCTGAATTCAGGTCCCCTCTGATGCTCCCTGCATGCCCCACTATCTCCAGGACAGGAGTCAGCCTGGGGCGATCTCTGGACATCATAGTCGCTGACTGCAGCTGCCTGAGAGGAGGGAACACACACCCTCTGAATGCGGAAGATAGAACGTCGTCACGCCCATGGTGCAGAGGAGGAGAGTGAGGTTTGGAGATGTTAAAATCCCACAACTACTCCATGACAGTACTGACGAGAACCTGCATCCTCAACTTCTCTCTGGCTCCAAAGCCCCTGTTTCTTCCTGTGTGGCGTGTCAGCATTTACTGCTCACCTCTCGGCCTTGGCGGCTGCAGCCCACCTCAAGCTATCTGTGGAGCTGCTTAGGACCCGTCCTTGCAAAAATAAAGGGGAGATGAAGCGTGGGCCAGGCACCCTCCTGACTGGCCTTTCAATGTCTCTTTTGGGTGCTCCACTGCCCATTCCCATTTCTCTTTAAGCCACTCCTTTTCTGGCATCAAAATCTGAGCTTGGAAAAGAGACCTGCCAAGCTCACCGATACCGAGTACGAGTGGATTCCAGTGGCCTCCATGGAACAGCCACCCTGCTGCGTCCTCCTGCTATAGCCAAATCCCAGACAGGCGTCTGTGTTCCGGAGATGAGGCCTCTCCATGAGCTGCCGGGTGGGAGTGTGCAGGGCGTGGAGGACTGCGTGGGAGGGGCGTGTGGAAGAAGGACTCCCAGCCTCCCGCCTGGCTCCTCAGTGGAGGCGCTGCCCCAAGTGTGCTTGTCAAGAAATCCACAGCTTGAAACTGCCGAGGAACTCAACACCTCCGCCCTCCTCAGGGAAGACTCTCGGCGATGATGGAAACTCCTTTCAAAGCGATCATTTCAACAAGGATTTCCACAGGGACGATCTCACCCAACAGAACCTGTCCTGGTTCGACAATGATTTCCACAGGGACGATCTCACCTAACAGAACCTGTCCTGGTTCGACGATAATTTCCACAGGGACGATCTCACCTGATGGAACCTGTCCTGGGAATGAAGTTTAGAGGGATGATCTGAGGACGACGTGGCAGAACAGCTCCAGCAACTGTGGTGACCACTGTCCTCCCAGTTACAGGTAAAGGGACCACCATGCACCTGCTGGAAGGTAGGTAGGACAGGAAGCTTCACCGACTACTCGTATCCAACCAGTCCTTGAGGGTGAGGACCTAAGAATCGGCACTGTGTGGTGCACGCTTGGGATGCAGCAGTGCACAGGTGGGACCCGGCCTGCGGGCTCACAGCCAGGCATGATTATGTGTGAACAGACGATTCCTACGCCACGAAATCAGTTCAGTCACGGACACACGTACAGGGAGAGTGACTCATGTTATCTGGGTTAGACGGACAACCTCACAGCGCAAACCAGCTTAAAAAGCACATCCTTCTCTTCAGTAACACTATTTTAAATCTGCACTCAGTTGTCCTACAGAATTGAGTCAACTCAATCGACTATAGATAGAATTTATTATATAAATCTATATACCAGAATATTTCGCAGCCAAAATAGTATGTTTATTCTCATTTTCTAAATTAAAGCACCTTCAAAAACTTGATTTGTGGTTGGTTGTTTTCTTCCCTAAATCTCTGTAAATACCCACTTTCAGTACTATTTACCCATAAAACTGAATTTTGATCTATATCCCCAGGTCTTGCCATTATTCATTTATTCCACTCTGGGTATTAATAACAGTGAATGGCATTTGTTAAAAAATGACAGATGAAACCAGTTTCCTATTATTCACGGACCAATCATGCCTGAGGCATCATTATTCTTGTTTTAAATACATCACATGTCAAGCTTACTTGCAGAAAACCAAGTAAGCACAGGTTTTAGCACGGCACCTAGATTGCAATTCATTTTTAAAGCCTCGGATTCTAGATCGATTGTGTTATAACAGGTTACAGAGCTCCTGACCTGAAACTTAACCAGGCCATGGCAGCTTGGCGGGCCCCGATATTGTTTCCACCTCCCCAAATGGCTGGCCTCCCTGGGTTACCCAGCAGCATCAGGAATGTGGAGACACACGTTCCAGGCAGAGGCTGTTCCAGTTTTCCCATCTGTTGGTGCTTCTTGAGATTAGCAGCTGCATAAATGCATGTGCTTTACTGCGTGTTTGTGACTCACATGCATGATTTTCACGTTGCCAGCTCCACTGGCAGTATATCCGCCTTCAGCAATTTATGTTTTCTGCAATGAAAAACCCTGGCAATTTCATCCCACTTGGCATGAAATGCTCAGATATTATTTTGAGTTGGAAGAGCAAGAGGAGACAAATGCAGGTCTGCTAGTGTTGCGGCTCTCTGCATCGCAGCCGATGCCGAACTGTTCCTAAGGAAACCGAGAAACTCCTCCATTTCTTGGAATGTGCTGAGCAGACAGCCTTCCGTAGGGGCTCTTTCCCTTCTCCAAGGCAAACGGCTTTCGGAGTCTGTGGAACGTGACAGGCTTTGCACCTGCCACTGCACAGCAGTCCTTTCTAAACAACACAGATCCAGAGAGGACACAGCCCTAACGGCCTCCGGGAGCTGAGATGTCACATTCTCCTGAACAGACTTCCGGCCCCACCTGTCTTAGCTGCCTTTTGCAAATGCTCTTTGAACACGCAGACTGCACAGCTTTCCATCTGCCATCATATGCCGGCCTGATTTGCTCAAATCCAGGCTCTGGTTCTTACGATTTGGGGCAAGTAATGAAAGCCTTGGTTTCCTTGTCTGTAGGATGGGCCTCATGCCGTTTGTGCCAAGGGTCGTTCTGAAGATGAGGTGAGGAAAATGTCCATGCAGCATCTTGGCGGAGCACGGGACGCGAGCAGAGATCTTGAAGGCCATGCTGATGACTGATCTTCCTTTTTTAAATTATTATTGAGATGGAGTCTCACTCTGTCGCCCAGGCTGGAGTGCAGTGGCATGATCTCGGCTCACTGCAGCCTCCACCTGCTGGGTTCAAGTGATTCTCCCACCTCAACCTCCTGAGTAGCTGGGACTACAGGCGCCCACCACCGTGCCCGGCTAATTTTTGTATTTTAGTAGAGCTGGGGTTTTGCCATGATGGCCAGGCTGGTCTCAAACTCCTGACTTCAAGTGATCCACCTACCTCGGCCTCCCAAAGTGCTGGGATTACAGGCATGAGTCACCGCGCCCAGCCTGATGACTGACCTCCTATGACCTCCCTGGGCCCTTTCAACACTTCCCTTATCCTCCCTGTGTCAGTAGGGGCAGGGCTTCAGACCACACCTGTCTTCCCACAGTGGGACCTGGGAGGGGAACTGAAGCGTTCTCCTTCAAGGAGCCAAGAACAGGGATAAACCAGCGTTGCCATCTTCACATGGGCGCAGCGTGGGACATGCAGCCTCTCCAAATTTCCTTAACTGCGTCTACTATAAAAATCTGCATCCAGCGAGTCCGTGACTTACGTTCATGCTTTCCCTACTTCCTTTCTTATGTAAAGCCTCATGGCACTTGTGCCTCTAAACTGGTTTTCCTTGAATTCTGAATATGCATGAACGCTCTTAAAAATATTTTCTGCATTTGAATCATAGATAGGTCCTGCCTATGCTCTAGGTGGAAAAATGATATGGAAAAATCTGCAATTCATTAGCTGCATTTTATAGCATAGAGTGGGTCTGGCTAATCAACCTAATCTAAATTATACGCAAAAAGTATATCATAATTATCTGGCAAGATGAGAGGAAGGGAGGATAAAAATAATTTTACGGAAAACTGACCGGGCAGCTGCATTAACATCGTCCCAATTTCCAAGCTCGTTTCTGAAACTTCCTGTCAAGGCGCATTTGAAAGTGTCCACATCACTTTCTAGAGCTCTTTAAGAGAGGCCGCGGCAACGCCTGATAGTAATGTGAAATTTTCATCCTCAATGCAGTTATTCTTAGCGGAATTTAAGGTAATGCCTTCTTACTGACATTGCAGCCCCTGTGACAAAATGAAGGAACGAGGGGGTAGAGGGCAAAGGAGACGGCAGAGCAGGGAGGGGAGGAGGCTGAACGGCTGAGAGACCAGGTCTGCTCTCTGCTGCCAGGAAATACTGTGATAACAGCCGATGACTCAGGGTGAGAGGACACAAAGCCGTCTCAGAAGCCACAGAAGGCTCTGCTGCCACCCCTCTCCCTCAAATATGACGCCCAACTATGGTTGGTTTAATTTTTCATGGATCTCTCATAAGAGTTTACGGACTAACAACATGAATATCTTTCTATTAAACGCCTTAGCCATTTTCACCAGAAATTCCTGTCCAACTCCTAAGTTAGGTCTGAATTGGTTTTACCCCGAGGACTCTGAATCAGTGTGAACCTGCTTTGAGTGTCTGGATGGCTGTTCTGGGCTCTCACCAAAGGCCTCAGCCGTTGTGATCAAAGCATCACACGCCATGGAGGACCCGGGTCAGTGGGCACCACTCCGGGGCAGAGCCGTCCAGTCCCAGGCCTAAGCTAGCAGGTTTCCAATTTCCCTTTTCCTTTTCAAGTGTCCGTGGGCAATGAGGATCTAAGGAACTCATGTCTGTGTCTTAAAATAATCACGGATGTTTTCTTTTTTAAATCAGAAATGATGAATTCTGGAAATCAAGGCCATTGACTCTGCTGGATCAGGCAGTGATGCTGGTCTGACTGCTGACAACAAGCCCTGCAAAAATGATAGCCATGGCTGAGCCAGCTCACTGTTTATTCAGAAGCTCATGGAGCTCAGAGCCCAGGAGGCCTTGGCCTTGGTACCTGGAGGGCCTGCCCTGGCTGCTCTCTGCCACCTCACCAGCTCCTCAGCCCACACCGGCTCCCAGGAAGGAAGCCGGCTTTGTCTTTTTTCCTTCCAGCTGCCTCCATGCCTTTGGGGTCCTCTTCCCAGAAGAGTGTTTGAAATGGGGCAAAATATCCCAGTTTCCATATCACGCTAAACCCATGGGCAAGAACACCGCTGCCCAGCTTTTAAAAACTCTTTAAAAATGAGTTTCATTCTCATTACTATACGGTGTTGCTATTTTTGAAACTAACAGGCACTAGTCAATGAACAATTGTAGCAAAACACAGCTTCCAGACCCCTTACAAAAGCCCTGTGGTCTGCGCCTGCCTCCCTGGTCCCCGCGTCCTGCGCCTGC
>NW_012109252.1:2874490-2875638 GCF_000951045.1 Mandrillus leucophaeus
CCGTGGGCACCACCGCGCAGGGAAACCGTGGGGAGCGGGCGGGAGAAACCCAGCCGAGCAAGCGGCCCAGCCTGTGTCTGGCCCACGAGAGCGAGCCAGGCCGGTGAGCTGGGCTTGTTGAGCCTCTTTTGTTAACTACAAGATCCTCTGCGGGACTGACGAGTGAATAATTAAAAATGCACATAAATTGCTTCGAGCAGACATTCCATACATTCCAACTGTGATGATTTTAAATACATCCTTTAAGAAGAAATGCAATGATTTTCAGCAAATGCTAGGCTGTTTCTAGTGTAAAGACACACGAACCAACCACAACAGACAGAGGGTGGAGAAGAGAACTGAGCAAGGCAAGCCTCGCACAGCGTTGACCACCGCGCTGTCCGGCCCAGCTATCAAGAAGCAGATCAAACGGCTTTTTCCGCGTTTCTTTTAAAAGGAAAAGGGTGACTTGAAAAAGCACGTGTTCTGAATTTCAAAATATCTTTGAAACCCACATGTTCTGAAGCACATCACATTTGACATAACTGTGTGATTCCTTGCAGGCTGCCATGTGAGCGTGACACGGGATGACAGATGTCACACAGCCACTTGGATGCTTTCATTTCTTGTGAGCACGGTGACTTTCCAGCCCTGCTGTGAAGACGTGACCAACTTTCCCCCAAGGAAAACAGTCCTGATTCCACAGGAGGGCTGGGGGCAGTCACTGGGGCCCCTCCCACCTGGCCCTTCTCCACCCGCCTGGTGGCAGGAACCCTGGCATCAGAAGGATAATCGGGTAGGGCTGGAAGCTTGAGCCTGAGACATGATCAACCCACTGGGTGCCCTGACGTGAGTTTAGTTTTCTGGGCCAGCCAAGGAGTCAGATATTTTTACAATTCCCCTTCTGAGAGTCTCATGTCTTAGAAAATAAAATTTGGCCGGGTGCGGTGGCTCACGCCTATAATCTCAGCACTTTGGGAGGCCGAGGCGGGCGGATCACCTGAGGTCAGGAGTTCGAGACCATCCTGGCCAACATGGTGAAACCCTATCTTTACTAAAAATACAAAAATTAGCCAGGTGTGGTGGCACGTGCCTGTAATCCCAGCTACTCAGGAGGCTGAGGCAGGAGAATCACTTGAACCCAGGAGGTGGAAGTTGCAGTGATCCGA
>NW_012109252.1:2876638-2910905 GCF_000951045.1 Mandrillus leucophaeus
CGGCTTTTGGAGACGCAAAACCGACATCTAGCCCTGTTTCCTGTGCTCTGAAAAGCTCAGCAGGAGGATGGGGGATGTTCGGCACAGTGGTGGTTAAAGGCTCCACGCCTGCAGCCAGACAGCTGGGGTTCAGCTCTGCACTGTGCGGGCGTCCCTGGGACTCACTGCCTGCCCTTGGCATCCGTGCCTCTCTCTGCAAGAGAGATACTAATTGCACCTGTCTTACAGGGGCTGGTGAGGACTAATCTATGTGAAACATTTAGCACAGGGGCTGGAGCGCTTGTGAAAAACAAAAGTCACGCCAGCACTACCCAATTTAGATACACAGCTGAGATACTTTCACAATGAACCCCACCGGGGTAAATAATCATAGCATTCACATTTTCCAGCCCAACAAAGTCTCCCAGGCCAAAATTTCTGTTCGCTATTCATATTACTTTATCGCAAAGCACAGACCCCAAAAATTAACAGCCAGCTTGGACCGCAGGGGGCTTCTGATGAGGTGCAAGGAAAAGACTACCTTGAAATCAACTATTTTCTTCATCTTATGGTTGGCCAACCCCTTTACATAATAGAAATGATAAAGGAGACAGAAATGAATGACTCACTGAAATGAAACAGCAAACTCTACCATTTATTGCTTTCAAGAATCGATAAGCAGGGGAAATGGAACACACAGCCTTCCCCTTTGCTCATGAATTAGGTCCTCCGTCAAGTAAACGCCACTTTCCCCACCCCCTTTCAGGATGGATCCAATGTTCAGATGCCCATTCGCAATTAATTAGTGGCTAAATATGCCGCTGTGTTTTCACACCTTGGCAGTAAATCCTGCCTGCTTCCCAGGACAATGCTTCCTATGCAAAAACAAACAGAGGTCACTTTCATCCCAGAATGCCCAGGGGATGAAAGCTTGAGAGGCAGGTAATCATCCCTGCGCCCAGCATCTTACTCTGTCCCCACCGCCCCCAGTCCCCATCTGGTTTGGCGGCGGAGTAAAGGTCAGGAAGTCCTGCGGGTTTTGAAAAGGAGCATCGTGTTAGACCTGACTGACTCCGAGACTCACAGCCTCTCTTCTCCTTGAAAGGTCGCTGGAGAAACGCTGGCCTGCTGGCTGCTGCCCCGGGGTTGCTCCCCTGCCCGGGCTCACCCTGCTCCACCCTCAGAGGCCTTTGTGCTCTCAGCTGATTCTACGCCACTGGAAACAGGTGTTCTTTCGATTGTTTCAGCATCATTTGTGGAGTGCCAGTGAATTAACATGTCCCCAGAGGTTATTTTCTGTAAGTCGGACGTGGCCAATGCTGCGGCCTGACCTCCAGTTTCTGGGATGCGCCGTGATCTCCCTCAACCTCCAGCTTCATGACTCGTTCCAAGCTACTTTCTTCTTCCTTTGTACCTGGCTGATGACTGACCTTCATCAAGGAGGGGGCTGGACTAATGACCCTCCATTCACAGGCCTTTCGGGATTCCCAGCGACACGCAGCTCTCACGCTGGGGAACCAGCTGGTGGCCGGGGGTGGCTGCCATCCAGATGCCGCGTCCCGGACCAGGTCTATCCCGCGGGTTTGACCATTGCCCTGGGCATCTCCCGTGTCCATGGAGAGAGGGATAGAGAAAGGAGGGCCTTGTGGAGCAAGAATGGCCGGAACCATGGACGCTGTCGGCCACCTGAGGAAAGCCGGGACTGAAAGCAGTGCCCTTCACACTGCGAGGGGCTCCTGAAAATCTCACGGAAACTCGGGGAAAATACGCCGTCTACACACACCACGGCTCACGTGAGCTGAGGGGTTCTCATGTTCCTTCATCTCTGGGAAAATACGCCGTCTACACACACCACGGCTCACGTGAGCTGAGGGGTTCTCATGTTCCTTCATGCCTGTGTGTGTCCTCCTGGCTACAGAGTCCTGAAGGAAAGGGAAGGAGGGCTGGCACCCACACCCCAGACAGCCCAGAGGAAGCCACCAGTGTCCCAGCCCGAAGGGGAAGTAAACAAAGACGGCCACAGGCTCGTGGGGGAGATGAATGCGAGAGAGTGGACAGACGCCCGGGATTAAAAAAAGAGAGGACATTTCATTAATTTGCAGCAGTTACGGTCCCATGATCAAGAGCTCAGGGACTGTTTGCAAAAATCGTTTCTTGAAAACTTAGTGCTGAATCACGTAGGCAACAACTGCCTGTTTGGTCAGATTTGCAGGAAAACGTAAACAGATTTCAGTTAGAGACTAGACTTGAACCACCAGCCCAGGCCTACAGGCTTCCCACCAGCTGTCAGATGGCAATGGTCTCCTTACTATCCACACGGGTCACATGCAGAAGGCCACTGCGATTTTAACTGCCGGGTTAAAGCCTGATGCTTCGGTGAAAGACGGCAAATGGGGAAAAGAAACGCAGTGACTTCTGAAGGTCACATTTGCCCCTTACATGGGGGGAATGAAAGTAAATCAAACCCTACATATGGAGGGCGACAGGCAGCACCAAACCAGGCAGGTAATCCCCTGCCTCCCACCACTGAAAATGCATTTTCCACTGGACTGACAGGTGCTCTGTCTCGGGCAAAATGACTCAGGGTCACTCTGCCATCCCAACACCGGCATCCAGAATCAGGTCTATTCATTCCATGGTCGGGACTATCATTTCATTAGGACACTTTTTTTTTTCTTTCTCACCTTTCAAATTATTCTGGGCCACATAATCTGATTTCTTGTGGGCTCTGAGTCTGTGAACCCATAATAATCCATATGTTTAAACATGAGAAAGTAAATGTCAGGGAAGTAAATAAGTGAGCTATTTTGGATGCACATTCCTGGGTGCAGATGGGCAGAAGCAGGCTGTTTGTCATGGCCACAGACAGGTGAGCTGTGAGGAATAGAAACCACAGCAGACAGGCTCTGAAGACGACCGCCGGGCCGCTGGCTCTCAGGCTGTGTAGCTGCATTTCTGAGCCAGAATTTCAATGAAAGAACAAGGTTCCTCATGGTTAAGGCTGAACGGAGAAAGCGAACTTGAATCGGTTCAGCAGGGACAGGCAAAGTGGAGATTCACAGGGGTGGGGAGAGAGGCTGGCTTCAGAAGGAAAAGACAGAGCCGGAGCGTGGGGAGGTGGCCTGTCCAGCTGGACCTTCCACGGCTCTGCCACCAACACGGCCTGGGACAATTCACATCTGTCCAGTACCCTGCATTATGGTCGGTACCTTCCAGCCGTCATCTGAGACCTGACCTAGGCAAAGAGGGTGGGGTCTCTCATCCTGGACAGGTGCACATCCACCCCCACAACTCCCACCTCACATCCAGCTGGTGACATTCCCAGCAGGTGGGTCGAACCCCCTTGAGATAAAAGGCTATGTGTGCAGTGCCTGTGGCAGTGACATGATTGATTGTGTCTGCGGTGGAAGCTCTGCTCTGCAGGAATGACCTAAGAATAAACCTGTCTTCACAGGTGTTTAGATTCCTGGAGGGTCACATGAAGTGTGCAGATCACAATGTCCATCTGACTTGGCAGAATGGGCTGGTGGGTGGCTGACAGCACGCTGCCATTATGGGTGGGTCTGCAGAACGGGCTGGTGGTGGCTGACAGCACGCTGCCATCATGGGTGGGTCTGCAGAACGGGCTGGAGGTGGCTGACAGCACTCAGCCATCATGGGTGGGTCTGCAGAATGGGCTGGAGGTGGCTGACAGCACTCAGCCATCATGGGTGGGTCTGCAGAACGGGCTGGTGGTGGCTGACAGCACTCAGCCATCATGGGTGGGTCTGCAGAACGGGCTGGAGGTGGCTGACAGCAGGCAGCCATCATGGGTGGGTCTGGCTCCAGGTAGTAAAGATGGGGAGAGACTGGCTTCTGAGGAATGTCACCGATGGGGACAGCACTAACATTTGCCCTGGTGGTGGGGGAACCGTGAGGAGGTGTGTGATGAAAATACCCAAGCTGGTCTCAGTGGAAATCAGTTTGACTCAGCTCAAAATACCCACGCAGTGCTCAGCTGAACTATAAAAAAACAGGAAGGAACAGGCAACGCCCTCGCAGTGCAGAGGGGAGAAAGGAAGTCGAGGGCGCGATAGGAATAGATTTACTTTGCGATGCAGCCGAGAATGTGCTGCAGGAATATTATTAGGATTGTATTGTTCTCTCATGTAGATGTACATGTAAATAAGACTTCAGAGGGATTAAAAAAAATCATTCAGATGACACTTCAAAAACGTACAGAAATGGAACTAAAAGCTGAGAGATGTACCACGGCAAGCCATGGGTCCATGAAAGCACCTTGGCTCATGAAGCCAGTGGGAGTCAAAGCAGGTCTTGAGTTTCAGAGAGCGAAAGGCTCACTGTCTTGTTCTTCAGACACTGGTTACTGTACCCCCTACACTCCCAACAGACCAGTGATGCCCCCTTTTGAAGGGTGCCTTGGGCCCCTCATAGTTCCTTATTCAAAAGGAGTGTTGGCCGGCTCTGCCTCCTGCAAGACTAAACTCGAGAAGAGTAACTACAAAACTATTTTTCTTTATAATGAAGAAGACATTTTAATGACGTTCTAGAAGAGCTACTTCTAAGATTTCCTAGGGGAGAGAAAAAAACAAGAAATGGGACCTGAAAATTGAACCTTTCCATTTGGTTACCAAGAGTAATGATCTCCTATAAATCACACACTAGAAGAATTATTGAATAGTTGATGAACAGTAATTCTTTCTGACAAGCCTTTTGCTGACCTCCCCAAGCCGGCAGGTGCCACTCATGTTCTGCCGTGGACCACGTGAGGGTTCCGGCTTCCTCTCTGCTGTGGCCTTGCGGTGGGTCCTGTGACGACAAGCAATGTTCCTCGGTTCTGAGGATCAATGACTTTGTAGGGCTTGGGGGTAGTGACCTGAGTCAGTATGGAAGATGTTTACTCCCAGCCCTTCATCGATCCTCACAAAACAACCAGCAACCATCAGCCGGGCGCCTCCAAAGCAAAACGCTGGGGGAGGAGTGTTCTCATTTTGATGACTGGTCACCACGATGGGCTCGGTTTTCCATTTCCTACCTAGGGCACTTCAGGGGGGATCAAAAGGTATCAGGCTGCTCCATGATTTCTCAGTAGAGCTGTTAGAATTACAGCTAAAACCTGCTCCCCTCCCGCTTTTTTTCTTTTTTAACGTTTATTTTAGAATTGAGGGTACATGTGCAGGTTTGTTACATGGGTTGATTGTGTGATGCTGAGGTTTGGGGTATGACGGATACTGTCACCCAGGTAGTGAGTGCCTGGGACACCCAGTGTCTTATTCCCATCTCTATGTCCATGTGTGCCTAATGTTTAGCTCCCACTACGAGTGAAAATGTGCAGTATTTGGTTCCTGTGTTAATTCACTTAGGACAGTGACTCTGGCTACACCTGTGTCTCTGTGAGAACGTGACCTCACTTTTCTTCATGGCTGCATAGTATTCCATGGTGGATATGTACTATATTTCCTTTATTCAATTCCGCTTTGACGGGCATCTAGGTTGAGGCCATGTCTTTGCTACTGTGAATAGTGCTGTGATGTCTGTATGGGGGCATGTGCCCTTTGGAAGAATGATTTATTTTCCTTTGGCTACATACCTAGTAATGGCATTATGGGGTCAAATGGCAGTTTAACTCTCAGTTCTCTGAGCAATCTCCAAACTGTTTTCCACGGTGGCTGAACCGATTTACATTCCCACTGGCAGTGTGTAAGCATTCCTTTTCCCCACAGCCTTGCCAACATCTGGTTGTTTATTTTTTAACCTTTTAACAAAAGCCATTTCTGACTGATGTGAGATGGTATCTCGCTGCGGTTTTGATTTGCATTTCTCGGGTGATGACTGATGATGAGCATTTCATCATGTTTATTGGCCACTTGTATGTCTTCCTTCTTTTGAGAGGTGCCTACTCATTGGCCATAATCAAAGAATCAAAAAATAATGTTAGTGTGGATGTGATAAAAACGAAACATTTCTGCACTGCTGGTGGGAATATAAACTAGTACAACCACTATGGAAAACAGTGTGGAGATTCCTTGAAGAACTAAAAGTAGATCCACCATTTGACCCAGCAATCCCACTCCTGAGTATCTACCCAGAGGGAAAGAAGTCGTATGAAAAAGATGCTTGCACACACGTCTTTACAGCAGCACAATCCACAATCACAAAAACGTGGAACCAGCCCAAATGCCCATCAATCAATGAGTGGATAAAGAAACTGTGGTGCACACATACCATGGAATACTAATCCGCCAAAAAAAGGAATAAAATAACGCCATTCGCAGCAACCTGGATGGAGCTGGAGACCGTTATTCTAAGTGAAGTAACTCAGGAATGGAAAACCAAATATTGAATGTTCTTGCTTATAAGAGGGAGCTAAACAATGAGGCTGCAACGGCGTAAGAATGATACAATGGACTTTGGGGACTCAGCGGGGAGGTGGTGAAGGATAAAAGACCACTCACTGGGTACAGTGTACACTGCTCATGTATTAGTCTGTTTTCACGCCGCTGATGAAGACATATCCAAGACTGGGTAATTTGCACAAAAGAAGAGGTTTAATGGACTCACAGTTCCACGTGGCTGGGGAGGCCTCAGTGATGGTGGAAGGTGAAAGGCACGTCTTACATGGTGGCGGACAAGAGAGAACGGGAGCCAAGCCAAAGGGGAAATCCCTCATAAAATCATCAGGTCTCGTGAGATGTACTCACTGCCACGAGAACAGTATGGGGGGCCCACCCCATGATTCAGTGACCTCCCACACACGTGGGAATTATGGGAGCTGCCACTCACGATGAGATTTTCGTGGGGACACAGCCAAACACCACACTCAAGACAGCACATCCCATCACTCCAAAGCTTGCTTGAGTCCCACTGCAGCTAAACCCCTCCCCAGTCTCCAGCCCCTGGAAACCACAGATGCGGCTTTTTCCCTTCAGTTCTGCCTTTTTGAGAATGTGATATGTGTAGAATGAAACCATATGCAGCCGTTTTCTGGTTACTTTACAACGTGGACCACCTGAACACCTTCGCCTCCAGCCCCTGTAGTGGATCTGAGACCCTCCCTCACTGTAGGCTCCGTCCTCCATTCCTCTCATCCCTGAGTGGTGCTCCGCTGGCCGGAGGAACCTCCTTCTGTTCATCTGCTCAGCCCCTGAAGGGCACTGGGTGGTTATGGGTTTCTGGTGATTATGAATAAAGCCACCATAAACATTTGTGGGCTGGGCATGGCGGCTCACAGCTGTAATCCCAGTTCTTTGGGAGGCCGAGGTGGGCAGATCACCTGAGGTCAGGGGTTCAAGACCAGCCTGGCCAACATGGCGAAACCACGTCTCTACAAAAAATACCAAAATTAGCCAGGTGTGGTGGTGGGTGCCTGTAATCCCAGCTACCTGGGAGACTGAGGCAGGAGAATCGCTTGAACATGGGAGGCAAAGGTTGCAGTGAGCTGAGATTATGCCACTGCACTCCAGCCTGGACAAAGCAAGACTCTGTTTCAAAAATAAAATAAAATAATAAAATAAAATAAAATAAAATAAAATAAAATAAAATAAAATAAATAAAATAAAATAAATAAAATAAAATAAAATAAAATAAAATAAAACAAAAATTGTGTGAAAGATGTTGTGAGGACATAAGTTTTCCTTCATTTTAGGGAAATATTTAGGAAGGGAATTGCTGGGCCACGTGAAAAGTGTATGCTTAACTTTTTAAAAACTGCTAAACAAGTTTCTAAGGCAGTTGCTCTGTTTTGCATCTTATGGGAGTTCAACTCACTCCGCGTCCTTGTCACCCCAGTTAGTGTTTTTCTAATTTTAGTCATGATAGGGTTAACTTTCTGCAGAGGCCACTGTGGCTGGCTGGCAGCTGCACCCCTTGCCTCATCTGTAGAAAATACCTTCTGAGCTTTAATTCTGAACCTGTGTATGTCGAGGGTTGTTTACATCGCGTGTTATTCCATCCTCCTCAGTCTGACCTCAGAGTCTCCATTGCTGGCACTCGGGGCCTGAGACCCTGACGTTTCCTGCCCCGTCTCCTTGCTTCTACCCTTGTCCTTGTTTAGTGATGTCAAAACAAACAAAGTGGAAGCAATTCTGGAAATACGTAAACCAGACCATGTCATTCTCACTAAAAACCAAAACGAAAATCACCAACACAACAAAACCAACTACGAGAGCCGCACCCGCTTTGGGATTTACCAGAAGGGCCTGAAGGGATGATGGCACCTGCGCCCCTGGCCTCCCTCCCAGCTGCGTCCTCTCCCGCTCCGGCCCCGCGTCTGGTGCACAGCTGCTCTACTGCGTGGCTCAACCCCAATCCCTCCCAACACGGTGGCAGCGTCCCTCCTGCTGCAAGGGTTTCCTCCAGCATCACCTCCCCAGTGCGGGCCCTGTCTGAGCTCTGCACGTCCTGCTCCGTGTTCTCACCGCGGAGGGGCACTTGTTCACGCCTCAGGCCCTCTGTCTCACTCCCACGCTCAGTCGTGGCTGCTGTGAGACCAGGGCTTGTCGGTGCTCACTGCTTTATCCTTAACGTAGTGCCTGGCACAGAGACCGTAGCTAAGTGCATGTTTATTTAATGAAGGATTAAAGAACGATTTACTGATGTTGTACCGAGCACAAGAAGCGGTTGCAATCATAACCATATAGGGACTGCAGGCCTGTGCAGAACCCCGCGCAACTGTCACGGCACGTGTGAGGTCGTGGAAGAAAAGAAGACTCGGAGAGGTTGATTTTGATTTCACCCAGCTTTAGCCACAAAGGTGGGATGTGAACCCAAGGCTGGGAGTAGCAAGGGTGAATTCCTACACGGCGTGGCCCGTCACGAGCTGCTGATGGATACGAACCCCTGCTTGGTCTTGAAGAAGAGGCATTTCCCATGGTCATAAAGGGAGGTGTGTGGGGTGGTTGTTTGAGGTTCCCTTAATTCAGGGGTGAGTGGGCTGTGGACAGGAGGTAAGAGGAGGTTAGGGGGGAGGCTGGGGAGGGGAGGGGGTTGCAGAGGCTGCGTTGGCCGCTGTGCACAGGCCTCTGACAGAGGTGAGGAGGCTGGGGGTGTCCTGGGTCACAGTCAGATGGAAGCCTTGTTTGGGAGCTGTGCTGGGGACAGAGTGCTGAGGTCAGTGGCTGGCAGGAAAGGCTGAAGGGGTGGGGAAAGGCTGAAGGGGTCGGAAAAGGCTGAAGGGGTCGGGAAAAGGCTGCATGGGTTGGGAAAGGCTGGAGGAGTTGGGGAAGGGGAGGCCGTGGTCGGTGATGCCTTCATCACAGAATATCCACACGGAGCTATGGGCTCTTAGAATGGCAGGATTGTGTGGAGAGATTAGTCACTTTCACGTCTATTCTGCTAGAGTATTTATTCAGTGGCTTGGGATTTAGTCAAACATCAAATATTTAAGAAAGAAGAGAATAGGATTCCAATACGTGCCTCTGCGTGTGACTGGTCCATGGATTTAGTTGAATCTAAACGATTCTGTGGAAGTGCTCAGAAGAGAGTCGGTGGTGGACGGTGGTGTTTCGGCAGGGATGATATTAAACATATCTATCAGCTGCCACTGCATTGACTGCTCAGAATGATTCCAGCTCCCACCGTGGTGGGCTCGTGTTGTAAGGAGCCAGCGGGCCCGACTTGGTGGCACCAGTTGAGGGATGGGGGATGGTGCTGGGGGCCGAGAAGTGCTGGATGGAGCACCTGGCCACCAGGACTGAACACAGGCGACACAGTGTAGAAGCCCAGAGAGACAGCGGAGTGAAGCATCCATGGTCCGATGATCCTGTCTTTGAGCAGCCACAACTGAGGCTTTTCTTTGGAGACAGGGTCTTGCCCTGTGACCCAGGCTGGAGTGTGGTGGCATGATCATAGCTCATTGCAGCCTTGACCTCCTGGGCTCAAGTGATCCTCCTGCCTCAGCCTCCTGAGCAGCTGGGATCGCAGGCACACACCACCATGCCTGGCTAATTTTTTTTTTTTTAAGGGATGAGGTCTCCTTATGTCGTCCAGGCTGGTCTTGAACTTCTGGGCTCAAGCAATCCTCCTGCCTCAGCCTCCCAAAGTGTGGGATTACAGGCATGAACCACCACGCTTGGCCCTCAAGTGAGTTTCACAGGAGTCTGTGTTTTGTGCAACTCCTAGAGAAATAACGGAGAAATAACCGAGCGTCATACGTGGACTTGTAAAGTCGGTTCCTCTCAAACAACAGCAGCACTTCAAGGAGGGCCCATTGCTGGGGTGGATTTTATTTAGGGCAACAAATAATAAATGTGATACAACAAAGAATTCCCAGGCACATGTGGAGGAGGTACTTCTGACGTGAGAATCATCTTGGGGTGAGGCAGGTGCGCTGGTGACTCCACGTTGCCCGAGAGCTGCCGGTGAACACACGTGGGAGGTCTGAGGAAGGTCAGCGCGGGCAGCGAAGGAGCAGGCGGGATCCTCAACAGCAGCGTCCCTCTCCAGGCTGCTTTCCAGTAGCTTCCGAAGAAAGCTTTCCTGCACAGGAAATGGCAGAGAGGGATGTCCCACACTTTGCTGCCCTTGGTGGCCACGCCGAGGGTCTCCTGAGGAGGTGGTGACCATGCGTTAACAGCCAGCTCCTAGGAGTCAAAATAAAGCCGTCTTTGCTCTCGTTCAGGACCTGCTGGGCACAGAGCTGAACGCCACGGCCTGCTGGGCACAGAGCTGAACGCCACGGCCTGCTGGGCACAGAGCTGAACGCCACGGCCTGCTGGGCACAGAGCTGAACGCCACGGCCTGCTGGGCACAGAGCTGAACGCCACGGCCTGCTGGGCACAGAGCTGAACACCACAAGGTGCCGTCTCAGGAGACAGGGTGGCTGCTGTCACGGCCAATGCGCTGGCCACAGCCACCCTTCACTGTGCAGGAGCTGGGCCAGGGGAGGAAAGCCCTGGCCTGGAGGGTCTGCCAGAGCTCCCAGGGCAGGCCTCTGCCTGGTGCTCACATCCCAGCCGGACATGTGGGGTGCCCAGCATGGATTTCTTTCATAGAATGAATGACAGGACGTGTCATGGGTTGAACTGTGTCCCTAGAAGGACGTGTTGACAGCTTCACCCCGGAGCCTGTGACTGTGACCTTGGCCTTTGCGGTGGCCCCAAGTTCAGATGAGGCCATACAGAGGGAAGGTGGTCCCAATACCAGGACGATGTCTTTCTAAGGAGAGGGAGAGACTGGAGTGAGCACAGCAGGACGGACATCGGAAGAGAAGCCAGGCCGGGCTGGGCAGCGTGGCCCCAGGACGACGGTCACCACAAGCTGCTGGCATCCATGGAAAGTGGGAGGGAAGAGGAGAGTTTTCAGGGCCTGCAGCAGGAGCCGTGCCCTGCCCTGCCCTGCCCTGCCCTGCCTCGGCTTTGGTCCTCTGGCATCCGGAACGGCAAGCGGATGCCTTTCTGTGCTTTACACTGCCCAGGCTGGAGTCACTTTTTACAGCAGCCCTAGTAGACAAAGCGAGGAATGCCCTGGCCCCAAAGCACAGGCTTCCTGGGTTTCCTTCAAGGGTGGAGGGATGCCGTGGTCCTGACCTGGTGGCACCAGGAGCCTAAGACTTGGGATCCATGCGTTGGAACAGGGGCGGTTCTCAGAACCAACCACAGCTGCTGGGGACGCAGGGCCAGCCCAGATCCATGCCGTGTGAACGGGGGCGGTTCTCAGAACCAACCGCGGCTGCTGGGGACGCAGGGCCTGCCTGGACGTCCCTGCTCCTCTGACCCTGCGTCCACGTCTTTGGCAAATGATTTCTGAAAGTGTCTCTGCAGAGCGGTCAAGATACAAAAGCCACAGCACCCCCCACAGCACCCCCCACAGCACCCCCGCTTCGCAGCACAAGGATTCTTAGAATTGGAGGCTGAAAGAAGCAGTGCGGTTCTAGCTGAGTAACACTTGTCAAAAACGTGTAGCCTCAGAACTTACTAACTTACTTACTTATTTATTTATTTATAGTGAAACAAAGCTGTAGGATGTGGTCGCCTCCTGACCAGAGGTGATCTGGGATCTCAGAGCCAGGTCAGCTTCCCACCCTGGCGTCACCCCTGCAGCAGGGCGTGGGACCCCAGGGCGCCGTGGGACACAGTTTGAGAACCATGGTGGTCTCCGCCGCTCTGCCCCCTTTACCGGCAGCAGTGAGCTACGGAGAGCAGCCAGGCCACGCTCCCTTTAGTGATGGGACATCGCCGTGGTTCTGTGCTGGGGGCTAAAATGTGCAGGCTTATGGGAAGGTGGACAGGCCAGTCTGTCTGCTTGACACAAAGGCTCCCTGAAACTCTCCCTCTGCACACGCCAAACGCCCGTGGTCTCCCATCCACTTAGCAAATGCCAGCTTGTGCCGGGCTCTGCCAATGTGTTGGGGGTCTGGAGCCGAGGTCATGGAGCCCCTGCCCTCAAGAGGTCTGGTGAGGGGGCCTCTTGGTGAGTGGGGGTCCTGGGTCTGTCTGGAGCTCCTGGGAGGTATCCTGAGGAGCTAGAGGGCAGAGCTCTGGGGGGCTGTGGGAGGCCGTGGATGGGAGGTGCAGTCACATGGGGATGGGTCTGAGGGCTGGGGCCTGCAGGAGGATCATAAGGAGGGCTGGATGTAGAAATGAGGGTGAGTGGGGATAGGGGGAGGGACTGTGAAGGACACTCGGTGACATCGGAGAGAGAAGCCACATGTGACGACGAGAGACCTCCCAGGCCCCTGCCAGACCCTTCTTCCCTCTGGCTGGATCTGGGACTGACCCTCCTGGTCCCGGGCGTCCGTCCTCTTTGTCACCCAGCAAAAATCCCATCTGCCCACATTCCCCCCAGTTTCTTGAGGCTGCAAAGTGTTCAGCCTTTCAGCCTCTTTTTTAAAAAATTAAAAATCACTTCTATAACTAGCTCTCTTTTAAACTAATTTCTAAAAGGTGTGTTTAGACTCTAGTTAAGGGGAAAAAAAAAAAGAAAAGAAACAGCTTATCCCTGCCCTGGTAGCTCCTAGGTTCTGGCCACTTCCTGAAAAATAGTAATTACCACACATGTCTCACCGATCACATTACAGTGCTGAAATTAAGGTTTTTATCACGTGTGGGCCAGACACACACACACACAAACACACACACACACACACACACATTGAGATGTCTGGAAAAGTTGTACCCTGGTTCCTGATACCCTGTGCCAGGAAAAAAAAATTCCCTTTTGAGCCACTGTGTCCCCACACAGTCACCGCACGCGCAGTTCCAGGGGGCAGATTTCCAGCCCGAGAGGAAAAGGGAGGGAAATGTCTCCTGGGGCAGCCGCGGGAGCCGCTGCTGAGGATGAGGTCGGATGGGCCTCGTCACTGCTCTGCTTGGCTGAGGTCGCCTGGCACCAAACTGTCAGTTAAACCTTTCCAGTCCAAATGATAAAATCTTCTTTTCCGAGAAGCAAAGGCCATTCTGTGAATTAGTAAAGAGTCTACTGTTTTATTTTCCTGTCTGGTTTGACCCCCTCTGACTATTTATCCGTGTGGGTCAACAGCACACTTGACTGCAACCTAAACGCTCCAGCACGAACGCGGTTAATTTATTACTCAGAAATGCAGCGTCTGTGGGACAGCAGAAGCAGACGGGAATGTTACGACGGATGCAACCGGCTTCCACCCGCGGTGCCCCCGTGACTCCCTCGGCCTCTGCTGTAACGTTGGGAATCTTTCTCTGACCTCCCGCTCTGTTCACTGCTCTTTCTCTCCCCAAGGCAGGGCCCTTTCCTGGCCTTTCTGTCATGGTGTTGGCCATAAAGACATCTCTGGCCCACCTTTCTCATGTGAGTTCCAAGACCCCCACCCCGGAGGGTCCCGCCCACACCAGGAGGACAGAACGCAGCAGAGAGGCCGGGAAGAGTCTGCACACGCAGGCCTTGCTGGTTTCCACCCTTGGTCTGTCAGCAGCAGACAGCACAGCGACTTTGTCCAGTGCCATTTCCACGCGGCGGTCTGTGCCTCAGTCACGCGCATCCAGTGGAGTCTCCACGAAAAGCCCTAGGACTGGGACCGGGGATTTTGTGGAGCTTCCAGACACCTGAACCCGTGAAGATTCCTGGAGGGCGGTGCCCTGGGAGGCACAAACTCCACGCCCCTTCCCTCTGCTCATCTCTTCCTCTGTATCCCTTATAATAAACCACGAAACCGAAGTGCTCCCCAGAGTTCTGGGAGCCACTCGAGCAAATTAATGGAACCCACGTGTGGGGGGCTTGCGGGAGCCTTGATTTACCACTGGCTGGTTAGAAGCTCCTGGAGCTTGTGATGAGCATCCAAAGTGATGGGTGGTCTTGGGGACCCAGCCCTCACCCAGTGGGACCTGAGGCTCCAGCCAGGAGGCGTCCACGGCGGGGCCTGGGGCTCCAGCCAGGAGGCGTCCACTGCGGACCTGAGGCTCCAGCCAGGCAAATATGCTGAATTAGGGGATACCTGGCCGGTGTCCCCAGCAGAGCTGATCACCTGCTGGGTGGTGGGGAGAAGCCCCCAACATTTGGTCATGGAAGTCTTCTGTGTTGGTTGCTGTTGAGTGAGAAAATAGGAAAAGCACTGTGGTTTGTTTTCCCTCATCTGGTTTGTGCTTGTCTCTACTCAGATACCACTTTTTTTTTTTTTTTTTTTTTTTGAGACAGAGTCTCACTCTGTTGCCCAGGCTGGAGTGCAGTGGTGCGATCTTGGCTCACTGCAGCCTCCGTCTCCTGGGTTCAAGCAATTCTCCTGCCTTAGCCTCCCGCGTAGCTGGGAATACAGGCACATCACCATGCCAGGCTAATTTTTGTGGTTTTAGTAGAGATGGGGGCTCACCACGTTGGCCCGGCTGGTCTCGAACTCCTGACCTCAAATGATCCACCCGCCTCAGACTCCCAAAGTGTTGGGGTTACAGGCGTCAGCCACCGCGCCGGCCCACTTGAACTTTAAAGTTACTTCCAACTTCTCATGGAATGGGATGAGGGCAACATGTGTTTGAGCCATTTGCTGGGAAGTAACATTTCCTTCTTGAACGAATCCTTTCAGATAAAATAGATCCTAGAAATTAGAAGCTGCTGCTGTGTCAGGGGCGGGGGCTGCTGTATCTCACGGAGATGAGGCTTGTTCAGGCGGCAGCCCTGGCCTCTGCGGAGAGACGTGGCTCCCTGGGCCTGAGACGGCACATTTCTGGTACCCTCACCTTCCCCACTGGCAGCCTGAGTCCTGGAGGCTGAATTACCCCAGGATGACTGAGTTGGGGAGGAACTAAAGTAATTCCCATCCACCCGAGACAGCCACAGTCCTGTGACAGCAGCTCCTTCTCCCAACCCGAACACCGCCCTTCTCCCTCCTCCTGGCCACCGAATCAGCTGCTGCGCCCAGCCCAGGTGAGGGACCCGAACACCGAACACCGCCCTTCTCCCTCCTCCTGGCCACCGAATCAGCTGCTGCACCCAGCCCAGGTGAGGGCTGCTGATTTTGGTTTGTGGAGGCAGAAACCCAGGCCAGGCTTTCCAAACTCAGTTCTGTCCACGTTGTACCCTGGCGTTTATCTCTGGAGAGAGTCCTTTCTGATCTGCACCGACCCAAAGACTCGTGTGGAAATTATACTGAATAAAACCCACTGGCCCGTTTCCAGGTTTGTAGATTGCAGTCTTCACCCGCAAAGTATCTTCTCTGATTTAGTAAAAATCATTCTTTACTCTTGATTCCAACCCAATGTCTCCAAAGAGACTGTGCCACAAAACAAAGTATGAGTTTTTATCTCTTTAAAGTTGAGAAAATGTTACCCTAATCTAATGTATAAAAAATGCACAAGAAATTATCTGTCTTCCTGCAAAAAAAGAATCAAATTTTACAATTCTATCATTAAAAACCTGTCATGAAAACCATTAATGAAAAGGCCACCAAGTCACCATGGCTGTGCTATGATCCACCGTGGCCCCGGGACGGCGGCTGTGACAGAGGGAAGGACAGGCGCGGATCCACCGTGGCCCCGGGACGGCGGCTGTGACAGAGGGAAGGAGAGGCGCGTCCCCTGCCTGAGCCCCAGCTGTGCAGCCGGAGGCAGTCGCCTGACTTCTCTGGGCTCTGCTGGCTGCATCAATAAAGCGACATGTTCATCTTCAAGGGGCTGTTGTGAGGGCGACACGAAATAAGCTGATAAAAGTCCTAGCCAGCATCTGACACATGACATTTACTCCACAGATATTTGTTTGCAAAATCACAGCCAATGGTTTAGTTTCTTCATAGTAAATTAAAAATACATATATAGTCATAAGACACACAAGTTCGATCATAAGTCACTTGTCCATGGAGAACGTGGCTCTGGTGTATTTGAGCAAGTGGTCTTCAATGGAGGATTATTTCACAATGACAGGCTCAATTCTTAGGCCTATGTAGTTCCACGTTTCAAAGGAAGCACGGTGCGGACAGAAGCCCAGGGCCGCGGAACCGAGTCCGGCCACGCGCCAGCATCCTTCCTGCTGAGGCTGCACCTGCTCTTGACGTGGGGCGGTTACTCTCCGGGTCCCTCTGCCAATTCTGGGAAGTGAAAGCGTTTACTGACTTCACTCCATTACATAAAAACACCCTAGGTCCCGAACTTCTGTGAGTACTTTTTGCCCTGTGGGAGGCTGAGGTGAGTGGATCACTAGAGATCAGGAGTTTGAGACCAGCCTGGCCAACATGGCGAAACCCCATCTCTACTAAGAATACAAAAATTAGCCGGGCGTGGTGGTGCACACCTGTAATCCCAGCTACTCGGGAGGCAAAGATAGGAGAATTGCTTGAACCCAGGAGGCAGAGGTTGCAGTGAGCCGAGATCACGCCACTGCACTCCAGCTTGGGCGACAGAGCAAGATTCCATCTCAGAAAAAAAAAAAAAAAAAAGAAAAGAAAAGAAAAGAAAAAAGAAAAAAAGAAAACAACAGAATTTAAAATGCCAGAGAGGCGGGCTGGACCTGACAGCTCTGTGACTGCTCTAGGCCTGCTCCCATTTCCTACATATGTGCAATTAATCAATTTTATAAACAATACATGCTTGGTATTGCAGTTAATTTGAAGAAGAAATGAGCCCAAGCTCATTTAAAGTTTTCCTGACAGTGACAAACAAGCATGCATGGAATAGAACATCTTTCAAGCGTTCCTCAGTTGCAATGTTAATTACGGATAATGAATATCACGACAAGTGACAATCTCTGAACGTGGTGCTTAAAATATCAACATGCTCAGCAGAATAGGATGACCCCTCGGGTAGATGCCTGTAAACCAGCTGACTCCTGTCTGGGACGCACGCTGGTCTGTGGGGTGACCCTTCAGGTCTATGCATGTAAACCAGCTGGCTGTCACTCCTGTCTGGGACGCACACTGGTCTGTGGGGTGACCCCTGGGGTCTATCCATGTAAACCAGCTGGCTGTCGCTCCTGTCTGGGACGCACACTGGTCTGTGGGGTGACCCCTGGGGTCTATCCATGTAAACCCAGCTGGCTGTCGCTCCTGTCTGGGACGTACACTGGTCTGTGGGGTGACCCCTCGGGTAGATGCCTGTAAACCAGCTGGCTGTCGCTCCTGTCTGGGACGCACACTGGTCTTGCACATTGGTGGGAAAGATGCTGAGTGGCCAGAGGCCCTGGCAGAGCCTATAGAGCCCCATATCACGGGGACGCCTGGCCCTGCTCTCTGTCCTGGGACGCCCTGCACGGCTGCCTTCTCCCACTCGTGTTTTCATGTCTGGATGCAGAGAAAACTCCCTGTGTTCTCTCGAAGTCGACACGTCCTAGGTGGGTCCTGAAGGCTGTGTGCAAACCCTGTCCTCCCCGGGGGATGCTGCTCGGAGCCCTGTCCTGCGACCCGAAGCCCGACACAGGGCTGCGCTGCTGGAGGCTCAGAGATTGTTTTGAGTTTGATAAAAAGTCACGGACACATTTGCACACCACTTTGCAGAAAGTGTTAGGGTTTCATGAACTCCCTAAAGTCTGAGCCATTATTCATGACGCCAGGTAGCAAGGCCTGTCTAAATATGTCAGGTTGAACCATAGGAAGCTGACATTTGTGAAGGTCAAAAACAGTGAAATATCAGTCATCTCATCTGATTCAACACAATCAAAGGCCAGGTATGATACACGTTAGAGTAACTTCTACCTGAAGGCATGAAACGTAGTAAAAGGTTTTATCCTTACTTTGGGGAAGGTGCTCAGTTATTCAGAATACTAAACTAACTTCAATGACCAGATTACTACAAACTCAAAAATTTTGTGTGTTTCCAAACATGTTGCAGGAAGGCAATATAGAAGATCTTATTAAGATCAGACAACAGAGGCCGGGCGCAGTGGCTCACGCCTGTAATCCCAGCACTTTGGGAGGCCGACGCGGGTGGATTACGAGGTCAGGAGATCAAGACCATCCTGGCCAACGTGGTGAAACACTGTCTCTACTAAAAACATGCTGGGCGTGGTGGTGGGTACCTGTAGTCCCAGCTACTCGGGAGGCTGAGGCAGGAAAATCACTTGAACCTGGGAGGCAGAGGTTGCAATGAACAGAGATTGCACCACTGCACTCCAGCCTGGTGACAGAGTGAGACTCTGTCTAAATATATGTATATGTATGTATGTATGTATAAATAAAAATAAAAGATCAGAGAACAGAGACAACTGACAGGAGTTCAGCTTTTATAATTTCCCTGCCTCATAGTTTAAAGCTATTTCGTGAGCTGCAGAAATGTGCGTGCCCTTGAAAATAGAATTAACAAAGAAAATGACAAGCAGTGAGCTCTGTGGCTCTGCAGACACCAGCTCTCTGCTGCCATCACTGAGGCACCCTGGAGGGAGGAAGGGCAACCTTCCGGGGGAGGGGGTGGGACGGGAGGTGGGTGGGCTACAATATTTGGCTTTCATGGAGGAAGTTATGCTTTGTGTTAGAGGGAAGAGAAATATGGCAATTAATATACAGTGAAGAAAAATTGCCTGTAAGAAAGATACCATTTTTAGTAAATACCAGATATCAGTTTATTTCAAAATGAAGCTGGTTTGCGAAAAACCATCTGTCTTATCAGAATTAAAGTTTCGACTTGCTGCCATCAGCTTGTCCTATTAGTATTCAAAGTAGATTTCTGGGCTACTAATTAAGGATACAAACCTATGTTTCTAGGAGACCGGGTACAGACAAATATGCTGGAATACATTTCTCAGTAAATCTTGTCTTATGGTATACGCAGCCTCCATGAAAACTGAGAGTTTCATTTTAAAGCAGGAACAATGAAGAAATCTAGTGGAGACGTTTGTTTTCTCTCTGCAACTATTTCTGTGGTTGCCAACCAGCGAACACATCGATGAATTATGACTATAACTCGAGAACAACCCCTTGGACTTCGATCTTGTAAAAAATGTATATAAGCAAAACAGATAAAATGGGATGAAAAAGAATACACAAAAGGCCTACTCCAACATATTTCATCTGCTTGAATATAGGATACCTTTAAAAATCTTGCAACTCCAATAAAATAGGAGTCTTTTATCAAATCACCGGGGGCATGGAAGGAACAAAGAGGACCGCATTGAAATGAAGCCCCGTGATCTGCAGGCCCAGAGCCGAGCAACCCTCTGAACTCGGGAAAGGCTAATTGCAGGCCCGGGCGCCAGCACTCATTAATGTGCTGTGATGCCGTGCCACTGAGAGACCGCTCGGGGCCGGAGTGCAGGCACCCGGGCTCATCAGCATCACAGAGCTCCCTGGCAAAACCGACGTCACCAGCACACAGCCTGCTGAAGTCCAACCACCGGGGCCGTCAGTGCTGGCTGGTCACATAAAACATCCTAGACAACTCGTCAACCATTGGTCTCATTTTTATTTTTCTGATGATGCAATTTGTGTTTCTCTGGTGACACTTTTTCATTAAATTGCTTAGTGTGCTGCAAAAAGGTGATGCTTCTGATGATAATTTTTACAAACCAGTTTTTACTAAGAAATGGGCCCTTTCTGGGACCACATTGTCACCATCCTTGGATTTTGATTGATCCTTGGAGTATGATTTAGCAGATTCTTGATCTGCTGTTTGCAAACAGCAAAGCAGACACCGAAGTCAGTTTTGAACCATTATGTGATTGCCTTGAAGACGCTCTGCTGTACGACTCACCTGGCGCCATTCATCGGGAAGATGAAAGAATTTCGGTCGTATTTAAAGGGTGCGATGAATATGTACAGGGTGGCAGCCTGGGAGAAGTGTGTGCATGGAAACATTCCATAACCTGCAATGCTGCCAATGAGGAAGGCAGTGTGCAGCGCACTCGGCACTTGGCAGAGAGACCAGGGCATCCTGTTGGCAAAATGCTGCAGGATCCATGGCTTTCTTAGGAAAGAGGTGGCTCAAAAACCTGCATGAACTCACTTCTGAGTTCAGCGTGACGTGGGAGTCAAGCTTTGATCCATTGAAAGCTCCTGGGAGGGACCCAGGAGTCGGCCAACAACAGATTCCTCAGAATGCAACCAGCGAGAAGCCATCGGGCTGGTGGGCATCGAGGGGAGTCGGCTCTTTTTAAGACAAGATGATGTGTCATGGGTCGGACCACGTGCTGGGCGCATCGGATCCAGCCTCTCAGTCATGTGTATGGATTTCGTGCCGGGCGGAGGGCGAGACAATGAATAAGACAGACCCACTGCCTGCCATCCTGGAGCCTGTGGTCTGCCTAGGACGCTGCAGCCTTGCTGACGGGAGAAGGTGGTGCCTTCCACACACTCGCTCAGCAGCGTGATGCAGCTCGGGTGAGGGGCAGGAAGCGCCTCTGGAGGATACGACCATTAGTTAACGAATACATGGGTGGAGTGCCCCTGGCAGTGGGACCGGCCCTGGGCTGAGACAGCAGGACAAGCTCAAAGACGAGACGCGCTCTGCCTCCACTGAGGCCACGAAGAAAAGCAAAAGTTACTGGTAGCACTTCTGTGTATCGGGCGGCCTGACTTCCTCCTCTTGCCCCCAGGTCGAGCGTGAAGGACACAGGCAAAGCTGTCTAGGCTCACGTCTGAATATTGACATCTTCCCTTCAGTTCTCTCCCCACAGCTAAGTCCTGACAGGCCAGGGTCTACCTGGGACCCCGAGGGACAGGGGAACTCACGTGGACTCCCGTCTGCAGTGGCCTTGACCCCGCCATCGGGAAACCCCACCTGTGGCCAGGCAGCTCCACAGGGCCCTGCCCCAGCGCACGCAAATCAGTGCCCGAGATGGGCAGGACCCACCTGCACCTGACTGGGCGTCCATGAGGAGCGCCGTGACCCTGGGCACTCACAGACTTGGTGCCAGCATCTCCATCCGGGCTTTGGACGGGCTCTCAGGGCAGCCGCTCACAGGGTTGCCACGGGCCCATTGCATTGCTCAAACTACCCCTCACAGCAGCCAGGGATCTGATGACCTGTCTGGAACCTTCCTTGCATCTCACATCTCACCCTCCCCAGACCCCCAAGATGTAGCTGACATGCTCATGGGTGGCTGTGGTTTACCACGGATGAATGTGTGGAAATTGGGGGCCCGATTGGCAGGGAAGCTCAGAAGTGGCCACTCTTCCTGTCCTGGCCATCGGCTCATCCTGTCTGCATGACGGGAGGGTGGGCCACAGGACCACAAAGGCCTCAACCTTCCGTCATCCTGATGGGGTGTCAAAGGTCTGAGTGCTCACCAGGAGTCTCTGGGCCACTGACTTTATTCCTTTTCTACCCGCCTGTTCTGTGACTGGGATGCTGCTCATGACCTCAAACCACAAAACAGATATCTCAGCCTTCAGGCAAACACATATGTCAGTATCTCAGCCCTCAAGCAAACAGGTATCTCAGCCCTCAAGCAAACAGGTATCTCAGCCCTCAAGCAAACAGGTATCTCAGCCCTCAAGCTGAGCTCCCTTAGAGGGTAAGTGAAGTCAAAGATGTCCTTTGAGATTTTGGAAGTGTCCAGCCCCTGGAATGGAGCTCGGAAATGTGTAGGGATATCATTTGAGATAAATCTTGGCCTTCCTTGCAATGATCACTCACGTTGGTTGATCCCAGCCCACCCAGGAGGACGCAGCGCTTTCTGCTCCTCTCCTCCGGGGCGGGTTTCTGGCTTGAGTCACTGCTACGGCTGCTGCCCCAGAACAACCTGCCCTCCCCTCTGTGAAGTCGCCGGCAGGAACACCCTTGCCCTAAAACTCACGCAGGGACGGTAGGTTCAGTACAGACAAGAGAGAAAAACATCAAAACGTTACAGACGAAGATAAACCTCAGAGGTGTTCAGATTGCCACAGATGCTCCTGTCCAGCAGCTGGGAAAGCTGGCAGTGGAACCCGGCCACCTCCCAAGTGGGGACTCTGTGGATGACATCGAATGGGGACACCCTGCCGGGCGGCTGTGGACTGCTTGTCACACAGACACACAGACACACACACACAGACACAGACACACACACACACGCGCGCGCGCGCGCGCACACACACACACACACACACACACACGGGGTTTGTGAAGATCTGAATCCCATTCCCAGCCCAGAAAACGTTCCCAAATCTCTTTGCATGTGGTTTCCATAGCTTCATCGTGCCTCAGATTTCAACTCTGCAATCTGTCATTCAACAGTGGTAACTTTCTGCCCTGCCTTTCGGCTGATCCCACTGCCTGGCAGGAGGCCACGCCGGCGGACATCGCCTGTGCCACGCGCCACATCTGGCTTTGTGTCTGTGCACGTGTCCACATTCCAAGACATGTAAAACCCCAAAGACAAAAATATCCCAGCGCATCTGAATATCCAGTTTCCATGGAGACGGAAATCAAAGTGAGCTGTCTAATGAGGGGGCGTTTTTCTCTATAATTCTTGCGTGATGCCTTCTGGGTTGGGAGTATGTTGAAACTCCTGCTGGTTACTAGTCCAAACACATTTTCTAATATGCAAGTCAATATTCTCGTGAGAAGAGTTGATGAGGCTGATTCTCCCGCTTCTCAGGCCCGGGTAGAGGGTTTGGCTGGGTGGATGGTGGTGGTGCAGGCACAGGTTGAATCGTGCTTCTTGCAAAGGACCCCAAGAGATATTCTGTAAGGTGTCACCGAACTCAGTTTGCAAATGACTGCACTCAGGAACAATCCACTTAATTTCTGGGTGTTTTACTCAGAATACATAATGATTTTCAATGCAGCCCCACGAACACTCCAGCATACACTCCGTTCTCTCTCTTATGTATGGAATAATTAGTCGACCCTAACAATAACCTAGTTAAAAAGGTAAATTTCATTATGGGCTGTGTTGCTTTCTCAGACACTTGTGAGAAATACTCAAGGAGATAAATATGATGAAGGAAAAGACTTTTTCTCCCACTGGGCCAGTCACACACCTCCCCAGGCTCCTCCTGCTTCTCCCCAGCCTGACCAGCTGGCACGGCCCATTCCCGTCACCGTCACAGCCCCCAGTTCTGCATGCCTAAGACCTTCCATCCTGGGCTCAGTGGGCCACCCCAGCCCTCTGCCCAGCGCACTCCAGTATACCCCTTCCTGGCATCTCAGCTCCCAAGCTGTCTCCTCCACCAGGGATTTCTCTTCTGGTCATTTGTGTCCATTTGCACCCCAGAGAAATGTCTAACCCTTCACAGACGGCACTGTGTCTCTTTCTTTGAACTGCGGATGTCTCATGCCTCCTTCCCATCCATGACACCTGCCGCCCGACAGGTATCAAACTCCCGTGATCCACTGCATGGTGGGAGCACAGAGACCTTCGTAATAGACCCGGCCACCCGCCTTTTACAAAAACAGAGACTCTTTAATGGGCACCTTCCTGAGACAATCTGGTTTCACAGGCTGGGGTCCATGGACCTGCGTTTCTAAGAAGCTCAGGTCGCCAGAGATGCTGGTCCGGGAAACCCCTGGAGAACCACTGACCCAGCCCGACCCCGGCTGCTGTGGAGGTGACGGCTCAGCCACCCGTGCAGAACCCGCATGGAGCCTTTGCTGATAATGTTTCAGGTCTCCTGCCTCCTAAGTGCTCTGTTTCCCTCCAGAATTCTCCATCTCCTCTTCCCTGTATCCTGCCTTCACCCTTTGCCTGGGGATTTGAGCCAGGCCACTGGGCCTCCAGCTCTCCCCTGAGTGCCCAGCGTCCCACACGCTCACAAGCGTCAGGCATCCTAGTGGCCCTGAGATGACCAGATTCCAGGTCCACTGGTGCTGAACACATCATCCACTGTTTTCATTCTCCTTCCCGACCTGGGTCTGATGAACCTGTCGCACGCACAGCCTCGGCTCCGGGCTGGTGTTTGATGCTGTTCCCATAAGCACCTCTGTCCTGTGCACACCTGTGTGGAGGGTACGTGGCCCTTCACTGTGCAACAGATTGCCTGGCCACAGAACACCGGGCCACAGAACGCCCGGCCACAGTACGCCCGGCCACAGAACACCCGGCCACAGAACACCTGGTCACAGAACGCTCGCCCACAGAACGTCCGGCCACAGAACACCCGGCCACAGAACACCCAGCCACAGAACACCGGCCACAGAACGTCCGGCCACAGAACACTCGGCCACAGAACACCCGGCCACAGAACGTCCGGCCACAGAACGCCTGGCCACAGAACACCCGGCCACAGAACACCTGGCCACAGAACGCCTGGCCACAGAACGCCTGGCCACAGAACACCCAGCCACAGAACGCTCAGCCACCGGGCTACGCCTCAAACTGAGACAGTGTCTTGACAGACAGCTGGAAGACACAGTCCTGGCACGTGTGTGTTTGCTACAACCGTGCCCACTGGCAAACTTACGGATGGCTCAGACCTGGACGCCTCGGCTGCATGCTGCCCAGGACGGGACGTCAACAGAAACCGCAGTTCCCATTCTCTTAACTAGATTTTGTTGTTGTTGTTGTTGTAAGAATCAGACATGGGAGTGGTGCACAGAGAGCGCGGAGGTGTTCAGAATGCTTTGGGTCCATTCGTGATTATCACAGGAAACGTGGGCCCAGCTACCTAGTGGGACATCTGGATGTCGGGAGAATGTCAGGCCTCAGGAAGATGTGGGAGTGGTTAGTGTGGAGGGAGGTCCTGGACACAGACGGAGTTGCTGAGGTGGAGGCAGCAGAGGCTGTGTGATGGCTGAGAAGGGGCTGCTGGGGACCTCGGTTTTCCATGTGGGGAGGAAAGAGGAGCCAGCAGCAGAGGCAGAGGGCAGCAGAGGTGGAGGGAAGCCAGGAGGGGACACGTCACGGAGGCAGAACAGGTGCCTCGGGCTTGATGAGGCTGGGGTGGTGCCGAGGTGGGGAAGGATCAAGGTGGGACGGGGACCCTGGCACTGGTGCCCTTTCAGAGCGTGCTGGGGCTGATGGATGTGAGAAAGCGTCAAGCAAACCTCAGGTCTGGCAGGAGTTGGCAGGAGGACTCAGTCATGCACTCAACCTGGAGGCACTTGGAGAGGAAAAGGGGTGCCGGCCTCGGCTGCCTCCTCCCCCAGGGACTGAGTCTGGGGAGTTGGCTGAGTTTTAGTGGTGTGGTTATACAGAATGTTAGTTATGCTGCAACAGGCCTGTTCCTTCTTCAGGTGTAGAAGAAGGAACCAGGCTCCAAATATGGCCCCAGCACTGGCAGTGGCGGAACATGCTGGAAAGGCATGACTCCAGTCCCACCCATGGCCCACAGAATTGGGGTCCACACCTCACAAGGCCCCAGGTGATTCGTGCGTACCCTAAGGCTGAGAGGCGCTGAGCCAGAGCCAGATGCAAGGCCCGGTCATGCATGAATGCCACTGTGATGAGGCTCTGAGCACAGGCGAGCCGCTGGTTCTGGAGACAGGCCAGCTGCAGGGGCGACCGCAGCAGGATTAGCTTCAGGCTCTGCAGGCGGCCGGGCTGAGTCACAACAGATGACATGAAGAACGCTTCCCGAGAATGGAGGGCTTATTCCAGCCACGTACATGTGGGTCTCACTGCCTTCCTTCCTTTGGCTTCCTTGTAGCCCCATCCAACAGAAAAGGAAACTGAGGCACCGGATGCTTCAGCAGTTAACACGCGGCATCAAGGCCGACCTCACATGGAGGCCACCTGGGTCTGATGATGAGGCCCACACCCTTCCTATCCCTGTCACTTCCCGGCCTAGGGGCCTGGCTCACGTGGCACTTGCAGGTGACATCCTCAAGGCCCCTGGGGAGTCCCTTGGACAAGGGCGTGGGGGCTCCTGGGGTTCCTCTGAGTGCCAGGAGGCTGAGCACCTTTGTCCATAACTGCACACGCCCTCCCATCACCAGGGACACCAGCACTGCCGTGGGGTCAGACATCTGCCATTGCACTGATATCACCAGTCGAAAGCACTCAGGCTGGGCCCCGGGCAGTGTGGCTAGAACTCCCCTGAACTGAGTGAATTCAGGACCTCCCCTGCCCCCCACCGCCCACATGCCAGCACCAGGGATGTGGCAACAGAGGGATGCACCCGCCCGGGCCTCGGGTCCCTCAGGGAGGCCTAGGCCACGCCGTGGAGGGTCCCAAAGGCAGACACTGAATCCTGATGACTCTCTAGTCAGGGGTCCCTGGAGGTCGGTCCTGGCCTAGGATATATTTGTGTCTTTTATAAACAATCATAGACTTACTGACTCCATCACAGACAATGTAAAATATTTTACTACATGAAAAGCTAGAGGAGACTTTAGCGAAATGTTAACGGCAGTTCCCTCTGGGTGATGGGTTCTGTGTCATGTTCTTCTTCTTTTTCTCTTTCTTTCTCTTTCTTTCTTTCTCTCTCTCTGTCTCTCTCTCTCTCTCTCTCTGTCTTTCTTTCTCTAAGTAGGATATGTGTTACGTAACTTTAAAAACCACCATGGGTACCCACAGGACCTCTGCCAAGCGAGCCAGTGATGGCCTCGAATTCGGCGACACTGGGGCTCCCTCGTCACGGCAACCTTACGAGGTTTGACGCATTTCCAAATAGAGAAATTATACAAAGAGAAGCAACATAAAGAGTGTTCGACTAAGCAATTCATAGACGACTGTTTATTACGGTGTCTCTTTTAAAATAAATATTATTATTTTGTTCTTTACCAGAACAAACACCTTCTAAATATTTGCCCAAACAGCACTTTTCTGTCTCCCAGGCTTTGGAATGTTGAGCACAGCAATGCAGCCACGCTGTGTGGAGGACGCTGCCTGTCGCTCGGCCCCCTCCTCATCCCTCGGCCCGCGGACGCTGGTCATTTGGAAACGCAGTGTCACATAATTGTAGAGTGGGAACAGTGGAAGCTTAGACAGGAAAGCAGGCGGGCAGGAGGAAGTGGCCCGGGGCCTTGGTTCATAGAAAGGCGAGTCCTGCCAGCCCCGCAGTGCCCTAATTCCAGATGTGTCCTCACAGCCCCGCCACAGCCACCGAGGCCGCCCACCTCATCTTCACGGCAGCCGACTGCAGCACGGCTCCTTCTCTGCGGCCCTCCGTGCCTCTCTCGTTCACATCCTGCATCCTTATAGCAAGGCCTGTCCTGGCGGCTGGTGTCATCTGCACACCCCTGCTCCCACCTTCTGCTGAAATCTTGGCCTTTCCAAGTGTGGCCCAGGGACTGGCAGCCTCAGCATTGCCCATTCAGAATGCAGAGTGCCAGGCTCAGCAATGGGATCTGGGCGCGGGCAGGGCTCAGTGGCTATGGTGACTGGAAGCCAGCAGCTTGGCTGTGAGCGCCTCTGACATCCCAGGTCCACACACGCACGTCCCGTCCCGTCCCGTCCCACTGCTCTTCCCAAAACGCTGAGCTCTACTCCCAGCTCTGTCAAACTCAAGTCCCCCTGGAAGTTCCAGCTCCAAGTCAACTCTGAGAGAATGTCTGCGGCTGCCTGGGCTGGACTAAGCACGCCGGCCCATGCCCCAGTGACCCTTCACTCTTTAGCCCGTCATAGCCCGACCCTGTCTCAGAACAATTACCCCAGAATCACGAGGGTGACGACTTAATTGGTACGTGTAGAAACCTCTCTGGCAGCAGGAGGCTCAGCTGGGCTGAGACCTGTGCTGTGCGGTCAGTGTAATCAGGTAAGTGACTTTCCCCATCGGGGAAGATGAGAGGAAAGAACAGGAATCAATAATCATTAGGCCAGGATGACAGGCACCAGGCATTCCCAGAACTGCCCTGGTAGGGGGCCGGGATGTGCCATCCCTGACCCCTGCTGAGTCTCCCCATCACAGCCTACAGCTCCCAGAACACGCGTCAGCTTTTCAACCAGACTGTGTGTGACCTCAGGACACAGACTGTTTCCTTGAAGGCCCAGCAGTGGCTGAATGTTTGACCCACTGTGGAGACATCTGAAATGTGACATGTTATTACAGGTGAGGATCAACATTAGAATCCAGGCTTTCTTCAAATCTTTCCATGGCTTTATCAGGGCAATGATTGATGTCATGCATTGATTTTTGTAGGCACTGAGGACGGAAATGCTGAACAAAAATGTTGGGTCTCCAAGTGAAAAGCACATTTAAAAATAATAGCAAAGAACTGTCAAAGTGTTCTAGTTGCTCAGAAGTATTAAATTTATTTAGCTGTATTATTTTGTGGGTGATAGTGTTTGTTTGAGTACCTAAGAATGACCTGGCTGGGCATGGTGGCTCATGCCTGTAATCCCAGCACTTTGGGAGGCTGAGGCAGGCAGATCACAAGGTCAAGAGATCGAGACCATCCTGGCCAACATGGTGAAACCCTGTCTCTACTAAAAATACAAAAATTAGCTGGGCATGGTGGCGCATGCCTGTAATCCCAGCTACTCAGGAGGCAGGAGAATCGCTCGAACCGGGAGATGGAGGTTGCAGTGAGCCGAGATCGTGCCACTGCACTCCAGCCTGGGCAACAAGAGCGAAACTATGTCTTAAAAAAAAAAAAAGAAAAAGAATGACCTGGCTTGAGGCATGATCATGAAATACCTACTATGCCTGACTACAGGAGTAAGCAGGGGAGAAAGGAGACTGCAGATGGTGAAACTGAGTCAAAATCATGAGATCATCAGCCTGAAAAATGGGGGAAAGCAGGCCCTGAAAGAGGGATGATGGAGAAGGAGGTGGAGGGAGGGTTCTAGGGATCATGGAGCATTGTCAATGTGCTCTTTGAAGGATCATGCACACTGTCTTTTTCTCTCTTACAAAATCCCATAAGCAATGCAAAGACCCACCATGCAAATGACGGCAGATCAAAGACGTCAAAAAAAACAAGGTTAGGGAAGGCCTTAAATATGGAAATATCGTAGACACTGATCTCCAGAAATGAAGAAAGCCACAATGCCGCTCTTCAATAACAATTTGAGTATTTGGTAGTGTTGTTAACAGTTACAAACTCGAATACCATGTAAGTGCCCACTAAGATGGAATTGGTTAAATTATATTTCAGTCATATTATTGAAGATTATGACATTTAGACAGGTGCAGTGATGCATGCCTATAATCCCAGAGCTGTGGGAGGCCAAGGAGGCCAAGGCAAGAGGATCACTTGAGGCCAGGAGTTCAAGGCTCTAGTGAGCTATGATCGCACCACTGCACTCCAGCCTGGGTAACAGAGAGACAAAAAGCGCTGGAGCAGAAGGTAGAGGGAGGTGTAGGGAGGTCATGTTTTTTCTCCTCCATCCACGTATTCAGCATGAGTGGAATGATCATGAACACTGGAAAACTCGTAATTGGCATACTTCTGACAGTCCTAGAAAGCTTAAGTCACAGCTCTGTCTTATTACAGAGCTAAAGTTGTCGTTTTACATCAAGAAAGGCTTTTATCAGTACCACTTCCAAGTCACTCACCCTGAACATTGTTGCCATGAGACACGGTTTGGCTGTGGCCCTGCCCAAATCTCATCTTTAATTTAACAATCCCCACGTGTCAGAGTGGGGCCAGGTGGAGATAACTGAATCACGCAGGTAGTTTCCCATATACTGTTCTCGTGGTAGTGAATACGTCTCATGAGATTTGATGGTTTGATAACCATTTTATTGGTTCTCCTGCACAAGCTTTCTTGCCTGCCACCATGTAAGATGGGACTTTGCTGCTCATTTACCTTCTGCCATGATTGTGAGGCCTCCCCAGCCGTGTGGAACTGTGAGTCCGTTAAACCTCTTTCCTCTATCAACTACCCAGTCTCGGGTATGTCTTTACTAGCAGGGTGAGAACAGACGCATCCACCACGCTACCCCTCTGTTGCAGGAGAAGAGTGAGTGATGTGAGAAGATGTTCATGAAGCATTAAGTGAAACTGGTAGAAATAAACCCAGGTGCAGCTGGAGGAGGGAAGGCTGGAAGTATTAACACCCAAACGTCACCCGCGATTATCTTTGGGCGGTGGGATTACAGGTCAGTATGTTTTCATGTTGATCTATGTTTTCTAAGTTTTTCTACAATGATTATGACTTTCACAACATAAAACTTTTCACGTTTTTTTAACTATATACTTTCCATGTATTTGTAGTATTAAAATGATAATATAACTAAGGGTTGTCTAGCAAAGAGAAATGCACTAAATATTAAAGGAATGATAAAGTTAATTTTAAAATCTTAACTACAAGAGCTTCCATAAGTATGTAAGCAGAACTCATATTTATAGAAAAAGATGTAAGCACATTTACGTGATACAAATAGCTAGACTCAGGATCCTGTGGTTTATGGGACAATCCCAGTGGCTGAACCCACAGCACCCCGGCAGGTCTATGCCTGGATCTATCTCCTCCTCCAGTGGATGAACCCACAGCAGCCCGGCAGGTCTATGCCTAAATCCGTCTCCTGGTGAGGACAGAGGAGACACATGCTCACTCTGTCACTCCTGAGTTTAAGAAGGTGCCCTCTGGGCCTGTGTGCACAGTTCCCCTTAGAAACTGGTCACACTCTTGCTGTGTCAGTTTGCTAGGGATAATGGTTTCCAGCTCCATCCATATCCCTGCAAAGGACATGATCTTGTTCCTTTTCATGGCTGCATAGTATTCCATGGTGTATATGGACCACACTGATAGGTGCAGCAAACCCCCGTGGAGCGTGTTTACCTACGTAACAAACCTGCACGTCCTGCACATCCCAGAACTTTAAATTAAATTAAACAATTTTTAAAAAAGAAACCGGTCAAACTGGTGAAAGCCCACTCTTACCATATGTTACAAGCTGAGAGGGCAACTTTCAGATTGAACAGTGATCCTAACGATCCTAAATTTGAGTTTTACTGTTTTTTTTTTTTTTTTTGAGGTGGAATCTCACTCCGTCGCCCAGGCTGGAGTGCAGTGGCGCGATTTTAGCTCACTGCAACCTTCACCTCCCGGGCTCAAGGAATTCTCCTGTCTCAGCCTCCTGAGTAGCTGGGACTACAGGCGCCGCCACCACACCCGGCTAATTTTTGTACTTTTAGTAGAGACGGGGTTTCACCATGTTGGCCGGGATGGTCTTGATCTCTTGACCTTGTGATCCGCCCGCCTCGGCCTCCCAAAGTGCTGGGATTACAGGCGTGAGCCACCGCGCCTGGCCGAGTTCTACTTTAAATGGGGCCATAGGTTAATCACTCTCAGAAACAGTGAACAATTAACAAAAATAGCGGCATGAAGACATTTCGATTATTTAACAAGCACAGACATAAGTAATGTAATTTTATGCAATTTAAAAATACAATGATAAACAGTATAGACATAATTAAGTCTGCCAGAATTTATGAAAACTCAGGATACATTTTAATGAAAAGATTAACACCGAATAAATATTGCACATCAATTATATTAATACATCTCTTTGTTCAGATAATACTTCCTCAAAACTGCATTTCTTGGAGCTTTTTATTCTGGGATTATGTTTTGAATATAAACTTTTCCCTTCAGTATCTTTTCTGACTTTAAGACACAACTACAAACATTTCATTTTTCTATGTAGGCCCCTACTGTTTGGCTGAAAAATCCAGGCTGGGAGGGTTTCACGTAGGCTTGTGTGCTTTTGCATTATATTTGTTTTTATAAAAGATATTTCAGAAGACAGTCCTCCAAACTCGGCATGAAAGTAGCAGTTTAGGGTGTCCTAAAACAGCCCTGGGCACTCCAGAGAGTTCCGTGGTTGCTGGAATATAAACAGAGCCATTGGTCCTCACAACCCGGGCAGTGCCCAGCCTCGTCTGCAGGTTCATCTGCCTGCACCAATGTTGGGGTTCCTTCTCTGTGAAGAGACACCAGGGACCCTTCAGGACCCAGACGGCGGCTCACCCGACAATCCACGCTCAGCCAGTCACGAGTTCAGCAGGATTTTTATTCAGGGGAGCCCACGAGTCTTTTATAATTTCTGACGTTTTCCCCCTTTAGTCTTAGATTCGTGTCACAGCAAATGTGCATCGTGTAACATTTGCACGGCTAACAGATTCCGCTCAGACTCTCTGGGTTTCTCTCTGCTGGGTGAAGAGCTTCTAGTGTTTCTCTGCATTCGGCAGGGTGGGCAGCACACTCACAGCGGAGTGCCTGTGTGCCGTCCCGCTGGTTTTACACCTGTATATTTACATTCACTTTTGAAATGTAATGCAAAATTCAATGTGTAAAATATTGAGTCCATTTCTCATGTGAGTCCATTTTAATGTTAAATTCAAGAAATTGTAACATCCTGAATTTAAAAGTATGCTAAAGTGGAACTTGAACTCAAAATAGATCCCCGATTTACACCACAATTTAGGGCTATGTCTGTTTTATATTTGGTGGGAATTGTATCAGGGTCTTTCCTCCCCTTTAATAGACTTTTTTTCCTTCTTAAAATGAAGAGGAGTAAAACCTCACATTTCCGCTTTCTAGAATAATGGGACCCGAGAGGCAGCTGAGCTCAGGGCTGAGGAGAGTCTTTAAACCACATTCGTATCTTTACGTCCTCGATCCATCACTTACTAGAGTGTGGCTCTGGTGACTTGCACATCGTGGGTGCTCAAACATCAAAATATATTGTAGCCTTAATAAAAACTCAGTTCACAGTCATTGTCTAGGGATGAGCACATTCAACCCGTCCACAGTCTCACGTCTCTTCACACAGGAGGCCTCCAGAGCGAGTGCCCCGCTAGGCAACCTCTCTGCCCTGTGTGCACACGTGGCTCATCCAAAGCAGACTGAGGGACGGTGGGGAGAGGGTGGGCAGGAGAAACACTGCTCATGTTGCTGTTTCAGTTTCAAGACCCCGTCTCTCTGCGCACTCCTGACTTCTGCCTGTAACGTTCTCACTATTTGTCTAGAAAAAAAGGTAGTAAAGTGACTGAAGACCGTGTTGCTGTGGACTCAGCGAGGCCCACATTAGGATCTCAGCTCGGCAACGTAGCCACGGTGGGCCTCCGAGGATGGGACTGAGCTCCAGAACCCTGGTCAGCAAGGCTGGGCAGCAGGGCCTCCTGGGTGGGCTCCCGTGAGGAACTAGACAGGACACGCAGAGGCTCCGGAGGGCACATGGTACATAGCAGGCCTGTGGCAGTGACGATGCTGTCAGCATCCACCTCCAGCTCCCACGGACAGCACGAAGCTTCCTCCCAAAACCCCCACAGCGTCCATCCCTCCTTCCCTTCCCTCTTCCATCAGAACCTGGCTGCCACGAGCTGTTCAGTCCTGGTCCCGGGGATCCTGCTCCCGCCTCTCGAGGGGAGCGGCTGAGTGGACTATGCTTTTCATTCATTTTCTTAAATTCTCAGCACCTAACATGCCACATGGCTCCATAAATCATCAGGGAGGATGAAGTCACCACTTTCTCAACCCAGGAAGTGCCTTCTCTCCTCTCCCATTTACACTCCACACTGAAGCTTTGTTTCTTCATAAGCAGAAGCTACTACAAAGTGGCCAACCTTATTTTGACAAAATGTTCCTATTTTCATGCTTCACAATTGCGAACGTGTTTTTTTCTAACAAAAAAATTAGAGAGAAGGTGAATATTACGATATCGGTATTAGAGCCCATTCCACTTCCAACCAGTTTCTGCTCATGAAACATTGTGGATGGCAGTTTCCATAGCAACCAGCGACGTATCTTTAGAGCCTGCTGCTGCCTCCGTTCTAAGAACTGCATTGTTACCACAGTCTGTGCATGCGGAAGTCATTTTCTGATGAAGTGCGTATTGTGATACATCAGATCCTGCCCTTGGGGAAAAAACTCTGGGGAGTGTTGCCCGGCTTTTGCTCCATGTATAAAATAGTTCTCGGTTCTCTCCTCACTGCTAGTTTCACTAAAATATTTTTGATATCAGTTATTCTTTTGAAAAGAAAAAAATTACTTGGTCAAAAGCTAGTGGTGAGTCACCACTTACATACGTACGGGGGGGGGGTGGTTTCTTAACAAGCCACAGCTCTTTGGGCCTTGTTACCGTTAAGTTAAAATAGTAATTTTATTCTTTGGAAAAACTCCCTTAGCAACCCACTAAAATGGCCTCCTAAGCAGC
>NW_012109252.1:2911710-2952849 GCF_000951045.1 Mandrillus leucophaeus
AGGGGAAATAACTTTTCCTCACACGATGAGGAATCACAAAAGGAAATAATTCACCACTCAGATAGTATTCTGTGTGCTCTGATACATCCGCTCATGTGAACTGAGGTGTTCCGGGAAGGTAAGTCGATGTCAGAACCTGCTCAGAAATTCGGTAAAACAGCGTTTCACTGAAAACACGGTACAAACCAGTGAGGTTCTACTTTCCATCATTAGAAGTAATAAGTACAGTCATGTTCCACTTAATGAGGGGGCACAGAGAAACGTGAGGTGGCCTCGTGGTTGTGTGAGCATCGTGGGGCACACTGACACAAACCCGGACGGCGTGGCCCCTACATGCCCAGTCTGGACGCAGACCCGGACCGCACCGCCCCTACACACCTGGGCTGGACGCAGACCCGGACGGCGTGGCCCCTACACACCTGGGCTGGACCAGACCCGCATGGCACCGCCCCTACACATTGGGGCTGGACGCAGACCCGGACCACGCCGCCCCTACACGCCCAGGCTGGACGCACACCTGGATGGCGTGGCCCCTACACATCTGGGCTGGAGGGCACATGCCTCCTGCTCCCAGGCTGCACCTGTACACCGTGTGACTGCACTGAAGACTGCAGACAACTGTCAAACAGCAGTAAGAAGTTGTGTATCTCAACATGGCTCCACATAGAAAAGCTAGAGTAAAAATATGGTAGGAAAGGTTAAAAATGGTATGTCTGCAGAGGGCACTCGCTATGAATGGAGCATGCAGGATGGGAAGCCACTCTAGGTGAGCGGGTGAGTGGGTGGGTGAGTGGGTGGGTGAGTGGGGAGTGAATGTGGGGCCTGGGACATCACTGTACGCTACTGTAGACTCTACACACACTGCAAACTTGGGCTACATTCAATCTTTAAAAAATATTTTTCATTCCTCAATAATAAATTAACCTTAGCATACTGTGATGGTTAATACTGAGTGTCAACTGGACTGGATTGAAGCATGCAAAGTGTTGTCCTGGATGTGTCTGTGAGCGTGTTGCCAAAAGAGAAGAACATTTGTGTCAGTGGCTGGGAGAGGCAGACCCACCCTCAGTCTGGGTGGGCACCATCCCATCAGCTGCCAGCACAGCCAGGATGAAAGCAGGTGGAGGAAGGTGGAAGGCCTGGACTGGCTGAGTCTTCTGGCCTCCATGTTTCTCCTGTGCTGGATGCTTCGTGCCCTTGAACATCAGACTCCAAGTTCTTCAGCTTTTGCGTTTGGATTCTTGGACTCACACCAGTGGTTTGCCAGGGGCTCTCGGGCCTTTGACCACAGACTGAAGACTACACTGTTGGCCTCCCTGCTTTTGAGGTTTTGGGACTCAGACTGGCTTCCTGGCTCCTCAGCTTGCAGAGGGCCTATCGTGGGAGTTCACCTTGTGGTCGTGAGTCAAGTCTCCTTAATAAACTCCCTCCATATACATCTATCCTATTAGTCCCATCCCTCTAGAGAACCCAGACTCATACACACACTGTAACTCTGGTACTTTATAAATCTTATTTTTAAAACTGTTTGACTCTCTTGTAATGCTGAGCTTAAAACACAAATACATCGTACAGCTGTACAAATATTTTTCTTTATATGCTTATTCTATAAGCCTTTTACTATTTTTAATCTTTAATTTTTAAATTTACTTTTTAAACTCTCTTGTTAAGCACTAAGACCCAAAAACACATCAGCCTCAACCTGCACAGGGTCAGAACTGTCGACATCACCATCTTCCAGCTTCACCTCCTGTCTCACTGTTAGGACTTAAGGGGCAGTGACGGTGACAGACATGGAGCCGCCATCGCCTACGACCACAGTGCCTTCTTCTGGACACCTCCTGAAGGACCTGCCTGGGCTGTTTGCAGATAACGGTTTTCCACAAGCAGAAGGAGCACACTCTAAAATAATGACGAAACGTACAGTATCCTAGACGCATACACCAGCAACACGGTCGCCTGTCAGCATCATTGCAAGATGCACTGAGCGTCCCTGTGTGGCTACACTTCCGTACAGTGGCTACACAGGGGCTTTCTTCACCCAGGTAAGTCACACGTGAGTCACCACTGTGCCGGCTACGAGGTCACTGGACGGCAGGAGTCTTCCAGCTCCATGATGATCTTACGGGGCCCCCGCTGCACCTGCAGTTTGTCTTTGATGGAAACACCCTTGTGTGGTGCGTGATGCAGTCACAGTGCCGGTGTGGGAGGTTGTAAAGCCCTTGCCTGCTTCCCATGGCACTTAACGCCCGTTTATTCTTACAAAAAGGCTGTGTTGCCCTCATTCCACTACCACCCAAAAATCTACAAAACTTGCTCAAGTCACACAGCTAATGTGGAAGATCTGGGGCTTAAACCCAAATATCCTAACCCCAGATTATGCTTGTTCAGGAAATACAAGAGGACAGAGTAGGCCCACGTAGGTTGGAAGGGCCGTGGGTTCCTAAGCATCCAGGAGCAGTAAGGACGGTGGGGCCAATGTGACCGTTGAAATGTTGGCAAAGCTCACGTTTTAGGAAGAATAACACAGAGTACTGAGTGTTGTACATCTGGATCCACAAGATCAAGAGTCCAGGGCCAGAGGCATGTGACATGCAGACCAGGCACACCCACTCCTGATCAGAGCCCAGTGATAACAATGAGGATGATGACGGCATGGAGAGGGGAGAGGAGGAAGGGGGACAGGAGGAGGAAGGAACGATAATGCGTGTTACTCATGTTCACGGAGCATTTTCTGTTTCTCAAAATGCCAATGACTGCCGGGCACAGTGGCTCACGCCTGCAATCCCAGCACTTTGGAAGACAAAGTCCGGCAGATTGCCTGAGTCTGGAGTTTGAGACTCAGGGGCAACGTAGTGAGACCCCATCTCTACTAAAACACAAAAATTAGCCGGGTGTGGTGGTGCACACCTGTAGTCTCAGCTACTAGGGAAGCTGAAGTGGGAGGATTGCTTGAGCCCAGGAGGTTAAGGCTGCAGTGAGCCAAGACTGCCCCACTGTCTTCCAGCCTGGGAAACAGAGTGAGACCCTGTCTCCAAAAAAAAAAAAAAAAAAAACAAAAACCAAAAAACAAAAATGCCATCACTCTCCCAGGCGGTATCTCAGTGACCCTGAGGTGGACACGGCAGGATGCTATGGGCTCTCTCTTACACAGGAGGTGGGCCAGGCAGGTGCAGCGCTTGCTGTCTGCGTGTGCGGCTACCTCCCCGCATGGCCCTTCTGCCTGTTGTCTCCTGTCAGCCTCCTGGGTGACTCAAGGACCCCATCTCTGCAGACCCAGATAATCTGCAGGGAAACGGAACGAGATTTCCTCAGGGCCAGAGAATCCACGTTTGCCAAGATGAAACCCACTCAGAAGAAGAGAGCAGCTGAGCTGCTGATGGTCATATTAATCCTCCAATGCCAAACGCTCAGCCCTGCAGCGGCCTCCGCCTCTCCGTGCTCCATCTGCAAAGCAGCCACGCCCACAGCACAGGGCCTCATTTGGTGCCATTTCTGGGACTGTGTCAAAACACTTTCTTGCAGGGCATAGAGAGGCTTAGTGAGATGCCCACGTCCCTTCTTTCTCTCCACTAACATTTACATGAAGAATCTTGGCTTGTGGTTTGCAAAGAGGTTATTCTCGGTTTCTGAGAGTGTAAGCACCCCAGGGACTGCAGACGGCGCTGGATTCCATATGCATCATGGAGAAATTTAGAACAAACAAGCAAAGGTTTATACCATTTAATAAAAATTTGGATTCCGACAAATATGACCTGTTCAGCTGTCAACACAATATCTGAACTCTCCTAGCAAAAAAAAAAAAAAAAAAAAAAAGCCAGTTTTGCCTCATCTGTGTATTTATCTTCAGTGTCTAGCAAAACTCCAGGCACCTAATCAGTGTTCAGCAGTTTGCTGAATGTGTGTTTGTGGATACAGGAAAAAATCCAAGTCAGTTGTCAGCTGTGTTTGCTGCCCAGTGTCCAACTAGGCACCTTATTGATTAGGACTATCCTTCAAATGTGTCATTCGGCTCGAGGACCCACTTGGGTGGGCTCGCCAGACAGCACCCCCTGTACACTCGCACACCACAGCAGCCTCACAGGCTCAGCAGCAAGCACCTTTGCAAAGGACCTTTCTAAACCGTGTGGCTCGGGCGCGTGGCTGTGGTTACCATGCAGTGGGTGCATGGTAAGGACCAGCCCCTCCTGTCTGTGGCCCACACGGGCCGTGTGCTGCCTGGGACTGGAAACCCCGACAGCCACAGCTGGACCAGTACAGGGGTTGCTTCGGAACGTGTAGAGCAGACACCTGGATGGGTTCTGTTGCCAGAGGCACCGGGAAGCATCTTCAGTGACTTATTTTCAAGGTGAGCTCCCTCAAGGGTTCATGGAACCCAAGTCCGGCACCTTCCTGGAGGCGGGAGCTTCCTCCCCTGCTGACTCCCACCCACACACGGCGGACACGTGGCTCAGCCAGGGAGTCCCAAAGCCTGTGTTAAGTGCCCTGGGACTAAAACTTGGCAGAATCGTGAGGAGAGCAGACTGTGGGGGTCACCTCCGTGGAGGTCCAGCCGCCTGTGGGCCCTGGAGTGGTCAGCGGCACAGCGGGCCCTGGGTCTTCCATGCAACTCCGCACCTCAGTGCTCACCATTCCCAGGGTCTCTCGGTCTCTGGGGATGCCCCCAGCTCAGCCAACCTGTGTCAGGACCCAAATCACTGGGGTCCAGTGTGTCCGGACCAGGCGACTGCCGCTGAAACTGGTTTAACCCAAACATGCGACCATGGGACTCACCTGTGTCCTACATGCTGGCAGGTCATGGAGGTGCCCAGAGGCCCTGGCATCTCACTGGCCAAATTCACAGCATGCTGACGTGACAGACGCAGAAGAGAACAGCTCAGAGCCAGTGCTTTCAATATGAAAACTTCAAATGTGTTTTTACAATTAACTTAAAAGGCCTTGAATTTCTAGAACTACAACTACAAAAGACAAAGTTTCATAAATTCCACACCCTTGACTCCCTCGTCCATTTCTTTTGTCTCCTCTCCCCAGTCAACAATTTCAGTGGCAATTTCAAGAGAATATGCCCCATGAATCTTTATGGGAAAATGACAAATAAACGTTTAGACAGGACTGTGGCTTTCTTGATTGGGTTAATCCCCAGACTGTAGCTTCTTTCAATTAAGTGGATGTTTCATCCCCTCTACCATTATTTTTTTAAGGTGCATAGAATTTCTTGAATATAAAAGCAGTTTCTCAGACTAAATTTGGCAGGTACTTTTGTAGAGGAAGCAAAGCAAAGCAATAAAGAATTTTTAAATGCTGCAATCTTCATCTTGGCCACTGGCTTTTACAGCAACGAAATACGGGGCAAAACAGCAGAAAGAGAAATGCTGGTTTCCATATGAGTGTGTGAGGTGGAACTAGCCCCGAATGATCAAACACCTGGGTTGAGCCCCGATGGACGGCAGCTGTCGCGGTGCCGGCTGGCATGGGGTGCTGGGTGCCGGCAGCGTTCTCAGGGCTTGGTGACCATCGACATGGAGGCATCAGAAGAGTCCGTGTCATGCACGCATCAGTGTCTTCATTTTACAAATGAAAACACCAAAGTAAAGAAAGGAAGGCTGAGTAAGCTGCCCAATAGCACACAGAGAGTAAGCCCGAGAGCCAGTGTCTCCACTCGGCTGTCGGACTGAAGGCTACACTGCAAGGACCAAGCCCCGGTCTCCTCACCATGCCAGCGAGCCTATGATAGGTCAGCCGACTCCTTGCACGGGTGGACGTGGCCAGTGCGGCCTTTGGCCTGGGAACTCGTGCATGAACAGCTGCTGAGCACCAGGCAGCTGGTCGCCTCTTCCTTTCTCCTTTCTCCTCTTCTCGCTGCTGCTGTTTCTATGCATTGCCCTTTGTCCATGGGCAGAGTCCACCTGGTCAGCCAATGAGACTGAGCTAGGCACGGTGCTGGCACCCAGTAGGTTGTCAGCATGGATCAGACGTGCAATCAAGGAACACAGTGAATAAATAGATGAATAAAGCCCCTACTCTATTACTCAACATTAAATTTAGTGAGTTTTAGTCTTTAAAAACATCCCAAAACATTGAATCAGGACTTATGCATAATGATTCTAATGGCGTGTCAGATTGACACAAGATGTAACTTTTGCCAATGGCCTGTAACAGGCATGAAAGACATTTCGGCTCAGTGACTTGTATTTGAATCGTGTGTGTTTCTGTTCTCTGTACACCGGGCTGTAACAATGGAAATAATAGTAGCAGCCTTTGCTTCCCATTTTACAGTTAACAGGCGTATTTTTGTTTCTATGTCCAAATATTTCCTTTGCTCCTTTCCGTAAGAGGGGCATGAGTGCTAGCCTCATCTTGTAAAAAGGAGACTTGAAGTGAAAGAGAAGATAATGATTTGCCCAGAACCCCAGAGACAGTCAACAGCCGAGTCAGAATTGGAAACCAGAGCTTTTCACTATTCATTCATTATCGCTTATGCCTGATATCGAAGACGCTGCCGTGCCATTCCTGATTTAATGTGTCAGACATGTCAGGGTCGTCTTTTAAAGACTAACAAAGGACATTTTAATAACTGTTCATCTTATTTTTGGATCTGCAGGTTGAAGCTATTTCTGAGTGGAAGAAAACTGTGATAGAAAAGAATACTTAAAACGATTAATTTTTCTTCAAGAAAGTATGAAAGGCAGGTCACAAACTCCTCTGAATCTCATAGAACAGCAGTCGTAGGCAACTGTGACACTGAGATCCATGGTCTGATCTTCATTTTAAATACAAAACCTCTGAGGCCCAGAGGCGATGGGATTTGTCTGAGTCACCTTAGCTACAAGGCCTGTACACCTAGGCTTTGCGAACATCAATCTTTCTAGTCTTCTTCCACTGGAAGCCCAGCTTACAAGTCCTTTGCCTAATGTGATTTCATCAAACCGACCTTGAAGAAACATCAGCATGATTTCCTTGTATTTGAGAAAACACCCACACATTCGCAATGCAACGTAAATGTGGATAAGTTCCTCTATAAAGCAATGAAGCCGCTTAAGATTTAATCTGTACTATTATTTTCTTCTTATTTTTAGCAAGGCAGATTTCAAATGCTTATTTAGAATCTAAATTAAAATCTAACCAAAGGAATCACAGATCATTGGTGACATATAGGGATTAAAATATTTTTGCAGAGGATGTCATCTTTAAAGTGAGTACTGAAACCTCCTAATGAGCCATAAAATTATCCTAAAAGGCAAAATGCTGTGGCAGTGGTTTATTTTACCACACTGTAACATAATTATTCTCACTAGAAATGAATTCTATGTTCATATATATATATGTGTATATATATGCATCTCTTCCCTTCTGTCTGTTTTTGTTCTGCGGGATATTTTCAGGTGCATATCTGAAAATTATAGAAAAGGCCATGTATGATGAAGGTAAAATGGGTTCTGAGCATGGGCTTGACTCCACAATGAATGGCCAGATCACCTTGGACAAATCAGATGAATACTGCTTATTTTTTTTAAGGACATAAAAACACTGCTTTTCTGCCTCAGTGTGAAGCATGCACTGAATATCCTCTATGTGTAAATGAAAAGCACTGGGATTTATGGCAGGGAGGAGAGGTCTGCTTGGAGAGTTGTGCCACATGCCTGCTGCAGGCTCATCCCTGCTGGTTTTTACTGTGCTGACACGGGGCAGTAGAACACATTTCTCCCCTCCTCTCAGTGGCTGTGGATGACTGTCTTTAGGATTAGTTCTTGTAAGTTGTTATTGTAAGAATGTTTCACAAAAGAGCAGTGTTCCATGTTCCTGAGTCATCTTCAGCTTACACATCGTCAGCACATTAACCCAGCCTTTTGTATCTCTTATGTCTCCTGTACTTTGTGTAGTATGGAAGCCACAGCAATGAACAAGACACAATCCTGGACCCCATGAGCTCACAGTGAGTGACAGCAGCCACCATAGTGTTAACAAAAGTTTAATTGGGAGGCCATTGGGCTGGGATGGCCCCAGCACTTTTGGTTCCTATGTAAGCAAACCAAAGTCCCATGTAAATGGTGAAATGAAACCAGAGACCTTACCAATCAGAAACCACCAGCTCACCTCTAAGTAGGAATTCTACCATTCAGAAACTGCCAACTGATCTCTAAGTAGAGACTCCACCAATCAGAAACTATCAATTAACTCTAAGTAGGGATTTTTCTAACTAATCTGACATGTTTTGTTTTGCTTCTAGGAACAACTTATGAAAGCTTCTGTCTCACCTCTCAAGCCCCAGAGAAGTGCTACACTGCTTGCAGTCTGGTGCTGCCCAATTCATGAATTGCTGTCTGTTCAAATAGATTCCACAGAATTTTAATGTGCCTAAGTTGATCTTTTAACAACAGAAATGCCCAAACCTCAGGAAAACAAGGATGGGTCACCCTAGATAGCTGAGCAGGGCAGGGGAGGACGTCCTTTGCATGGGAGTCACCTAGCTGGTAAATGAGCAACTGGATGACGGACCATGCATGCCAGATTTTGTTTAAGGCTCTCCCATGATGGTGTGCAGCACATGTACTGATATGAGCCACATGGCCTCTTCCTGCCTGCAAAGTTTCCACTTGGCACATTTGCTGGCATTGAGCCATCCTTGCATTCCTGAAATAAACCTTACATGATTGAGAGCCATCACTATGTTAAAAGTATGGGCATATGCATATTTATTAGGTATGCATATGCATATTTCTGTACCTGTAATTGTCTGTCTTATTTAATATTTTCCATCTGTTCCCAGCAGTCAATCTGACCTATAATTTTATTTTCTTATACTGTCCTTGGCCTGTTTTGTTACCAAGAATATACCATTTTCATGTTAGCCAAGTAGCTTTCCCCTCTTTTGTATTCCCTGGCACATATTCACTCTCTCTTTCTCTCTCTCTCTCTCTCTCAAGGAAAGAGAGATCCAATTATTTAAAATTATGGCTTTATTTACCGGTAAAAAGTTTATTTGCATTCTCACTGAATTGTTCAATTTTATTTTTTAGACAAATTGTCCTTTTTATCTAGTTTTTTAAATTTTGTGTCATAAAATTGTTCATTGTATATTTTTTCAAAAAATTGTATTTCTAATAGGTTTTAAATTTTTTTTTTGATTTGGTGAGTTTTGATAGAGACTATTTTTAATGAACTAGCATTTTGTTTTCCATTTTGAGTATTTTTATTTTATATTTATCATTTTCTTTCTCTTTTTCAGTGTACTCTGTTCTTTTTCTAGCCCATTTTGCTATGTAAGTCATTTATTTTTATTTTCCAATAAATACATTTAACTTTTAAGGCTGCAATCTAAGTTGCATTTTAGCTGTCTTCCTACAAATACATTTTATATTAATTCCAAGTATTTTACAATATTCATTGTGGCATTGTTAAGTCATGAATTACGCAGAAGAGTACTGTATTAGTCCATTTTCACACTGCTGATAAAGACATAACCGAGACTGGGCAATTTACAAAAGAAAGAGGCTTACTGGACTTATGGTTCCTTGTGGCTGGGGAGGCCTCACAATCGTGGTGGGAGGTGAAAGGGCATGTCTCACATGGTGGCAGACAAGAGAAGAGAGCTTGTGCAGGGAAACTCCCATTTTTAAAACCATCAGATCTCATGAGACTCATTCACTATCAGGAGAACAGAGCAGGAAAGACCTACTCCCATAATTTGATCACCTCCCACTATGCTCTTTCCACATGTGGGGATTGTGGGAGTTACAATTGAAGATGAGATTTGGGTGGGGACACAACCAAACCATATCAAGTGCTTTCTGTTGACATTTGATTATTTTCAAAGATATGAGTATGTTTGTTTATATTATTTCTAACTCAATTGCATTACATTATCAGGGAGCAGCTGCATCATATTTATTCTTTAAAATGTTTGTAATTGATTTTGTCACTCTTTGGGGTATGCTTAAAAAGAGTGTTTATTCTATACTTGGTAATATATATTTATCATATTACATTTGTCGTTGTGTTCAAATCATATATATCCTCACTAATTTGTCTGCTTGAGCAATTCCTTTTCTGAGAAAATATACTGAAATCTATAATTGTAGGCTAGTCAATTTCTCCTTATTTTATTAAATTTAATCCTAGTTGTAAAAGGCTTATTAGTTCATACTTGTTATGCTCCTGATTAATTGGATTTTTAACTCTATGTAGTGTTTATCCTTTATTTTGTATTTTGCCTTTACTAAAGTTATTTATTAAAGATCTTAACACATTTTACCTATTGAAGCCACTTCTTTAAATTATTCAAATAAACATTCATAGGTTTTAATTGTCAATAAGACACAATTTTTTTATTGATCTTTCTGCTCATTGTTGTTTCTTGTATTCTGTATCTTCTGTCATTATTTTTTTCTGCTTTCATATGCATTGCAGTAATCTTTCAGTTAGAATAGAAGGTTGAATTTTTGTATATCTGACACTAAATTTTTTTACAACTAATTTACTTAGACATGAGATTTTAGGTAGGAATTTTATTTTTCTTCGAGATGTGGAAGCCATAATTTGACCATCTTCTTGCATATGTTTTTGCTAATGAAGAATCTATTATTGGTCTAATCCTTGCTCCTTTGTAGATTCCTATCTTTCTGGGTGAGATTAATAAGAGTTTCTCTTAGCCATGCAAGGTCTTGAGTTTCACATCATCTGTCCAGGTTGGGGATTTTTCCTTCCAGGCCTCAGGCAACAGCTGAACACTTTCAGTCTGGATGGGTGATGTTATCCTGGTCACTTCCCAGTCACTCTTCCCTGGATACAGCTTCTCTGTCACCCTCTGGGATCTTTTCTTCTGGAATTCTGCTAACTTGTTGGAGTCTCTACATCTTTCCTCCCTAGCTCTGGACTTCTGCTTCATGCTGTTCATTTGTTTGTATTCCTCAGCCATGTTCTCATGGGCAACTCAACATTTCCCTCCAGATGGACTTTGAGCAGATCTAGTCTGGAGTCGGTCCTTCCCAATGTTAGGTCTCCAAATTCCTTGGTCTCCTCGTTTTTCATAGACATCTGTTCTTAACTCACATCTGCCTCTCTTCTCATCATTTTTAATTTGCTGATGTGGGTGTTGGATGAACAAAGTCAGTTCACAATTGTCCTGCTGCATGTGTGGCCTTGCGGTGAGTTTCTCCAGCAGCTGAGCCGGTTTCTTCCTCCTCTTACCCTACCCTGATGATTTCTCCCAGCCTTGGGGGATGCTCTCCCTGCAGTTCAGAGCTGGGCCTCACTCCACACTGAGGACCCCACACCCATCCCTTCACCTTGCAGGTGTAGCATGTTCTGTTTGGTGCTGTCCTCCAGGTGCCTGGTTTCCATAAGCCCTACATCAGGTCTTGGCTGTTTTGCTTTTCTCCAGTCTCCTTTCTTCCCTGGTTTTGGACACTGAGCTCCAGTCCGCATTCCCCTCTTGGGCACTGAACTGAACTTCTGGCTGTCTCTGTTTCTGGGTCTAGGGCCCTGACATCCCCTGGGCTCATCCTGCAGTGGCTGTGCTGTGGGTTTATTTTTTTCATGGTGCACAGATATCCTTGTCTTGGTTCATGAGCCCACAGGGGCCAGTTCCCTACAAGACGGGAGCCTCATCTTGCCGTCAGGGCAGCATCAAGGGTTCACGTGATAGCTCTAGGCTTATGGATGACCATGTGGATTGTGCACCAAGGCTGTCTGGGATCTGGAGAGGTCCACGTCTGCTCCAAGGGATCCAGAGGAACACCTTCTGGGGCCCCTGCGGAGATGCGCCCAGCTGTCCATCTGTGTCTGTCCTCAGGGAAGACCTGAGCCCAGTGTTCCCATCAGACACTTCTTTCTTAGTCCCAACTCAGTTTCCTGATGGGTCCCTGGTACCACAGGCAATGCTGTCAAGTAGCACAGCTAATGTTGAACCTGGCCAGCCTCCCAGGGAAGATGCTAGATGTTAACACCAGGTCCCCTTCTGACAGATCAAGCACAGGCTTTTATTAACCCCCCATTTGCCATGGACATGGCTAAGTCCTTTATATTCTTTAAAATACAGACATATATTTTCACTATAATTGAAGCGAGTTAAAAGATTGAATTCATAATGTTATCATGAGGCTATGGATTTAGGCATAATTCATAAATTTAAAAATCCTTATATCACCCAGTGCTGAAATATAATTTTAAAAACTACCTTAGTTGGCAAAGTACTATACAAGTTTCCTAAAAACTAAGTGCTTAAAACTTTTTAAATGTTTAAATTGAGGTCAGCTACATGTAAGATTCACCATCATAGCCATTTTTGTCTATTTCAGTGGCATTAAGCACATTCTCATTGTTGTGCAGCCATCACTACCATGATCTCCAGAACTTTTCGATCTTCCCAAACTGAAGCTCTACCCCATTAAACACTCCTCCTCATTCTCCCTCCCCAGATGCTGGCAGCCTCCCTCTGACCTGTCTGTGCATCCGACTCCTCCAAGTGCCACGTGTAAGGGGATCACACCATCCTTGTCCTATCTGGCCTTCTGTCTGTGCATCTGATTCCTCCAAGTGCTGCATGTTAGAGTAATCACACCATCCTTGTCCTTTTGTGATGGCTTATTTCACTCAGCATAGTGTCCTCAGGGTTCACCCAAGTCATAGGCTGTGTAGAATTTCCTTCCTTTCTATGACAGGGTAACATTCCATTGGGTGGCTATACACAATTGAACATTTTCATTTTATTATTTCATTTGGAAATCACAACCACCCCATATGCCAAGTATCAATATGATCTGGCTAAAGAAAAATGAGAAAAATGTGTAACAAGGGGCTTGGCTCATAGTGGACCCTCGATATGCATGTCTTAATAAGTCTCTGTTGTCTTTAGATTAAAGAGTTAGATGCAGACTACAGAAGAGACCTCCTTTGGCTGTGACTTTCTTACCGATACCAAGCCATCAGCTTAAGACTAGCTGAATCTGTAGAGGTCTCTCAACTTGCATGAAAGAGAGAAACAGCTGCAGGCTCATTCTGTGTTCCTTCACCCATGTGGAGCCTGCTTTAGTTCACAAGGACGTTCACACTGGTGTCCTCTGAGTGCCATGGGAGAGTATCTCACATGGGAGGAGAACCTCCATCCAACTGGCTGCCTGATGCGAGCTTTGAATAATCCGGCTGCTATTTTTGCAAAATTCATTCCAGTCATGTGAGTTGATCACAAGAGTACATCTATTTTTCAGCACTCCTTCCTCATTTGGGTTCTTCTGAATGCAGGATATTTTTGCTTTCCTGATGTTCCTCTGCAGGGAATGGCTGTAGACGTGCAAGTGTCATGTGAAAGAGGGATTAACTTGCTCGAATTTCTCCTGTAACAACTAGAAGCTTGGAAGTGCATGGGTCCATTGCTCCTGCTACTAGCCCTGGACGTCTTCCCCACCCGCCTCTCTCCCTTGGAGTGCTCATGCACACTCTGTTGATGGTGTTAGCAGCTAACATGCCAGGCTGTCACCGCACGGAGCAATTCCTCCAAGAGTTCAACAAGGGAGCAGCAGGTCCCAGCAGCCTCCGCTCCCAACATCGTGTTCCCTCATCCTGGGGGTCATGCTTTTCAAAGCCACTCACAGTCAACACTTGAGGAGTATTAAGCTTGGGCCTGAAAGCGCTGATGCCTTGACAAGCTGGTGCAGGAAGTGCATGGAGCGGTATGGAGATGGCGGGGCAGTGGTCATCAGACCTCGTGGAGCACAAAGTGGACTTCGGGATGTGGTGGGAAACGCAAACTCCACTCTCGATCCCTCCTGGAGACAGAACCTGGGGTGGTCCTGGGCTCTGCCTCCACCTGAGCTGCCCAGGTGCCTGGGGGAACCTGTCTGTCCCATGGACTGAGCGGGGCTGGGGTCAGGGAGTGGTAAGAGCTGTGACTAAGTAGAGTTCTGAGCTCTACACACCTGTGTTTACACTAAAAAACTCAATCTCTGCTGGTTGAATTCAAAACTATATTAAACTATTAACTTGCCACCTGGGCTTTAGCTGTTGCAATTCATTCATTATTTTAAAAACACATATTTCCACCTAAAAGATTTCCACTTGTCTACATTGTTGTGGCAGTCTGAACATTTTCACCTTTGTTTTGATGTCACTATGATGAGCACCATGTATCTTGATGTGCTCAAGATGTAGCCACAGTCACATGTACCATGCCACACGCCTGGACCACCTCCTCAGGCTAAGGGGCCCCCCCGGACAGAGCTGGCCTAGGGTGAAGTGAGGAGGGAGCTACAGCTTCCTCAGGCCTCACAGTGCTTGATTCTGGAACAGCACAGTACCCAACTCCGCCCTGAGCAGCTCTCACATTTGAAGACTGTTTGTGGATGAAACACTCCCATGCCCTCAGCCTTTCCCCTGCTAACAAACTGACACATCCCCCCACCCCCAATCCTGGCTGGTCTCAGCATGCTGAGTTCCCTGAGCACTTAATTAGCACCTGCTATGTACCACCCCATGGTGGCCAGGGAACACACACCAGCCACGCCCTCTGGCCTTTGCCAATAACGGTGAGTCAGCTTCTGAAGATGCATCTACCCGGTCTGTTCCACCCACACCTTATTTTATTTTATTTCATTTTTTAATGTCAAGGAGAGCCTTTTCCAAACGCTCTTCTGCCTTCATGGGATCAAGACGCAGATGTACATTAAGTCTCTAAAGGCAGGAGAGGTTTCCCTGGCATCACTTGCTCTTAGTGAACCATGCTCAGTCATGGTCATCTTCGCTTTTCTCCCTATGTATACACAAGTGTGTCATTAAAACTTGAGTTGTGTAACTTCGTCTGCAGTGGACATAAATTTCACAGGTACATAATTAATTGCCAGAATCCACTTCTTCCCTATTTTGAAAACTAGAATGACATTTTTCTATCCCTGCTCTTCTGGTATCTTTTCCACATTCTGTAACTCCTAAAAAATACCCTTCGGGAGGGGCTGTGCCTTTCCCACCTATCGACTGTGAGACATTAGGAAACGCCCTTGAGACTCAGCCATGTGGTCCATGAAACGGGGTAGCTGTCCTACGCACCCTATCCGGGGCCTCTGAGATTCCACAGAGTAATGAACTTGTCTACATTGTCTACACCTCATCTACATCTCGCCCTCAGTGCCTGGTGTGCATTAGATGCTCAGTAAATATCAGCTATTATGATTGCTAACATTTTTACCTGCCACATTTTTTTCTTTTTTTTTTTTTTGAGATGGAGTCTCACTCTGTCACCCAGGCTAGAGTGCAATGGCGTGATGTAGGCTCACTGCAAGCTCCACCTCCCGGGTTCAATTGATTCTCCTCCCTCACAGCCTCTTGAGTAGCTGGGATGACAGGCATGCACCACCATGCCTGGCTAATTTTTGTATTTATAGTAGAGACGGGGTTTTACCATGTTGGCCAGGCTGGTCTCGAACTCCTGATCTCGTGATCCGCCCACCTCAGCCTCCCAAAGTGCTGGGATTACAGGTGTGAGCCACTGTGCCCTGCCCTACCACTTTTATAACAGACGAACATTCTTGATCATCACTAATCTCTACTCTCATCTTTTGCAATCATTACTCTCTTCAATATATGAAAATAGAACTTCCCTAATATTCCTAACTTTAATGACGTAACTAAATTCCCCCCACCCCATGGAATACTGTGGTATTACAGAAAGGCTGAGTACGTAGCATGAAAGTGATTCTACGTATTTTCAGGTTGTGTTGGCCTATATATTAATTCCGTGTGTCTCATGCGGGTGTTATTATTCTGGGAGCCTCAGAATGGGATGTTGATTGATGAACTGCAGTCACAACTTCATTCAAACACAGCTGGAAGATTCTGATGCATGCAAGGCCTATACACAAGCTTTTCAGTTCAAAAAGCACTGGGTAAAAAAATCAAAGAAGAGCAAATGACAGGCTGTGTTCACAGATTACAGCAGCTCTCACACACGCGACACGAAACACTCAGATGTTAAAGCCATCTTTCAGGAGAAAAGAGCTTGGCTTCCTGTTTATGAAGCACAAAATTCAAATGTCTGAAAAACATATTTTCGATAAGTGATTTTACCATTTTCTACTAGTCACTTGTTGGAGAGACTGAAGTTTTCTCCAGTGTATTCCTCGGAGTTGGAAAGTCTGTAACACAACTTGCATCCTCCTCAGGGGAGCTATAGCCCATGAGAGAGGACCCTGCTCTTTGGGAAGCAACATTCAGTACGGCCTCAAAACAGCCGATCGAATGATTACAATGCAAGAAAGAGAGACCCTTGCCACACCTGCAGCGCAGGCAATGAAGACACCAAACAGGACTGCGCAGATGGGGAAGCGCCTTTGAAATGGCACCAATAGGTCTAAACCTGGATGATTATGGGATTTTAATCAAGGTCACTGTGGGAGGGCCAGGTTAACAAGATTACCACCGAGCCAGGGAGCTGAGTTATGTGATAGATTTGGGAAACAGCAGTGGCTCTACGGGGTTGGAGTGGAGGGCATTTTGGCGAGAGGGAATGCAGTCGGAAGCACAAATTGGGTCCTGAGAGCGTGAAACCTTAATCCACAGGCTTTGGCATTGATGCCCAACACAGAAGATCATATTTTTAAATATATTCTGGATATACTGTGGATAGCTTAAACATGCTTTAGTAGGATAGTGACATGCATAGAGTTGTAGTTTAGGAAATTTTCTATAGGATGAATTGGAATTAGAAAAAACTCAAAGTGCTGAGATGACCTGGGACACCAGCATAGAGTGGAAGAAAATCGCTGAAGTGAGGTGGCCAGAAATAGGCTTCATTTACGTGGACTTATCTAAACACTGTTGTGATGAGTGACTTCTTGCTCAGAGCTCCTAAAACCCCACGGCTTCCCAAGCGATAAGGGTAATAAAGGTTGAAAGGACAGTCCTTGGTCATTCCCAGCCAGCCCTTCAACCACACCTGAGTTTACACTGATGCAAAGACTCCAGGTGGACCCTGGAGAGCCTCAGGATAGGGCGGTCCCCAGGGAACTAGCCTTGTGATTAGAGGATTGGAACTTCCAGCCCCTCCCCACCCCAGACCTCCTGGAAAGGAAAAGGGACTGAAGATTAGCCGGATCAGGGATGGTCGGTGATTTAATCCACTGTGCTTATCTAATGAATTCTCCATAAAAAAAAAAATCCTAAGGATTTCATTCTTTTTGCAGCTGAACTGTATTCCACTGTGTCTACCTACCCCATTTCTCATGTTCTTTCTCCATTCTTCTGTTGATGGATACTCAGTTTGATTCCATCTCCCGGCTATTATGAATGGTGTCGCTCTGATACCACTTCTTTTGGCTGTACACCCAGTAGTGGGATTGCTGGGTCATATGGTGACTTTTAGTTTTCTGAGGAACCTCCATGCTGTTTTCCATAGCGTCTAGACTCATTTATATTCTCACCAACACTGTAAGAATTCCCTTCTCCACATCCTTGTTAGAACTGTTCTTTTTGGTCTTCCTGGTTACTGCCATTCTAACTGGAGTGAGACGGTATCTCACTGTGGTTTTGATTTGCACTTCCCTGGGGATCAGTGATGCGATGCTGGATGCTAAACATGTGTTCCTATACCTCACCTTATACCTTATATACACGTATCAATGTGTAACACAGGACCCACAGATATGTGCAATTACTATGAGTCAACCAAAAATAACCATTTATAAAAGGAAAACAAAACCTACACACACACACACACACACACATGTATCAGAGTGTAATACAGTCTCCCACAAATATGTACAATTACTATGAGTCAATCAAAAGTAACAATTTTAAAAAGGAAAAACAAAACCACCAAGGGTTTTGGAGTGCTTGCAGAGAGCTGAAAACAGGAAGGCGATGCCCAGAGAGGGCATGGAGGGTCCACTTGGCCCTGGCCTCTACCTCGCCCCATGCGCCCCTTCCACCCGGCCGTGCCTGAGCAGCAGCATTTATACAGTGTGGGTAAACTTAAGTAAAGTGTTTCCCTGAGTTCTGTGAGCCATTCGAGCAAATCACTGAACCAGAGGTGGGGCCGTGGTGAACCCCTGATCTCTAGCCAGCAGGCCAGAAGCCAGACTTGGGATTGGCCTGGGTCTTGTGGGGCTGCGTCCTTAACCTGCGGGGTCTGAGGCTAAGCTCAGGAGGTCAGGGTCAGGACTGCAATGAATTAGAAGATGCCCAGTTGGTGTCCTGGTAGTGGGAGAAACTGTGCATGGGAAAATACCCACACGTTTGGTGGCCAGAAATATTGGTGTAAGTGTAGCAAAGAAAAAAAATGGAATTTTTCTTGCATTTAGTGTCGAGAAGGAAACACTTTTTTCACTTCTATTTGGCATCAGAGTGGAGTGTCGTGTGAGTGCAGAGAGAGCACTGGCAGCCAGCTGAGGTTTACATTTTAACTGTGAAAGTAGAGACATAAATCGTGGGTTTGGGGTTAAAAGAGAAAGAAGTTAATGATGGCTATAATTTCACACTAAGCGACTACAGATATAATCATTTTTTTAAAAACATGCCAGAATCAAATCCATTCATTAGCTATATTTTTTAATGACTAGAGGATATTGAATATAAATATCTAAAAGATGAATATGTTCATGTTTGAGGCCATCTAAAGTGAAGCTGTTTAATTTTTAGACCATACTATTTAATCAATGACTTAGTTATTACATATAGAATATCCATATCTTACATGTTCAGTAGTGCTGACAGTTACATCATCATTCTTTGGGCCACCCAAGATCAAGATCTTTGAAAATGAATCGGAAGGAGAATGCTGTGCAAGAGGCCGCACCGTACGGCTGGAGATCTTTTATTTGGTGGAGGGGCAGGAGTTAGATTTATTTTTGCTAATAAGATAAGAATATTCTTGAGGGCATCTAATCCTCCACTTCCCCTGTCCAGAATGGGACTAAAGACCCCACTCTCCAAACGTGATTTCAGATATTTAATTCTTTGTTTCACGACAGACGCATGTCAGTGGTAGCTCTGTTTTGAAAATGTAATATTTTATCAGAGCGAAAGGCTCCTGGAGCTGCACTTCTGTGTTGTGAACTCTGAATTTCCGCCAATAAAGACGAGGTAGTAATCGAATTCTTCAAATGCATTAGCTGCATTTATGGCGACATTGATCACTTTCTCTGAAATCATTCCAGGACCCTCTGGTCTGTTCATAGGTCTCCGTTGCTTCTGCGCCTGGAGCCTCACCGAGTGAGGCAGGAGTGAGGCCTGTTGTGCCCCCGTGGAGCCTCGCCGGGGCAGGAGTGAGGACCCCTGTGACCCCCTGGAGCCTCCTTGAGTGAGGCAGGAGTGAGGCCTGCTGTGTCCCCCTGGAGCTTCCTCGAATGAGGCAGGAGTGAGGACCCCTGTGCCCCCCTGGAGCCTCCTTGAATGAGGCAGGAGTGAGGACCCCTGTGCCCCCCTGGAGCTTCCTCGAATGAGGCAGGAGTGAGGACTCCTGTGCCCCGCTGGAGCCTCCTTGAGTGAGGCAGGAGTGAGGCCTGCTGTGCTCCCTCGGAGTCGGCCACGCAGTGAGGTCCTTCCGAGCCTCCAGTTTATGTGTCCGCATTTTCTCCTCCCCTCCCCCATTCTGGGCTTCGGATCCCCGGTGCATTCACACCTGCGCTATGTACTATGCCTGCCCTGGTGGGGCCCGTCGAAACCACTGTTACCACATTAACCTTCACAGTAAGAGAACACAAAGAGCTGAAGTCAGAGAAAAACATGGTTTGCTTCAAGGATCAGAGGCTCCGTGTCCTGATCAGGATAAAGGCAGTGACAATGCTGCTTGCCTCAAAAGCCTCTATGAAAATGTGGTGAGAGGCTGTCCAACCTGTGCACCGCGCAGACACTAAATGGACGCCAGTCTCCCCCTACTCAGACACTAAATGGACACTTGTCTCCCCAGGCTTCAGCGTAAACGGACGCCGGTCTCCCCCTCCACTTCAGACACTAAATGGACGCTGGTCTCCCCTCCTCAAGAAGCTAAATGGACGCCGGTCTCCTTCCCCCGACTCAGACTGAACGCCGGTCTCCCACCCTCAGACGCTAAATGGACGCCGGTCTTCCCCCACTCAGACGCTAAATGGACGCCGGTCTCCCCAGGCTTCAGACGCTAAATGGACGCCGGTCTCCCACCCTCAGACGCTAAACGGACGCCGGTCTCCCCCCCTCAGACGCTAAATGGACGCCCGTCTTCCCCCACTCAGACGCTAAATGGACGCCGGTCTCCCCTCACTCAGACGCTAAATGGACGCCGGTCTCCCCCCTTCAGACGCTAAATGGATGCCGGTCTCCCCCGTCAGACGCTAAATGGACGCCGGTCTCGCCGCCCCGCCCTTTCTCCTGCTCAGCCCGCCAGGGGTAGTGTGGGCGGCAACCCTGACGGCTGCACGGAAGAGTGACGGGGACCCCCAGGCCTGGGCTCGGAGTCCCACAGCCACAGCCCGCTGAGCTGGGCCTCCTCACCAAGCAAATCTGTTTCCTGGAACGAAAGCGCATTCTTTGCAAGTTTGAGAAGCGTTCACATGAACAGGTTTCAGGGAGAGAACGGATGATGCTCAGGCTTTGAAACCAGTGTCTGAGGAGAGACAGAAAGGGAGGCCTGCACGGTGCTGACGAGCCGCATTCCACCGCCAGGCTCTCCTCTTAGGCAGCCAACGTGTCTGATTCCTTGTTTTACTACCTGGTTTTGGATTCCTTGTTTTACTTATTAAGCGACCTGATAGACACTTTGGATTAAAATGTCAACATGCACACAGAGTTTCCATGTTGACATTTCTATGTTGAGGTGACAAGAAACTGTTGGTTTTCACGGTGACGTTTTCAAAGAAGGGGCGGCGGTGGAGACAGAGGGGTTCTGGTTCCGACCTCGGGTGGCTCATTCAGCCGGGCCGGAACTCCGTGTCCTCCCTTAGGAAACAGGAGCAGGAAAATTGGAATCTCCTGCCTGATGGACTGTTCTGAGGATCAGACACGTTTACGGAAAAGTTTAATTCGCCTTAGAAACTGTAGTATGGCTGCACTGCAGAGGTCTGAACCTCCCTCAAGTGACCAGGCACATCTGAAATACGAATGCGGACACCTGCGCTGATCACGGGAGGCGGATTTCCACAGCTGTGGTGACAGGAACCTACAATCCCCCGCCAAGCCTGGCTGGTCGCCACTCCGTATAGATGCTGGAATCATCTGGTGGCCACTCTGTATTGACACTGGTATCCAGGCATCGTCTGGGGACAGGATGGCTTTGCACTGAAAATACTTTGAAAAGTCTCTTTAGCAGCTCAAGCAGATATTATACAGGATCCTCTATGTTTTTGTCATCTAAAAACGTCTCAAAGTCTGTCAAATAGTTTTGCACTTTCCACCTGCTTCCCATTGGCAGGGGTAGTCAGTTTTGTCACCCATCACCCTCCCCTAATTTATATGTTAAAAAAAATTCTTTTAGTCACGAAATTACCCCTTAAGGAGTTTCTACCCTGTTTGTGGAATTGTAAATTAGTTCAGCCACTATGGAAAGCAGCTTGAAGATTTCTCAAAAGAACTTAAAACAGAACTACCATTTGACCCAGCAATCCCCTGACTGGGTATATACCCAAAGGAAAATAAATCATTCTATCAAAAAGACACCGGCACATGTATGTTCACGGCAGCACGATTCACAATAGCAAAAACATGGAAGCAACCCAGTGTCCATCAACGGCGGACGAGATAGACAGTGCTACCTATACACCATGAAATTCTACGCAGCCATAAGACAGAATGGAATCACATCCTCTGCAGCAACATGGATGCAGGTGGAGGCCTTAGTCGCAAGTCAATTACTGCAGGAACAGAAAGCCAGACACCACGTGTTCTCACTTACAAGTGGAGGCTAAACATAGGGCACACATGGACATGAAGGTGGGAATAGCAGACACCGGGGCTACCAGAAGGGGAGGGAAAAAGAGGCTGGGCAAGAAACACCTTCCATTGGGTTCTGTGCTCAGTGTCTGGGTGAGGGAATAATTTGCACCCCAAACTTCAGTGTCATGAAATAAACCCATGTAACAAACTTGCCCATGTACCCCCAAATCTAAAATAAAAGTTGGAAGAATAAAAATTAGCCCTTAAATCAGAAAGAGACTCACTAGAGAAAGTCATAAGAAGATAATTAAAAGTGAAAGTTTTGAATTCTAAAACCAGCTTAGGGCTGCCTGGAGTCAAGTTCACAGATTAAAGATAGAGACAGCCCACAGGTTGGCAGAGTAGACTTGCCTGTTGGTACGCATGTGTGTGTGCATGTGTGTACTTGTTTGTAAGTGTGTGTGCACATGTGTGTACACGTGTGTATGCATGTGCACCACAGCCAAAGGCTGGACAAGTATAATACAGGATCAAGAATCAATCAAAATGCTTGATTCTTCTTCTCCTCCTCCTCCTTTTTTGAGATGGAGTCTTTCTCTGTTGCCCAGGCTGGAGTGCAGCGGCAGGATCTTGGCTCACTGCAACCTCCACCTCCCAGGTTCAAGTGATTCCCCTGCCTCAGCCTCCCAAGTAGCTGGGATTACATGTGCCTGCCACCACGCCCAGCTAATTTTTGTACTTTTAGTAGACATGAGGTTTAGCCATGTTGGGCAGGCTGGTCTCCAGCTCCTGATCTCAGGTGATCTGCCCGCCTTGACCTCCCAAAGTTTTGGGATTACAGGCATGTACCACTGCACCCAGCTAGACACCTGATTGTTTAACAGGAGGTTCCATGCCTATAAGGCAAGACACGCTGAGGGCAGAGGCCACCTGGACATGCGTGGATGGTGGGATCCTCAGAGACACCTGGCCTACAGCTCTGCTCAGTCCCTCCCCGCCACCTTCCGCTCTGGTGTGGACCCTGCGCTGGGACTCCCAGCCTGGTCAGTCCCTTGTGTCCCTGTGCCTCTTGCCTCCTACAGTTGACTGGCTTTGTGGGTCATGACCTGACTCACACCCTGGACCTTGCATTTCTGGCTTGCCCTTGACAGGTCCTCACTACCTCTCCCTGGCTACAGCCTTCAGCCTTATTGGCCTCACTTCACCCATCATGCTGACAGCTGTGAAACACACCCTCCAATCACATGCTCGGGGCGCCGTGCCAACCCCGCGAGAGTCCACAGAACACTCCTGCCATGCCAGTTTCCGGCTTTAGCACTTTCTCAGGTTCCATCTTTATGAATATGTCAGTTTCTCTCAACAGACAACTCCCCCCAACTCTGAATATTCCACTTTCTTAACAGCCTGTAACTCTGACTTTACAGACCTTGAAAGAATGCCTTTCCCCAGCACTAACAGCAGAGGAAAAAGCAGAATTCCTGGACATGTCACCAAGTGTTCATGCAGTGCCCTGAGATGCACTTTTTGAGTATTTGCTTTAAGTGACAGCACCCTATTGATGGTGTCTTCAGGGAACAGCTTACAATGGCTTTGGGGCTCTTTTTGAAAAAAAGTGATAAACAAGAATTCACCATTTAATAAGTATACCATTGACATTGTGGATCTGCACATGCCTCTTCTCAGGCTGTGCCTCACCAAGGCCCACCTGGCAGGCATGTGTGCACTCATGGAGCTTTGTGACAGCCGCACAATCTATCCCCATCATCCTGTCATTGCAGCTGCAGAGGAGCTACATATTGGGAGACTGGGTGGTGACCTTTGAGTTCAAGACCATTTATCAAAGGTAAGAGTGACTCCAATCATTGATTACTGAGATTTTCATTCCCTTTCATATTATTTCTCCATCCAGAGAAGGGCCTTCAAACATTTCATGTTTCTGAACTTTAAGGCAATATTTTTCTGTGACAAAAACATTTTTTCATTTCCATTATAACTCTATACTTGCCAGATTTAGTGGAAAGTAATCCACAGCTTTTTGAGAATCTAAGTAAAATATGCATAGTGACTTTTGCTTGCCCTTAAATTGGATTTACTTTGAAAGTCTTTTTTATGCTTCTTGAGCATTTAAACTATATTTTCCTTTCTTCAATAGATGGCTCATTTATATTACAATAGTAATTCAGTTTCTTCCTCTGTTCTCATAAATATCTATCCATTTATTCATTCTGCTTCCCATCCTTCTATCTTTTGCTTCTTCCTTTATTTACTTTAAAAATACTATAAATAAATAGCTAATAGTAAAGGTGTTGAGACATACAAAGGTGCTACAGAGAGCAGGGAGACAAGCCATGACTTGGAAGGAGCCACCATCCAGTAAAAAGCACAGAGGGGCAAACAGAACACAAGGCTGTGAGTTCCAGAAGAGGGATTTTCCAGGGGACACTGGGAGCACCAAAGAGGGAACAGCACTGTGGTCAGGAAGAGGAAGCCCTCTTCACGGAGGAGGGGACACTTGAGCTGGGTACTGAAGGATTTTCCCCACACTGTGGTCAGGAAGGGCAAGTCTGTTTCACAGAGGAGGGGACACTTAAGCTGGGTATTGAAGGATTTTTCCCAGTGGGAGGGAGGGAAGTCAGAGACAGGAAATAGCATGTGAAAGGCACTGTAATCTCAGGAAATGGCAGGTGGCCCTGGGCACTGGAAACACAGGGCATCTGCTGGGGAGGACTGTGAAGAGGAAGAGTATATTAGAGCCAGAATGGCCATCACAGCTGGCAATTGCCTTGTGCCTGTAGAGGTCTTGCTAGGTGCCCAAGAACAGCAAGAAAGACTCAATAATTACATGGACTGACTCTGACCTTCACAAAAAGCCTGTGATCTTCACAGTGGGTTCTGTTGCTATCACCATTTCTCAGATGAGGACACTGAGGCAGAGAGGGGTGAAGGAACTTATCTGAGGGCTCACGCTGGAAAGACTGGGGCTTACCGAGGATACACAAGGCCAACCTAAGAAACCACACTTTTATTCTGCAGGTCAAGTAGCAGCAGTGGGATATTTCAGCATTGAATTCGTGAGATCAGATGCATGCATTTAACAATGTAACAAATTATGTAGAAGTGGGTGAGACTCCCAGAACCTTCTGGAACCTCCACATCTATAAGAGAGATGGAGGAGAAAGAGCCTGGGAGACAGGGAAGTTGAGGGAGCGAATGGAGCCTCAGAAGGCTAGGGAGGAGGAGGCCTGAAGAACAAGCAGGCCGCAGAGTCTAGGGTCCAGAGTGGGAGGCTGGCGGGGGACCTCCCCTTCAGCACAAAAGTGCCAGTGCTGGGGGCTCTGCAGAGGGCAGTGGGAGCCATAGCACTGGGGTTAAAATGGGAGCACAGGTGAGGAAAAGGGAGACGTAGCAAGCCCAGCCCAAGCTTGAGAGGCCTGGAGGCAGGAATGGAGAAAGGACAGCGACTCCAGGGAAGGTGAGGGCCCATGGCAGGACATCCCTAGCAGGACGTCACCTGCCCATAGCATCTGCGTCTTCCAGAGTCCTTGCTGTTGCCTTTAGGTTTTCGGAGCATGCATCTGAACGTGGAGGATACTGGCGTGGCAGCACCTACCCCCACACTCTGTGTCCCACTTGCACAGGCCTCGATGGGTGTGCTGCACCACTAGGGCCCCCATGACGGCTCACGGGGGCAGAGCTGATTAGGGAAAATTCACCCTGAGTGAGAGAGACTTCATGCATCGCTTTCCATAAATTCAAGTTCTGGAAAGTTCACGAAAATAATTTTAGAAGCCCTTAAATGAAGCAGACACGCAGCTTAGTGAGCCTGTAAAATGTGTATTCTTGGCATTGTTTGAAGTTTAGCAGATGGTTCAGAGCAGGAGGGAAATGAGTGGATAAACCAGGCCAGGAGCAGCGCGAGGCCCTCAAGTCTACCACCTGCAGGTTTCGCATTTCGGTTACCTCATCTAATCTGCCCAAGGCTCCACCAGCACCGTTTATGACTCCATCTTCCTGCCAGTGTTGCCAGGCCAGGGAGGCGGAGGCAAGCAGGCTGGAGCTACATCGTCAGCACAAGTGGGGCCGAGGGCCAGCCAGGACTGCCTGGCTCAGGGGTCAAGTCCTTCATGCTTTTATGCTGTCTTATGTGGAAAACCCATATGTATCAACATTATAATTCCCTGCCTTCAAAACCATACAACATTTTTGGTGTTTTGGTTATTCCTAACTCTGTTTTCTTTGACTTGTAATGGTATATAATGTAGCTATTCATTGCACATTGTTAAAAGATATATATAATATAAATATAAGCACTTATTTTCAGACCAAATTACTGCAATGAATAATTTCTTTGTAGTTAAGCAGAACAATTAGCATACGATGATTTTAATTAGGAGATGTTGGGTTTCTAGAACAAGAGACCATGACTGAAGACCTGTAGGGAACGTCTGGCATATACAGGTAGCTTTCCATGGTGACGCTTCGGTCACCTTTTATGCACTGAAACTCAATAAATAAAGCCAGAGCAATATTAGTTTAGCTGACGAATCAAACTAATGTACAACACTATGCAATTATAACAAACTAACGATTACAATCTCTTAAACAGAGATGTAAAGATATTTACATGTTCACCAGGAACTCAGCCTTCCTTCCTGGATAAGACAACTCAAGACAAGGAAGTTTTTTAAAAAAATGGCTCTAGAGTGAGGCAAGGAGGTTCCCACAGGGAAAGGCGGCCATAATCTGGGAAAATCCCTGAACAAGAAAACTAGGTTCCAAATCAGCATCTCTGGATCCCTTGACCTGGATGTGGGGTTTGATGCAGGCCCATGGGGTGGTCCCTGATGCCGTGTGTGAAACACACTTGGGTGCTGTTGCCTCTTCACATTTACAAGGTCTCCCAGGAGTTTTAAGCCACAATTTCCTTGTATTTCATTCTGAGAAGGGAGCTGACTTGATGCTTTAACCCGACCTGTGCAGAAATGCAGTAGCCTGCAGACGGACTCCTGCAGGAAGCCTTCCTCCAGTGACCCCATGACACTGTGGGACACGACAGTAAGTTATTACTACAGAAATATGTGAACTGAGGGGACAGAATCAAAAGGAGGCACTCAGCGAGTATTTCAAAGGGGTCAGAGCGGCGTCCGCTCTGCTGTGAGCTCCTCACCGTGAGGCTGCCTGGGCCACAGTGCCACACGCCCGAAGCTATGCCTGCGAACGTTACTTCCTGTGTCACTATTACTGTATCCTCGTTGCCAGTGCCTCCCAGTGCAAAGATTCTGCTCTGAAGCCAGTGAGATTCCAGCCACTCCCAGATGATCTGGGCCCTGATCGAAGCTTGACGTCTCCTCAGCAGATCGAGGGCATGTTCTGAAACCGCCCCTTCCCCTTGGGCACTCAGTGTCAGAGTCGGACATTCCTGGGGAGGACACTGTTTGGCATGTGGACCTGATACCGTTGCTTACTTAGCCGAGGGTCTACACACCTGCAGCGGTATTCAACGGGGTTCTCTGGAGGAATGGAACCAACAGGACTCACAGACACATAACAGGGGGGTTTATTTTCCAGACTGGATCATGTGATTATGGAGGCTAAGAAGCCCCACAGCTGGGGACCCAGGGCGTCGGGTGTGATTCAGTCTAAGCCCAAAGGCCCTGGCACTGAGGGGCTGCCGGTGAAAGTCTCACAGCCCAAAGGCCCTGGGGCTCCGGTGAGTGCAGGAGAAGAGGAAGGTCCCAGCTCAAGAAGAGAGGAGGTCCTCCCTTCCTCTATCTTTTTGTTCTACTCTAGCCCTCGTGGACTGGGGGACACCCGCCTGCACTGGGGAGGGGTCTGCTTTACTCATTCCCCGATTCAAACGCTGGTCCCTTCCGGAAACACCATCCCAGACACATGTGGATAATGTCTTCCCAGCTCTGCGGCATCCCCTATCCCAGTCTAGGCGATGCAAAAGATTCACTGTTACACAGTGACAGGCCGGGAAGTGTGGAGGGTTCTGAGCACGTTCGTCATGCCCAGCTCTCGTCTTGAACTTGTGTCTAAAGAATTTCTGAAATCAGTCTTTACTGAGCCCATTTCTTCACGTTAATCCTCAGCTGATCTAGACAATTCTATGCTCAGGACTGCCAAGGGGAGCTGGGCGCCTGCTACAGTGAGGAAGGGACTGGGCAGTGGTCCATTCTGGAACTGAGGCAATGCTGCTGTCTTTTCACAGGTGGATGCATCTTTCAGGGAATTAAATGACGCTTCCCCAACAGACATCGATTAAATGTCCACTGTCTCCAACACGACGGACCCTGTGGCCCAGGCAGGTGGGCAGATGGGCATCATGGACCACCGCTGCCCGGCTTTCCTCTCTGTGCCCTGCACACCTGAATGTTAAAACGACAGCCAAATCTTCTCACTAATGCAGTGAACATGACAGACGAAGGGTTTCTCAGGGGTAGAGCTGCTACGAGTTCCCAAAACCTGGCTTTCCCGGGTTCTGCTCTCACCAGAAAACCCTTTACACTGTCCTGTGAAAGCCTGAAACGAGGACTTGCTAGGAGGCCTCAAACATCCAAGACGCGTTTTCAAAGAAGTTATGCACGAATCCATGTTGCCTGCTCCAGAAAACAGGCTTAGAAACTCCAGTTGCTGAACAGTCAACACCATGTGTGTCTTGCCTGACAATGCTGGAGTCCCAGTGGAGAGCAGCACCCGCATCATCCAAAGCCCAGAGAAGGCCCCTCTGCAGGGCCACAAGGGCTTCAGGACTCGACTCTGTGCCCAGATGCTTGTGGAGATTATGCCAGGCCCCAGGTGAACTAAGAGGTTGTGGGGAACTTGGAGCTGGGGCCTGGAACTGACTTCTCCCCTGATGAGAATGCAGACGCATCCCGAGGGAAGGGGAAACCTTCAGACACTCTGGAGAGTGAGGAAACAGACCCAGGTCATCAGGAGGAAGGGAAACTGAAATGGCGTCGAGAAAGTGGAAGATGAGTTGGACAGTCAGGCAGATGGAAAGAGTGTGAGGATTCCTGTGTTCTTCAACTCCAGGAATAAAATGTTAGCTGCAGATGCTGGAAAGAAAGAGTGAGCCAGAGACTGGGCTTGCCTTGACCTCAGTGAAGATCAGCTATTCTCAGGGGATAATTCTATCCCCTGGGGGGCATCTGGCAATATCTGGAGGCATTTTTGGTTGTCCTGACTGGCATCCAGTACTGAGTCCAGTGATGCTGTTAAACATGCTGTGCTGTGCAGGACAGCCCACCCCAACCCCCAACAGGAACTGTCGGAAGTCCTGAGGTGGACCCTGTGGCGCTCAGTGAGCACTTAATACATGACTCCAGAGGACGAGGAGGTACGCTCAGTAAGCACTCAGTACACGACTCCAGAGGACGAGGAAGTGCACTCAGTGAGCACTCAATACACGACTCTGGAGGACGAGGAGGTTCTGAAAACCTCAAATGCCTTCCTGAGGCCTCGGATTCACATTTAGAGCAAAACTGATCTGTCTGCATTTGGGGGGAATAGTTGTAAAAAAAGAGTCACATTTAACAAGACGCATGCCCCATTCCAACACACATACATTCACTTTGGCAAAGTCAAATCGCAGATGCTCAGGGGTTCCAAGCTGCAATTATCCAGGAGAAAGAACGCAGCCCACGAGCATCGCTGCCGTGCAATCACCCGGCACAGGCCCGGTGCCTTTGCTGAGACGCAGAAGTGCTGACCCAGGCCTTGCCCAGTCCCCAGAGATGCACGGAGGCCCAGCCGTTCATTAGCAGACCTGTGTGACTCCCCATGGGTTTCCACAACGTGTAGGGTCACAATTAAAATTCAAAGTTAATATGAAAATAAGCAGAGTCTATTTTAGGCCTTTTCGGACCAGGTCTATTTGCTTTCACTCGGCTGCATTCTCACGCTCGGCAATGAGGCACAGCAGGACAATGGCACTTAGAAGGACCACATAGCGTCCGAGTCAGCGGACTGGGTTCGCCTCCCATTAGCAAGTCAGGCCGACGCGGCTGTAAGCTTTCCCCGAGTGCCGCGAGTTGATGGGAAGAAAGGGAAACCCTCCTCCTGGGAGTGCAGGTAACGGGCAACCCTGCGCCTCGACCCGGGATCTGGACTCACAGGAATGACTCATACTCGCGTCCACTTCAAGGCTGCCCTGTCTATCATCTGGGTGTTCCAATGGCACCTGAGCCTGGAACCCAGGGGTCTTGCTTTCTAGGCCCTCCCCAGCCTCCGAAAAATGAGAGATATAGATGAGGCGATTCAAACAGCTCTTCATGCTCTCAGTCCTATGACCCGGGTTTTCTGAAAGATCCTACAGCATGACAACAACAGCTTATTTTCTCACAGACACGCACGGCTCCTCCATGGCCCCTCGTTGGTCGTCCAAGGTGGACGCACAGGCGTGCAGGAGGGTAGGACACACACTTGGGTCGTGGAGATGCAGCAACGCATTTGCTGCCTCCGCTTAATGAAATGATCGCTTCTAAAGATAAACTGGCTTGAGAAAGGGTGTTTTCTTCAATCTAGGAAAACTAAATTATTTGCACCAAAGTGAGCTCCTTAAATACTGGAGTAAAATCAAGAACAGAAAACACATCGCCAGACGCTCGGCCCTCTAAACCTTTTATGAACCTGTCTCCTCTTCCAGAGCAGCCCCCCGCCCAGCTCCCTCCTGGACTCTGGACGGGGTCAGCTCTGCGAGGCATCCACGGTGGACCATGTGTTGGTAGTGCTCCAACCAATAAAAACACCAATCTTACTCTCATTACGCTGGGCCAAACCCGATATTACCATTTTCCATCATCCCTCACTTTGCTTGGCACTGAGTCACCTCTTCCTGACATCCCATTTGCAGCCACAGCCTGGTGTCTCCGAATGAGCTGCACGTCCCTGCACAGATCCGATCTGGCCTCCAAATGGGGCATCCAGACGCACGGGTACTGCCAGGATGTTCTGCAGGGTACCCCAAAACCCCTACCTCAGGCCGTTTGCTTTCTTGCTCCAAGTCCTTGAATGCCCCATTGCCTGGTTTGGAAGCTCGTAATGTCTAGCCTTGGATTCAACATCCTGGACAATGTCTCCATGGACACTTCCGAGTGAATCTTTCCTGTTCCCATCTAGCCAACCAGGCATCTCATTATCCCCAGACATCACTGCCTCCAAAGCTTCTTCCTGCTCTTGGAATGTGTTCTTTCTTCTGACAGTCCAACTCATTTTCGAGGTCCCATTGTCCTCACCCAAGGCACCTGTTCCCGATGACCTCACATGGGGGGTGCAGCTGCTGCCCCTTCGTCCCGCCAGCACAGACCCTGGGTCCTTCTGATTTCAGTGCTGCCACCCTGGCTGTGTTTAACTTGGCTCCCTAGGCTGCTGCCTGCCTTGCCATTTTATGAGGATGGTGATGCTGCCTTGTAATTCTTTATGACTCTTGCACACAGCACAGTGTGTTTGCATTTGCTATGGACTCGCTCTGTGGATAAGAGACTTGAAAAATGGTTTTGTAACAGAGGGTTGAGCTGAAATCCACCTGCAGTTTTCTTAGGCACAGCCCCCTGGCAAATGCAAAGATGCTCACTCACCACCGTCGCCCAACGAGAGATTCCGATCAGAGCCTGGCGGCTGAACGGAGGTGAGAGGGGGACGGGACTGCAGTTAGAGGGCAGAAGTCCAGTCCCCACACGGGCGAGGGAAGCAGCACACAGAGCCCAGATGCCTGCATGCATACAGGAGCACACAGCTCAGACAGATCGCAATTTTCTAACTGTAGTGCAGGACACAGAGGTCCCAAAATACACAGCAAAGGTTTCTAGGTGGGCCTGGAACTAATCCTGATGTTCTGAGTTCATGGCCATCTGTTTCATTTTATGCATCCAAAAAACTTACTCCAGCAAAAGGAATAAAACAAAACAAAAAAAGTATTATTTTAATAAATGGAGTTTTAAAAGGTCACACATAAGAGTTTGTAAAGAAACACACCACAGCGTTGTGTAGGTGACAGACACATTTCCGCGCCTTCTGGAGACGCCCAGGCGAGAGGCTCCCGTCTGGTTTCCACCAATATGATTACTATGGCAGAGACCATTCCAGAGTCAATGGTTTACATCTGCAGAGCTCATAAAGTGCCTCGATTTAGTTACTGACTTTTGGAAGAGCTTCTCCTCTAAGCCCGATACTCCACCAGGGCCCTGTGATCTCCATCAATGGACGAAATGTTGGCCTGTGAAGTTTTTCCCGCCTGGAAGCATTTCCGGGCAGCGTCCACCCAGACATGCTCCGTGGGTGCACACAAGAGCCTGCGGTTGCTCCTGTTCACGTGTGAGGAAGAGCTGTCCGTGTCGGAGCTGGGTGCTCCGCGGCCCCTCTCTGTGGGACGCCTGCTAGCTGTTTTTCAGCAATCACCGTTGTCTTCCGATTCTCACAAAGTGACAGATCTAGGTCTGTGGCGGATCTGGGTCTGCGTTGGATCCTTGCAGGGAAGGCTTGTTCTGGGTCTCCACCCGAGTTGTGCCTCCAGGTCCCCCAGCTGTTCCACCGTCACCTAAGAGGAGGTCTGGAAAACAGCTGTCCTTGAGGACGTTCTCACGGACACACAGTGCTTGTCTGTCCGCTGCACCCATTCTGCACAATCTGAGGTCTGGAAACAGTTCATCATTGGCTTTTCCTATCCAAGCTGCTGAGCCTGGCGGGATACAAATCAAAGAACTGGGCAGATTGGTTCTGCTACAAACCTGTGGTCTGCACAGAGCGGCCTCATCCACACCTCTTCCAGCTCTGGGTGCCCTTAGCGGGGCCCCTCGTCGACTCCCGAGTGATCATTCCAAGCTTCGCCACGCTCTCTGACCTCTCCTCTCTGCAGAGCCTCTGGCTTCCCTGGGATGCTGCAGCTGCCCTCCCCACTGACAGGGAGGGAGCCATGTCCCCTTCCCATCGTCCTCCTCCTGTGTCCCGCTGCTCCCATTCGGCATTTCCCATAAAGAGGTCCACGTGCCTCCCGCCATGAAGAGGTCCTGCACTTCCACACCCTTAGTATGTGCGACCAGAGCCCTCCATACCCACGGCCTCTGCCTCTCACAGCCCCGACGCCGTGAGATGCTGACACCAGCTCCAGCCCGCACACACTGGCTGCATTCACCTCTGGCCAGTGAGTCTCTAGCAGCTCTGGGCCCACAGTGTTTGCTCATGCACTGGGGACCTCCACGCCTTGATCCCTAACCCACTCATAACCCTAACTGCAGGGCTCCAGGCCCCCACATGAACCCACTCACAGGACATCTCAGCTTCCAGCGCCACCAAATGCACAGGCTCTTAAACTGACATCACTGGCCTCCTTATGCCTTTTCCTGGTTCCGATTGTGGCACAGGTGAGGCCCTCCATGTGGTTCCTCAGAAAAACTTGGTTGCCCTTCCTACCCGAACCTTCCTCTCACCCTTCACCCCATCAGTGACCAACCACCTCAGGCCAAAACCCGGGACCCAACTTATCGCCTCTTGATCTTCCTCACTTCAAAGTCAATCAGGCACCTGATCTTTTTGCGTGGGGTAGAACATACATGAAATTGACCATTCTAGTCATGTCCGATGGTGTAGTTCAGTGACATCAGATACACTCACTGCTGTGCAATCACGACCACCGTCCATCTCCAGAACCTCCTCAGTTCTGCGAACTACCCCTCAGCCCCATGCTCCGGACCGCCAATCTTAATGCTGTGACGTGCGTCTCCAGGTGGCTCAAACCCAGCCTTCTCTGCAGCCCCACGGCCACTGCCCAATTCAGGGGTTTCTACTCTCTGTGAACTTATTCCATTCTTGTAAATTCCAAATTTTGTCTTTATACTAATTTTTCATGTATACACTTTTACAAAAACCCAATAATACTACAAACCTTATGAAGAAAATCAGCAGACCTGCCTCTCAGTCTCTCCACCCTCTGCATGAAGACCTCATCCCACAGGCAAGCTCACCTCTCCCAGCCGTTTTCTTCAATACCATCTTCCTTACTGATAATGACCATGACGGCTCTGCTGTTTTGCTATATGATGCTTGAGCTTTTCAGCCACACCAGCAGTCCATGCTGGTATCTAGTTCCCCTCTTCTCTGGCTTAACAATATGACGTTCAATTTAATATTTAGTATTAAAATTATTTTTAGATAAATATTGTTCAATGTCAATCTGCATAATGAGCTATTATCTATCCTCATACAACATTTTGCCTTCCCTGAAGTTATTACTTTATTTTTAATGTGCATAATTTGTATCATTAATACAGTTTAAAATTCTCTCAACATAGTCATATCATTTTTTTCCATCAGTATGGTAAAACCCATTCAAAAATCAATCCTTTTTTCTTTGGATCCCACCCTCTTGCCGCATTCTGTGCCTGTGTGGCCTGGGCTTTCCTCCCCATCCTGAGTGTCCCCTCAGCCTCCCACCTGGCTGAATTCCCAGTTCCCGGATCCCCACATCTTCCTCTGTCCAGGTTTCTTCTCTCGTTTCTGGGCCAGCAAATCCCCCGAATCTTGCTGAGAGAGGGAAGGGGAACCTCAGAGACTGCGTGGCTGGCCTCACACTCTCCTCTCACATTCGGCCGGTGGTGTGCCTGTGTCTGGAGCTCTGGAGCAGCCACCACTTCTCCAGGGTCCTGGAGGGAATTCTGCAGGTTCTCCCAGCTGTCCCTGCTGCCCTGGAGAAGACGGAAGCTGTCCTGTTTCTCCATCTGTCTTTTCTCGCTGAAAGCTCACAGGCTCCCCCAGCTATGCCGGTGTATGGGAGTTTCCCAGTGGTGTCGGCCTACGTTGTGTTCATTGTTCTGGGGAGTTCATGCTCCTGTCATCTACAATCTCACCAACTTTGGGTCTGGTGATTTTTCTAGAATTTCCTTTTCCTGGACAACTTCCCCACTCTGTGTTCTCTATGCTCTTTTGAGAACTTTGTCATCATATGTTGGAGTTTTTGCAAAGTCACTCTGAGCAGCTCATCTTTTCACTCTTATTTTCCATTATTTTGTCATTTTCCTGTTTTCTGGGAGATTGCTGTTTTCAATTTTATTTTCACCATATTTTTGTGATGAGAGATTTAATTCCTAGGAGTGCTTGCCTGGGAATTGCTTGTATCCTCAGATCTCACTGATTCTGGTGTTAGGACTGTGGGTGCTGCTGGCTAGGTTCCCGTGGCTCCAGGAGAGGGGTAACTGTGCACCAAGCTCTCAGGGACCAGGCACAGGCCAGGGTAACTGTGCACCAAGCTCTCAGGGGCCGGGCACAGGCCAGGGTAACTGTGCACCAAGTTCTCAGGGGCCGGGCACAGGCCGGGATAACTGTGCACCAAGCTCTCAGGGGCCGGGCACAGGCCAGGGTAACTGTGCACCAAGCTCTCAGGGGCCGGGCACAGGCCGGGGTAACTGTGCACCAAGCTCTCAGGGGCCGGGCACAGGCCGGGGTAACTGTGCACCAAGCTCTCAGGGGCCGGGCATAGGCTGGGGCGGAGGAGGGTGCAGAGACTGTGCAGTCACAATTTCTGCTCTTTCCAGGAAAAAAATTAAACTCTGAAAATGACATCCTGAGCCACTTCATCCCTGAACTTTTATGAATGCTTTGGTCACAGTAACTTTCGCTTTAACAAATACAGACCTGACATGGCAACTTAACGAATTCTGACCTAGTTCTTCTATTAATTGATACCTAAATAAGCGTATCTTCTTTCCCAATGTCTGAATGAGCCAGTGAATAATGAAAAACCCTTTATTCTTGGGGTCACATATTTCATCACTAAGTACAGACACCAAAACCCCAGACACGCATGTGTGGGTCTATTTCATGAATATGTCACATCAGAGAAGAGAATGGGAGTAAAATGAGCTTCCTGTCAGAGTCCACTGCCAAAGACGTCTGCCGCTCTGTCACCCATGAAGAGTAAAGAGATTCGTTAGTTTACTCTGCTGGAAAGGGCTTGCTGGGAGCTGCTGGTGGTCATCTGACCAGGAGTGTAATTCATGCTTCCTGTCACTGTCAAGTTAAAGTTAATATGGGCTCTGATGTGGCCATTCAAACACCACGAAGTTTTCACTGACCTTACAGAGAGACAGCCTCAGCCCCGGGCCAGGCGCACGGCAGCCTATCCAGCCCCAGCCAGTAAAGGGAGCCACGGAATTGGGATCTGGTCGTTAATCAAGCAGCCTTTGAGCTTCCCCCAAAATAAGACATAGGCAGGGAGGCTAAAGCCCCTCAGGCTGGTAACATCGCCAATTTCGTGTGTGCTGAACCATTTCCTTCCTTGAGCCAAGGCCAATCAGCCTCCACCTCTGTGTTCTCGTGTGTACAAGGCAGGGCTAACGCATCCCAGACCATTTGACAGAATCTCTGTATAAAAGTCTGAGATTTTTAATGCATTTCTCCTTCAGGGTTGCTGCCCTGTATGTTTTCAGCATCCAGCACCAAGTGGCAGCAGCAGCACTTTTCCAACACCTTTTCCATATTTGAGAATTTGAAGTACTATAATATATTCTCCAAACCTTATAACTTGATGACTTTTCAGAAAGCATGTAATTATTTTTTCAAAATAAAAATCGCTTATTTTTCTGGTTACAAAATTAATGAATATACCTGACACACTTAATTATAAATTTGCCAAAATAGATAAAGGAGATGATCCCTGCAATCTCACAACACAGATATGGCACTGCTCACGTGGTGAGGAATATCCATGTGAGAGTACTTATGTCCAAAGATCCTTAGATTTGTGTTCCACAAAAATAATACTGCATATGCTAATTGTATCAGCCTGATTAACATAATATTATAATTTCTCACTGATTGGGGTCTCCCTCTCTACACACACACACACACACACACACACACTTTGCATACATATGTCCCTTCCATAATTGTAATTGCCTATAGAACTTTTTTGGGGCGATATACTAAAGTTTATTTAACCAGTCCTCTTTGATGAAGCATTCAATATGGCTTCTAATTTCTTGCTATAATAAACATAAACTATACATTTTTCTTTCCCCCCTTTGAGACAGGGTCTCACTGGGTTGTCGAGGCTGGAGTGCAGTGGCATGATCACGGTTCACTGCGGCTTGGATCTCCTGGGTTTACACAATCTTCCCACCTCAGCCTCCAAAGAACTGGGACTACAGGCACACGCCACTGCATTGCTAAGTTTTTAAAAGTTTAGTTTTTGTAGAGATGGGGTCTCACTGTGTTGCCCAGGTTGGTCTCAAACTCCTGGGCTCAAGCGATTCTTCTGCCCCTGCCTCCCAAAGCTCTGCGATTACAGCTGTGAGCCACCGTGCCTGACCAATGATACATATCTCTGCACATATATTTATGGACACTTGACCCTTGAACAACATTGGGTGGAACTGCTGGAGTCCACTCATATGTGGATCTTCTTCCTCCTCTGCCACCCCTGAGACTGCAGGAAAACCTGTCTTCTCCTCCTGAGCCCACTCAACGTGAGGACGGGGATGAAGGCCTCTGTGGTGGTCCATTTCCATTTAATAAAATGTAAATGTATTTTATTTTATGATTTTCAAAACATTTTCTGTCTCTAGCTTAGTTTACTGTATGAATACAGCATGTAATACATGTAACAAACACAATGTGTGTCAGTGACTGTATTATTGCTTACGCTTCTGGTTAACAGGAGGCTATCAGCAGCAAAGTTTGGGGCAATCAAAAGTTACACGTGGATTTTTGACTGCATGAGAGGGTTGGTACCACTAACCTCTGCTTTACAAGGGTCAACTATGCATTTATTTGATTTTTTCAAGACTGCATACATGTAATCTAAAAAACATTGCATAGACTTTATCATTCTTGGTGCTGGGGTTCAGGGGTAGACAAGAAACGTACATTTTATATTTCCTTAACGTAAATGTGTAGACATGGAATTCCTCTCTGAATGGCTATGCTTACTTTGGAAATGTCACACACACACACACACACACACACACACACACAAAAGAATAATCCTCATATTTGCTAAGGAAGAAAATCCCAGCATTCACGGCAACCCGATGGAGCTGCTGCTGAGTGAAACAGGCCAGGCACAGAAAGGCAAACGCCGCGTGGCCTCACTTATTTGTGGAACTAGAAAAACCCAGATTCCTACAGAGTAGAAGAGTGGGCACCAGGGCCCAGGGAAAGCAGGATGGGGAGATGCTGATCAAAGGACATAAATTCAAGTCACAGGATGGGCAAGTTCTGGGGCTGCACTGTCCAGCCTGGATGGGGATGGGTGTGTTAATTTACCCGGCTGTGGTCATCACTGCACAAGGTAAACTGACATCAAACCATCATGTCTTACTCCTTGAGTACAAAAGAGTTACACTCAGTTCAAATTGCCAAACTGACCCACAGAAATGTTTAATATGTAAGCAGGAACCGTAACGGCCCATTTTTTCGTATCTTTGCTAACATTGGCTATTATTAATCTTTGCCAATCTGAAACAGCCCACAATGGAATCTTATTTTCATGGGCACACACAGAATTGGTGGTGAGGCTGAACGTCCTTCACTGTCTCTGCTTGTTTCTGGACGTCCCGGGGAAACACCTGTTCTGGCCGTCGTCCAGCCGTGTTCGCGTATGAAGCCTTTTCCGTTGGTTACGAAGAGCAACTCCTCACCATGTGCTGTGAGCCCTTTATTTTTAATTTCCTCTTAAATCTAATTTTGATTTAGAAAGGAATTCCTTATGTTATTTAAGTAAAATATAAATGTAAAAATATAAAATGTAAAGAATAGCCTTTTTTCTTTTTGGCCTTTTGGGTGCTTTTTTTTTTTTTTTTTTTTTAAATCATGTTCAAAACATCCTAACCAGTTCTGAGATGATACAAATGGTCACCAAAATCATCTTTTGCAATTCTTATGGCTTTATTTTCTTATGTCTAAGCTTTTAGTCTCCATGGAATTTAATAAGAAAAGGTATTGTGAGTTCGATGTCACTTTTTTCCAAATAGCTATCCCTGTGTCCCAGTTAATACCAATAGTCATTACTTTAGCAGGAGCGTAAAGAATTTTTCAAAGTAGCTCAGTGCTACAGAGTCCCCACTGAACATGACACCTTGGTGAACTTTTAATTACTGAAGCAATTTGGAGTAAGACGTGGTTGGGTGTTCATGCTGATCCTTCATGCGGCCTTTAATTCATGTCGCTTTGTAACCAGGTGAGATCCAAAAGGCCCGCACACTCTCTCAGAAAAAAGCCTCGCTTATCACAAGTCTTTTGTGCAGTTGAGCATCTCTGGCAACTGGAGGGGTGGGTTTTATGTACGAATTTGTGCTTTTCCAGTCTCCTTAGTTCAACTCAATGGTGATTGAAATGCTTCTGAAGTAACCTGCGATTTATTTCACAATTTCTGAAGAGACGGCTGCTGCTAACCAGGTGCAGGTAATTTGCGATGCAGGAAGCAACAAAGCCTGAGCTCGCGTCGGCGCCAGCAGCCCCACATGCACCGCAAACACTCATGTTCATGTCTCTGCAAAGCACTTTGCTGCCTGAAGTGCCAAGAGACACCCTGTTCCACATTCCAGAACTCTTTTCAGGATTTCTGCGCATGTTCATTTGAAAGTGTTTATTGAACTACTGCTACAAACCAGTGGCTTGGCTGGGACATAAAAGAGAATGAGACCCAGAAGAGGCAGCCGCTGACCCCAAGGACTCAGCAGTGGGCAGGGCAGGCATCTCCTGACCAGGGTGCAGATGCTGGGATGGAGCCAGGCTCAGAAGAGACTCGGAGAGCACCCCCAAAAGAGCAGGCCCCCACCGAGCAGGAGGCGAGGGACGGGAGGGCACCCTGAACTCAGCAGGCCCTCACTGAGCAGGGAAATGAGGTTGTTGGCTGCTCCCTGGCAGCCCCTGCACAATCGCCCTTCTCCCAGGCACAGCTGCCACGCGAGCCTCTGTCACTCAGGGCACTGGGGACTCCGATTTTTAGTGCTGGGCCCCTGCCAGTTAGAAAGTAAACTCTTTCAGGGCCTGGAACGAGTCTTCCCATCTGTATATGACAAAGACCTCCAGGGACCTGGTTAAAAATGATGATGGGGGTTACCGTTCTTACAAGAAGAGACTGAATGTGACACATCAGTGTACACAGCAGCGTGCATGGTGGCTCAGTGAACGAGTGAAGGAAGCGGGAAGAGGAAATTCGCCATGAGGAGAGGGCTCAGCGGCCAGAAGCTGCCTCGGTCTGAATCCCAGCCAGGTATTTAGTCTCCCTGCCTGTTTCTCCACCTCTCAGTTAAGGGATGCCAGACATACGTGCTATGTGGGCAGCTGTGCCAGGGGCATGACTTAGCAAAGACGTGGCTGTTAGGCCCATGCCTGGCACAGAGAAGGTGACTTAGCAAAGATGCTCTCAGGCCTGTGCCTGGCACGGAGCTGGTGACGTAGCAAAGATGTGGCCCTCAGACCTGTGCCTGGCACAGAGCCGGTACTGCATCGACATGAGCTAAAACGTGTGAAGGCAGGAGGGCTCAGGCTGATGGCAGCGGGTGTCCCTACGAGACTGACGTGCCACAGTCTAGTGGGGCTCAGGGAAGAACCGGCCTCGTCTCCTCACTTAGGTGTGCATTTCATGGTCTTGTAGCCATAGAAACTAACTACACCTTTTTGGGAAAGAAATTGAATTTTTTCATTTTAATTCAAAAAGAAGCTTTATCCATAGCCCAATGTCAGCCCAAGCAAACACATGCTTTGGTGGATCCTACAGGGCTAACACTGAGCTAGAAGTGATTGAATTTTTTAACAACTTGGAGGCCAAAGGACAGGGAAGTGTGAGTGTTGAACCGGCTGACCACACTGCCCTGAAGAGGACGGTGCAGACTCCTCAGGGAAGAGAATCAGGATTTGAAAGAACCTGGGGAAATCAAGGAAATGCCAGAAACTACATAAGAAAAGAGTGAAAAAGCGAGAATGGAAATTAGAATAAAAGCAAAACGTGACTTTCCAAAAATGAGGGTGATGAAAGCATAGAGGAAGATGGAGCCTGTTCCCGCCCAACCCATGTGTGCAGGACAGACAGGTGAGGCCAGATGCACGCGGGGTGGACAGGTGAGGCCAGGTGAGGCCAGGTGTGCGCAGGACAGACAGGCGAAGTCAGGTGTGTGTGGCAGGGACAGGTGAGGTCAGGTGTGCACGTGGGGCGGAGGACAGACAGGTGAGGCCAGGTGCACGTGGGGCGGAGGTGAGGCCACTTGTGTGCAGGAAAGACAGGTGAGGTCAGGTGTGTGCAAGACGGACAGCTGAAGTCGAGTGTGTGTGGGATGGACAGGTGAGGTCAGGTGTGTGCAAGACGGACAGCTG